>NW_020653522.1:0-28516 GCF_003589595.1 Hyposmocoma kahamanoa | reverse complement strand
ATTAATATATACAAAATACACATGATCTGAATGAAGTGATAAATATATAAACACGCAAAAACGGATATAATAGTAAGATCCCATACATTCAAATGCAAATAACGTGATTTGTATGTAAGGCTCGTTTCTTATTGCGTGAGCTACTTCTTAATAAATGTGTAGATATTGTATAGACTGCCTATGTTGTATGCTGAGTAGGTTCTACATTTGTTCGCTGTTGAACATAGCCTTTAAAAAAAAAGATTTGCATAATCTCCATGCTTCTCTGACAGTGTGGCGAACGCAGTAAAGCTGAATTTCACAAAGGCAAATAGAAATTCTACTATGTCGATGTCCTTGTAACCACTATCTACTTCTACAATGTACAAACAGTTACATATTATAGTAGGGCTATTTATAAGGCGTTAAATTCGTAAGTGCCGATAAAGGCGAACTTAGCTACCGTATTTAAATTAAGGACGCTTAGAAGAAAGATGAACTAGAGGAATCTAGTAACAGTAGAGCTCCTTGTGAAAGAGTTCGTCCAAAGAATTATTGCCACCTTACCTATTTCTGCTGCCAGGTAGTAATGTGAGCATGACTGTGTCCCGGTTTTAAAGGGTAAGGGTGCTGCATGCTGGTGTAATTCAACTCGTCTTCTCATTAGTACTGCCAAATTAGTATCTATGTTAGTATTTAGTGGCATTAGTTTTAAGTTTGTAATCTCACTTCTCCCTGTTTTTTTTTTAATCCTTATGCAAATATGTTTACACTTCGCATAATAATGCTGTACATACAAGTATTAGGTCTACATTCTAGATTAAGACTATAAAATGTATCTCAAACATGTTCCACAGCATGTTAAAACTGTTTTGTACATCCAATAAAAAAAAATACATTACATACAAATTAAGGCACATGGGACTTGTTAACTCTCAGGGTGACGGGCGTTGCAACTGTTAAGGACCTGCCGCTTATCATCAGGCACACGACTTGTTCGTCCCGTTTTTATGATTTACGTGACATATGATGAAAGCACTTTTGAAACTTGTGCTCACATGTGATTATATTATACCAAGGAGTACGACATAATGTGCAATCGTTCTGATTGAATTATAGATAAAATATTCCGTTGGTGATAAAATCGTCTGCTATTTTGTTATCTCGTGAACTTTGTACACGAATGATAATAACATGTCCACAGTTTGACAAATTAACGAACAAAATTGACTGAAAATATTCTAGTTTCAGTCGCCATGGTTTTATATAAACTATTCTTACTCGAATTGAGAACTAAAAATGTACTTGTTCCATATATTGCTTGACTTCCACGTAGGGGTCACTGATTCTATTCTAGAAGAAATATTTGTGTGGCCTACATTTATTTCTCTCGTGTGTTTGGGTATAATTTGTGGTAGTCTATGTCCAAGGCACTCGCGACACAGGGTTTCCTTAGTGCGCGGCTATGAGTGTGTACATTATTTATTTATTAATTTATATTTTGGTACAGTTACGCACTCAGTAAAATTGTGTGTTTTCATGTAATGGTTCTGCTGACAATGTTGGAATATAAAACAAATGGTTATGCCAAATGGTCGCTGATCTAGCTGAAGCTATTATTTTTATCATGTAGAAGAAAAGCTTTGTAATACTTTTACTGTTTTGTTTTGATTATTTGGTGTTCGTTTCATATGATTCCGAGATTTCAGAGACAGATATTGTAGCACTCTATGTGCATTATTTATTTAAAGTTTTTTGCATAATACCAAAATAAAACATGCCTGATTGAATGACAACAAATGGGGTGAAATAGAAAAAAAACCAGATTTTTAACCGACTTAAGAAAAGGAGGAGGTTTTCAATTCGATACTTTTTGAACATTCGACAAAAACACTAATATAATATTTAGAAATGTGTATGTATTGCAGTCACAGTCACAGTCTATCTAAAGATTTTACATTAGAATATTTAACAATAATAATAATAATAACGCACACACTCAACATAGCCTTGCACTAGGGAAACCCTGTGTCGCGGGTGCCATGGACACACACATAGACAACCACAAATTACACCCAAACTCACGAGAGAAATAAATGTAGGTCATACAAATATTTCTCCCGGCCCGGGAATCGAACCTGGAACCTCTGCGTGGCAGTTCGGCATGGTAACCGTTCGGCCACGGAGGCAGTTAATTAATAAAATATTCCGTACAGGGCATACTATTTAATATTGGATATCCAGTATAGAGTAAACTCTATTAACCAGGGCATGTATTTAAATGATCCTTTTAAAAATCTAAACGGTCATCTTTTTTAATGATCCCCATCTAAACAAATAATTAAACATTTAAATATGAAAGACACTATACAACCAGTGATGTAGGTACCTCAATATCGGATATCTAGTATTGTGGATACCGAGGTATCCAATATTGAGGTAACTAACTACTTGTACAGTAAATGGTTACGAAAATTTCACCCTGAGCAATTATCGCTAAAATGCGTTAAGTTCTGTATTCTAACTATGCGCCTAGTTCAGCTAGCAAACTTACAATACTTTAACAACATTCTGAATTCAAAATCTGAAAAAATCCTCGAACGGAAAAATACGCTTTGAATGTTGACAGCGAACTGAAGGCAAAAATGGTGCAGACAACTAACAAAATATTGGTAACTTACATTGAGGAAGTAGTTTTAGTTTTTAAATAAAGGTGGTGTTGTTTAGTTTTCATTATAGTGGGGTATCCAGTATTGTGCGCGTATCCAATATGCGGTACGTCTTCCCTACATTTTTTCTTTTTTTTGTATGTAAATTACGCGACAAATTTGTGAACTGATTTTGATGATTCTTTGTATGTTAGAAAGAGGGTGCTATTTAAATTTGTAGAAAATTTTCCATCTCTAAAGTTGGCAAACTAAGGGGATGAATGCGGTCGCACACTTTTCAATAAAACTTGGCAAAATCTACATTCCACAAACTTTTGAGGTCAGTTTTTTTAGCACTCTATACGTATGAGTGTATTTCTGCCACCAACCATTAATGTGAACATTACTGCGTTTCGGTTTTGAAGGTTTATAGGTGCTGGTGAAACTACAGGCACATGTGACTTGTCAACTTATGTTCAGATCTCTGCGATTTAATGCTCTGAGTAACACTGAAAGTGTAATGGACAGGCGTGTCGTTTACCATCAGGCGCACGTTGTTTATCCCGTCACTTTATATCATAAATAAAATTTTCGGTTGTTAGATAATCGGAGATGAAGCAAATAGCTTATTTAAAGTACAGAATTTTATACACAAAATGGAATCGCAAACAAATGTCATAATTATTAAAATAAACAGCGATAAACTCATAACTGGTTATGTCAGTATATTTTTGTTTATGTTACCTACCTACTATTTTAATAGAAGGATTGTTTTTAATTCGTTGTAGGTATCATTTGTAGATGTTGGCGTCATCTTGCTAAAGTGGTTTTACTTTGTGATTTGTGGTTTTACTTGTTTGTGAAAACTGGAAGATTTCATCTGCCAAATCTGGGGGGTGGTCGTGGTAAACAGTGTTATAACTCAAAAGGTGTATAAAAAAAAAATCTCACTTCCCGTGAAAGAATGTATTAAAATGTATATAATGTATAGGTTAACATTTATTAAAAACATGACACACGTCCTCACTTGTCGAATTCCGATCATAATTAAAAGTGACTTAATGTTGGAGGGGGTGTTACAAACGTTAGTAAACCATCAACAGTGACTCACGGCACCATCTCTTAATCGTTTCTTACTATATTCTAACGACGGTCTTACTGAGGTGTAAGGAATCAAATTTTACGTTCAGAAATAGTATAATCTTGAATTTCACATATTTTGAGTTACAGCACTATTGTAATAGCAATGCGATATAATAGCCACCCTTTGTTGTAATAAGGTCACATCTACAAAATGACAACTTTTCAGGAGAGAGGTTTACAGACTTTACGAACGAAATTAGTCGATAACTTTTTTATTCCTATGTAGAATAGTTGTAATATTTCACATAAACAAAATTTGCTTCGTGTAGTTCGTATTATTTTTATGATTTCAATACGATAGTTCCGACGTGTACACATGCGGCTTTATGAGTACGAAAGGGTACGGAGTGAGAGGAGAGGAGGAGAGTGGAATTATATCCCTCATGTGGGTAATTCTTATTAAAACATTCCTATTTTTTTTTAACAACGCACACACTCAACTTCACCCCGTACTAGGGCAACTCTGCGTCGCGGGTACCATAGACACACACATAGGCAACCACAAATTACACCCAAACTCACGAGATAAATAAACGTAGGCCATACAAATATTTCTCTCGGCCTGGGAATCGAACCTGGGACCTCTGCGTAGCAGTCCGGCATGGTAACCGTTCGGCCACATAGATATTCGTATCCTTAGTATAATAAAGCCACATTTTATCATACGTCAGAAGTGCATTTTATCACATGAAAATCATAAAAATAATCGAACTACATAAAACAAATTATGTACAGACATCATTGACTTACGATTATATGGACGTCGGGTCCGCGCTAAAAAGTGTCCGAACATATAGGGCGTTAAAATCGTATACAGAACGTCATTCAAGCTTTAGTCTTCGTTTGTTCGACTGACAGCGAAGCAAGCAAAATTAGACAGTACTGCGATGACATTACAATTTAAATTCAACGTTTTAGCTTTATTATATTCCTTTACATGTCACTACGTTTAAATAGGTTGACTTGGGACATTTCGTGGTTTTTGTATTAGGCCCGTCGTCTATTTATTTGTAAGTCAATGACAGACATCGAGTGTATAACCTGAAACAGAGACGAAATTTCATTTAATTTGTTTGAAAACTGTTCTGCCAAATCATTACGGTGACAACTGCGCTCCGATTGGCCAGCCAGAATTGACGGGTGTCGTCAGTTGGTTCACTTCAAATCGACCAGTTTAACTAGAGCTTTGCTATAATGGACAAAAATTGCAAAATTACATAGATATTTAATATTTAATTACCCATGAAATGTGATTCCGTTTGTTTTGTAATTAGGTGTTTTGCTGTTTTTCCCACATCACCGAATGGAACAGTCCCCCAATGGGTTGTTAAACCCAACAATGGGTTGTTGGAGATATTATCTTTATTACAATAAATACAGAATATTTTGGACTATGGAGAGACGTTGTTGGCGTTGTACTATTTCAGCTTTCTAATTTGTGATTTCAGCGCAAACGAGATTTGATATTTAAAAGTGATGTAAGGCCCATTTGCCTGACGAGTTGCTAGGGATGGATGGCATTTATTTCGTCTCTAGATTATACATTCGGTGTGTTAAATGGAAGTCTATTGAAGAAAAAAAATTTACCTTAACTCAAAACATGAGCAACCGCCTACAAGCATTCGAAACATGAGCATACAGAAGAATTTTGAAAATATCGTGGACGGATAGAGTGTCCAATAACAGAGTTAGTGCAAATTGGTGAATAAGAAATTAGAGGTTGTGAATACCGTCAGAAAACGCAAGCTACAGTACTTTAGTCACAAAATGTGTAATGATAAATACGACCTGTTCTGATTAATTATGCAAGGAAACGTCCAGGGAAAACGACCACCTGGAAGAAGACGTACTTCGTGGTTTAAGAATCTCCGGACATGGTTCAACTTGAGCACAAGATCCTTGTTCCGTGCAGCTGTGTCTAAAGTACAGATAGCCTTAATGGTCACGAACCTCCGGTAGGAGATGGCACCTCGAGAAGAAGAAGATAATAAAGTTATCAACCAATTTTGTTCGAAGAATCTTTAAATCTCTGTCCTAAAAAGTTGTCATTTTGCAGATGTTACCTTATCACATCAAAACGGTGCGAATCGTTGTACAACTCAACCTAAAATTCAGTAAGGTACTGAATGTCCTAGTTTTAACTGTTCTTGTTTTCGTCACAACTACTGCTAATGATGGTTCCACAGAATTTTTTAATTAACTCGAAACATCTTTTCACGGCTTTCCTACGGTTAAAAAATTCCTTTTGATTGCATCATCGTCATTATCATCATATTAGCCGGAATACGTCCACTGCTGAACATAGACCTCCTCCAGATATTTCCAGACTAGCCGATCGGACGCGACGTGCGTCCATCGGTTAGCCGCCACCCTTGTCAGGTCATCCGCTCATCTGCTAGAGGGCCGTCCCACTGATCGTCTTGCGGTTCGTGGTCTCTATTCGAGAACCTTTCTGCCCCAAAGCGCTACAAGCTGTTTGATTGCATGACATCATCTTAACATCATTGGTCAAAGCGATAATTCTGAAGATGATTTAATAACTTACCGTACCACTTTTGGATGACAACTTACCCATCATTTGGATTTTCGGATATTTAAACAAATTGTACTCTCTCGTGGTATGATAAAACATGTGACCATATAATAGGTATCAATATAATTATATTTGCACGTTTAAGTGATCATTTAACTCAACGTGTTATTTTTGCCTGTTTAGCGTTTTTCTAATAACGTCGGGCATGTTACCACATTATGCAATGTTCCTCATGCCTCACGGATACAAGGATTGGTTTAAATTTTTAAGAGTCATAAAAACATTGATTTAGTACATACATAGGTACCTACATACAAAATCTATGCACAAAAATATATATTTATTTTTTAGAATGCTGAGAAAAATTGTTCTGTAAATAATTACTGTGTTATTGAGCACATACAACTCGAGTAACTGAATGACACCTTCCGGGCGTGCTCGTTCCGTCGTAGACCCTATCTATGCTTCAGTGCGAGGTAGCGGTCAAGAGCAAGATCATTTACTTTAAAAAAAGTCTATATGTAATGGAATTTTTATATAACTACTCAGTGTGTATTTTTTTTATGTTTTTTATTTTATAATATCTGGTGACGGGACGAACAAGTCGTGTGACTGGCGGTAAGCTACGCGCCTGTCCATAACAGTTGCTGTGCAGAGCTCTGAGAGCTTTAAGTCGCAAATATCTGAGGGGCACTGCCACTACGCCTGTCACCCTGGGACATAATTTGACAAGCCCTGTGTGCCTGTAATTTCACATGTTGTCTGTGAATTTCACCATATATTCTTTGTGTAATGATCACGAATACAATGTGACTTAAAAATATATATACATATCTATAAATATATACATTTGCATTTGTATATTTCAACTAGTGATCGTAACTATGAAAAAAAGAAATTGGCGGTGAAGTACTAAAAATTGTATTAGGTACTTTATATATGATTCGTCTTTTATAGTGAGTAGGATTACCAGTTTAACATAAAACGAGGACGCTGTATCATATTTTAACAAAATAGCCAAATCCTCTCTTTCCTCACCAACTGCCTGCAAATATGTTAATTTTTGTCGTAACTAAGACGTGAGATCTTACTAAGCTTTTAAAGGTTTACTAATTATTGCACTTTTGTATATAAATGTGACTCACTCTGCCGCCGTTAGTTGAAAGGGAGCATGCGACGCTTTTGTTGAGTTACATATACTGCAGTGATCAGCAAAAAAACACGAGTCTGCCACTATTTTTATTTTTTTCAGAGGTGGATTAGGTGTTCCCGTTATCAAAATGAAAAGTAAAGTTTTCATTTCAAGACCACCAATATAAACCCTCGTGGTAATAGGCACCCTCGCTAAAGCTCGGTATATATATTGGCTCCTTTTAGTCCTACAATAAAAAATACCTATACTAGAAAACTTGAATTTTTACTAGGTGACGTATATTTAAGTAACTTTATTTAAACATTAAACTTTTCGTAAATAAACATGTACGTGCAAGCTAAAGGTGTACGTGCTCGTTGGCATATGGCAACTAACACATCGACATTCGACACACGGTCGTTCAATAATAGTCACGCGAATGCCCCACTTTTGACGGATGATGATGTAACCAACCAAATGTGATAACAGAGAGATAATGTGTTTTAAAATTGTGATAACACTTCTATAATTTGTAAACACAGTAATTCATTTTTGTGGCTTTTTTTTAGGTCAATTGACGGGACGAACTAGTCGTGCGCCTGGTGGTTAAGCGACACGCCTGTCCGTAGCAGTTGCAGTGCCTTGAAGGACACTGCAATTGCGCCCGTCACTCTGAGACATAAGCTCACAAGTCCCATGTGCCTGTAATTTCACCGGCATCCTTAACCCTTTAAAGCCGGAATGCAGTTAATGATAATAATAATAACTCTTTATTGCACAAAGAAAAGATACATGAAACACAAGTTATAAAGGACATATACAAAGGTGAGCTTATCTCTAGAAGAGATCTCTTCCAGCCAACCCTAGCCTAGGTGAAGAATGAAGTCTGCGGGACTAATTATTGTACAATAAAATATATGTATATATATAATAAATGTGAGTAAAAAAAATAAATAAATTAAAATATATATATAAATATAAATAATATATATATATATATACATATAAAATGGTCATCATCAAGTATATAACCAGCTCACACTACTGCTAGGCGGTGTAAGTACTTTTGTAATACGTTTGTTCTTATATTCTCATTCCGATCGGTGATTCCATTATTCTATAAAAACATGCATAATTTCTGGACGTGACAACAACATTTAATATAATTTTAAAAGGTTTAAGGACTAGTAGGATATAATTTAGTTAGAGTTTCTTGTGAAAGAGTTCGTCGTGGCACCTTATCTATTTTAATTACTAATTTATTTTAAATTCTGTTGTTCTATTTCTATGACAGGCCATGGCAGAATATCAGCGAGGGCTGTGTAATTAGCATAGTCTTCAAATGCTGAGTCGTGGACCTTTTTGACATGTTTTTTTGTGTTTCCTTATTTGTTTTATTTTTTTTTCTATTATTATTATTACATTTTCCTATTTTTTCTATTTTTTTTGTTAATTATGAACGAATTATTTGATATTTTATAAATGTTTGTATTTTATAATGTATTTTGCATGTCAAATATATGCGATTTTATTTATTTTATTTTATTTCATTTCTGCCGCCAAGCAGTAATGTGAGCAATACTGGGTTTCGTTTTTGAAGGGTAAGGGTGTTGGTGAAATTACAGGCACATGCGACTTGTAAACTTAAGTCTCAGGGTGACGAGCGCAGTAGCCAACTGCTGCGGACAGGCGTGTCGCTTACCACTAGGTGCACGACATGTTCGTCCAGTCATTTGGTATCATAAAAAAATCAATAAATGGTATAACAACACAAGGCATAATTTCATTATGGATAATAAATTCTAATATAACAAGTCCGATGTCCTTGACTCTCCATTTTACAAATTACTCAATGACCATAAATCTTTATTTATAAAGAATACTTTAGGACTACCTATCATATTCGTAATACAAGGGCATAATGAAGTACTTCTCGATATCAGACTTTGAGTTTAATTTGCGACAGAGATGGTGATTCTGAAAGGGCAATTCCTTTGTTGCTGCGACATAGGCGTGAACCGGCTCTGTCTTGCACTCATATAAAATATACGACACTGTGCCAGATCACAAGTTGGGAAAGGGAAGTGTATTCTGTTGATTTGTATTGTATCTTTAGACAAATTTGTTATGGCAATATGTATATATCACTTTTTGTATAAACTTCACATTAACTTACTGTTGAATCTCGTAATTTTAACTATGTATAAAGAAATTAAAATATAATCTTGTATTTATACTTTTGCATTTTTTTAACCGACTTCAAACAAAGGAGGAGGTTCTCAATTCGACTGTACGTTTTTTTGTATGTATGTTACGCGATAACTTTGTGAATCGATTTTGATGATTTTTTTTTGTTGGAAAGAGGGTACCTCAGTAGTGGTCCCATTTAATTTGAAGAAAATATTTCACCTCTAAGGGTGGCCAACTAGGGGACGAATCCGGATACGTGCACTTTTCGGTAACCCATTCCATTAAACCTTGGCAAATAGATGTAATTCTACGAACTTTTGAGGTTGGTTTTTTTAGTACTCTGTAGTGAGATTATTACAAAATGATTTTTATAATTCTGTTGAAGGTGAAAGCGAGTAATGGCAGTCCGTCTATTTATTACATTGTCTAAAAATACTTACTCTTGATTTATTAAGTTCACATCAGCAATATGACAACTTTTCAGGAGAGAGATTTAGAGATTCTATGGACGAAAATAGTCGATTATTTTTTGTTTATTTTTCATGTAGTTCGGTGTATGATCACATGGTGTATGGCTATATTATGTCAAGACTAGGTTATTATTCGTTTCGATAACATAATAAACCTCACTATTTCGAATGGACTTTATTAGAGCAGCAGAAGTAGCAGTAGAGCTTCTTGTGAAAGAGTTCGTCCAGAGAAGTACTGCCGCCTTACCTAATTCTGCAGCCTCTTAATTCTGTGTTTTGGTTTTGAAGGGTGAGGATGCTCAAACTCAAACTCAACATATTTTTATTTCATAGGTAAACAAATTACACTTGAAGTCGTCAAATTGATTACAGTGATAACAACAATCCCTCATTGTTTTTATTAAAAAGTAAATAAAAAATAAATATAAAATAATTTTACACTTAGACATATAAGTGTTAATAGGTACCGTCAAGTGTCCACTGGAGATGAATTCCAAGCATTTTTATCCTGAATATAATCTGTAACAATGTGGTAGCTCTTATTAAATGCTGGTGACATAACAGGCACATGGGACAGGCGCAGTGACAGTGACGCTCAGACTTTTGCGATCAAAAGTTCTGTGTGGCACTGCAACTGCTATGGACAGTTGTGTCGCTTAACACCAGTGTCACTTGATCTCATAAAAAAGCTTTCCCATCCCTGTTATATAATCAGTACTAGTACATAAGGTTTCGACCTTCAGTCAGATGTATACTCTACAAACTCAATCTACTAATTCTAGCAGACTTCAGATAAACAATTCACGAAACGAGCAACCCATATCAACAATACAAAACTACGCATTTACGTAGGGTGTCCTCATTTTCCCAACACAAAGGGACATTCTTCATAACCTAAAACTATCAGTACACCTTATAAAACACGCGATTTTCTACGTTCTTTACTACGACTGATTTAAAGATTATCTACGACGATTTAGTAATTATGTTCTTATTTAATTTTAATATCATATGTATTTAAAAACGTATTTTCTTAAGGTATATTTTGTCCGACACAGTGTGAGAACATTTGGATTTATTAGTAGAATAGCAGCATACTTTTGTTATCGAGGTGTGGGTGAATGTGTGATAACAGAGGCGCCTGTGTTGGCGGGCAAAGAGTTGGAATAATATGTGATCACAGAAGCGAGAGTAGGTAAATATGCTACAGACACGATGGCAGACGATTCCGTTTAGATACATTGAATCACGTAGCATAAAACCACATGCTTTTTAAAAAATAAATCAAATTTGTATGTATAATTAATGCTATGTTTTATTTCTAATTTCCAGTTAATTAATAAATTTTCATATTATTTAAATGTTTTGCAAAACCTATGCAGCGTATTATTGAAAGTTTTTATAGTAAATTAGTACAAACAAATAAGGTGTTTAATTAAATACTTTTGTAACTATAGTTGTTGACGACTTTATAAAAATTTTGCAGAAGAAGAGCTCCTTGTGAAAAAGTTCGTCCAGGGAAATACTGCCACTTGACCTGTTTCTGCTGCCAAGCAGTTATGTGAACCATTGCTGCGTTCCGGTTTTGAAGAGTAAGGATGCTACTGAATTACTAGCACATGGGACTTGTCAACTATGTCTCAAGGCGAAGGGCGCAGTGGTAGTGCCGCTCAGAACTTTGCGATTTAAAGTTCTATGTCACACTGAAACTGTTGTGGACAGGCGTGTCGCTTACCACCAGGCGCATGACATGTTCGTCCCGTCACTTGGTTATCATAACAAAAAAACAAGTCAACCGTGATCATAGGATTACACGGATTTTATATCCAAAAAAAAAAAATTTGAACTAGATAAGTTTAAATAATGTTAGGGAAGACCTTTGTCAGAAAAATGAGAACAAAGTTTAATTTCATTCGTAGTATCTAATTGTGTAAAGCTGTGTTAAGAAGACTGCTAAAGTAATAATTGGCAAAGTAAAGATCGTACTCCATAAATTTATGCTCATTATACACATATTGTTTCTCTAATTTCTGTCTTCAATAAATAGTCTATGTATGTTTTGATGCTTAAAACCAGGCGTGTGTGGTATGTTTACACGGACCCACATCGCCGTGTGCGTGAGCTGCCGGCATGCAGTATTTATTTTAGGCAGCCGCGCCACTCTGCTCAGTTCTCTTCATCATCGACTACTAAGTGATTGTGAGTGTGGTCTCTAAAACGAAAAAGTCTTTCATTCTTTAAAAATCTTTCTCTTTTAAAAGTTAATAAAAGTCTATCAAAATGTCTGCGTCACCGATTGCAAGGCAAGCTACTCACAGTCAGGTGATTCCGTCAAGAAGGGTGCTTATTACGGATCCTACGCAAATGCCAGATGTCTATTCCAGCACTCCTGGAGGCACCGTCTATTCAACTACACCTGGAGGTAAATTAAAAACAATATAACCTTTTTAAAATCTAACTTATCTAGCAAAAATATATTTTCAAGTCTTTTTTTATAATATCAAGTGACGGGACGAACAAGTCCGTAAGGTACACGCCAGTCCACAACACTTGCAGTCCCACTCAGAGCTTTAAATCGTAAAAATTTGAGGAGCACTGCCACTGCGCCTGTCACCCTGAGACAAGTTGACAAGTTGCATGTGCCTGTAATTTCACCAGCACCCTAACCCTTCAAAACTGGAACGCAGTAACGCTGACATTACTGCTTGGCGGCAGAAATAGGTAAGGTGTCAGTGCTTCCCTGGATGAACTCTTTCACCAGGAGCTCTATTGCTGCTGTCATTCAGTAAGATATGTGAAAAAAATACAATATTCATGTAATTATTTACGAAAAAGGAAGATCGGTCTGTTTACCCTGAAGTACGGGTAAGTTTCAGTTAATAATAATTTATTAAAACGAGATAATAACTAAATAATGTTTGCAGTACCATCCAAAGAAGTTTCGGTTTCATTATTTAACTACCTAGTTGGTAAAACTTTACCAAGTTATATTTAGCTTAGGATTCAGAACTTGCTAACTATTTAACTAACTAAACAAAAACTACTAAAAAAAACTATGTTTGAAATGAAACGAGTTTTTCTCTCTCTCTCTCTAAATTTAAAAAAATCTAAATTGCGTATATTTGTTTTTTCAAAGAAACCAACACACTCTTTACAGTTCCCATGGTCACGGCTTGTAAAGGGCCCTAAACTTAGGTGTGTTTGAAAAAACACATACACGATTTGGATCCGAAAATATAGTTTCACTTTCTATGTGTAAAAATTGCGAAAACCTAAGAATTTGATATTTATTCTATGTTATAACAATAAACATTTCTATTATTATATTACTTTACACGGTAACTTAAAACCAGTTGTTTCAAGTTTACGTTAGTTTTATACGAGTATAGTTATCACAAATTATCAAAATTTTTATCTGCTAATTAGTTCAATCTCAGCGTGCATGTTATGCGCGGTGCCTTTAAAAAGGCTATATAAAAGTAACAAGAATAAACGGACATGTGTGAAATGGAACGAAAGGGCTTTGTCAGGTAGGTAGCAGGTAGAAATCTGTCCATCTTTATCTCTCAGCCTATCCCAGAAGGAGACGGGATACAATATTAAGTTTGCTGAATATCACACCGTTTCAATATCATGATGTTCAATTGTTATATTGTGAAATTACACCACTAGATTATAAATATGTACAAAAAAATGTTCTCTTTTTGTAACGGAGTCAAATTTTGTGTTATAGAACTGGCAGGGATACCCTCTGATGCCAACATTATTATGTTAAAAAACTTGAACTTCTTCTGAGTAGTATTGTGTGACACATAAAACTTTATACAAAAGGAGTTTCTACAAGAAGAATGGACTTGGATGTAAACATCCATTGACGTCTGTGGCTTAACAGTTTCGCTTAACAACAAAAAATAATCAATGCTATTCTGGTATTAACGCACGCACTCAACATAGTCCCGCACTAGGGAAACCATGTGTCACTGGTGCCATGGGCACACACATAGACAACCACAAATTACACCCAAACTTACGAGAGAAATAAATGTAGGCCATACAAATATTTCTCCCGGCCCGGGAATCAAACATAGGACCTCTGCGTGGCAGTCTGGCATGGTAACCGTTTGGCCACGGAGGCAGTTATCGAAATCGGTTCACGAATTAAGAGTAATAGCTTAACATACACACAAACAAAATACAGGCGAATTGAGATCCTCTTCCTTTTTTGAAGTCGGTTAAACAAAGCAGGCATACCATGATTAGTGAAAAATGTTCTTTATTGATAGTTCAGTAATTATAATAATAATTAGTCGCGTCCTGTCGTGCTAGTCCTACTGATGAGAGCACAATATGTTGTATCCAACCTATTTTAAGTGCCAAAGTAACTCTTAACAGTAACTCTGTCTGTTGCGTTTTCACGCGTAAACAGCTAACCAATTTAGATGAATTTTGGTATATAAACATAAATGAGACTTAGGAGAAGGACATAGGCTACTTTTTGTCACAATAATAAATCTAAAGGCAGTGAAATAGGGGATAAACGTTTATATGGAGAACCAATAAAACTATGAAAATTAGTATAGTACAGTAGACTTCTCGAAGTACACATTCTACGCAGACAGTCGTGGGCACCAGCTAGTATAAAGTAAAGCTGTTGTCGTCTTCACACATTCTCAAATTCATTTAAGCAATTAATTTGAGAATGACAATGTATTCGCTTCTTAAAATTTGCCATTTACGAGGTTTAAAACTAGTGAAACACTATATATTACAGGTTATTATTTATTATTATACAGCTTCTGCGTACTTGGATGACAAAAATCCGAGGTAGTGACAAGTTTAGCTCTTGCTCGCAGTCTCTATCTAAGATGTTTAAATTAAACATTGTAATGATAAATGTATTCAAATGTATATTTACAAAGAGTAACCCCTAGAGTTTCTTGCTCATTCTTCTCAGGGGAATCTACCCTACGAATGAATTTAAACAGTATGACGATTTCGAGTATAATTTACTTACCTATGAAATAAAGAAGTGACTTTGACTTGTTTGTGCTGGTTAAATTACAGGCACACGGGACTTGACAACTTATGTCTAAGTGTGACGGGCGCAATGGCAGTGCCCCTCAGATCTTTGCGATTTAAAGCTCTGAGTTGCACTGCAATTGTTATGGACAGGCGTGTAGCTTACCATCAGCTGCACGACTTGTTCGTCCCGTCACTATAGACTTTTAATGTATGAACGACTGATGGAAACGGAGGAGCGAAAAAGTTTTATCTGGAGTGTTCATTCATGTGCTGTGCTGGTCTTAGTGTGTTTCCAGACTTGATGGTATGTTTGTATAATTTACAATATTTATTAATACACAACACAACAACAACTAGAAGAGGTAGAAACAACTTGTGAGATCTACACGAGTCACTCGCACAGTTTTCCATTTGTCACAATGTTAACGATCGTCTATTTAGTTCGTCACGAGACCAAAATAGCAGGCTTAATGACCTATCTCTACACCACACAGTTGAATCCTTGTTGACTACTGGAACACGTTTTAATACAATTTAGGCGACTAATTAAATACGTAACTTTATAAACAGAGGACGTTATAAAATATGTAATAGCCGTGTATAAATTATAATCAAACCATAAAATAAAAATAAACTACTGCAACGTGAAGAATATTCCACAGTTTGCAATTATTATTTATTGAAATTTATTGACCATAATGGTACATTAAAATATTATATAATAATATATATAACAAACAAACCGTATTTATACATACCTATACACATAGTACTTACAATAACACACAAACAATATAAAAGATGCTTTTGAACATTCTTTTTGAAACACGCTTTAGTAACAGACCTTCAGATGGAGTCCGGGAGAGCATTCAAATTTATAGTTATCTGTAATATTGTAACTTTAAGGAACTGAAAAAAAAAAAATCAAATAATGAACAATATTTAAGAAAGATAATATTTTTTCAGATCTAATCATATAATTCCTTTTTGCACAAATTTACTCGTTCGTGTAACAGTAACAGCCTTATCGTAAAATTAAATATTAGAATATGATAGTATTTCGACCAGTGTGTGTTGGCAGTGACGACTTACGGCACTGAGACGTGGTCCCTCACTATAGTCCTCGTAAGAAGGCTCAAGGTCACTCAAAGGGCAATGGAAAGGGTTATTATGTTCGGAGTTTCGTTGCGAGATCGAATCAATAGCAAGGATATCCGCAAGGGAACCAGAGTAACCGCCATGGGGCCGAAGTAGTCTCGAGTGGTGATCGAGTACCGGAAGACGCGGTCTGGTTAAGGTGGATTGTTGATCTGGTGAAGGCTGCGGGAATCCGCTGGATGCAAGTGGCGCAGGATTGTACGTGGACGTCTTTTGGCTCAAATGATGATGATGTGATAGTACGGGGTACCCCGTCTCGCCATATGGATCTCAAAAAACCAACTATGGGTTTTACATTGCGATTTCAAGTTCTTTTTGCGTAGTTGCCGCCTACTGCTTTTCCATAGAGAAGTATCAACAACGTACTGACAAATTTCAATTATTTACATACATTGAACATTTTATATTGAATCAATATTATCGCTACGGCTTGAAAAGTACTGACATTTTCGTGTGCAGTTCTATTTACGTACTGTCCTTGAAAGGGTTATTAGGAATTTTACTAATTACTAGTACAATTACTTATATAATGACAATGAGCATTCAAATATCATTACGAATTACAACATTTAGATTATTTCACAATGTACCCGTTACATAACCTCTCATAACCTAAAAGATATTTGTAAACAGCGCAACCACGTGTATATTTGTTCGTATTTCTATATATAACACTCTCATTTATTTTAATAAACTAAGGACGCATAAGCGTAACAACAGCGTCTCTAAAAAGCTACATTATTGCGTAGTAATCAGTGATTAACTTAAACATCTTATGAATGCGCCATTGTTGCTATTCGACCTTGATAGATTAGAATAAACAAATCCGAATGAAATGTCCTTGACGCCACAGCGTACTCAAAATACTGTAGAATAACTTTTAACACCTTTTTATGTTTAAAACCGATTAGATTTTTACACTGAAAAATGATTAGAGACTAGGTTTTACGTCTTATTAATAAATATTCAGTTTAGTATACCATGACAAGGTTTATAAGTGAAAGAAGTGTTATAATATAAACTAAACATTGTCTTTCCACACGTGTACGTAACGAATAATAGTGACTTCCATGAGTCATGCAATATATTATTTCTTTGTTTTCGTACCTACAAGCAAGCAACAACTGTTTAAATACAAACCAATCTTTATGTTCCATTAAGAAGTGAATATTTAGTGGTTCACTGTGTTTCTTTATCTTTTTCTGTAACATTTTCTTGTTAAAATATTTTTTTTTTACATTTTTCTTGACTGTTTTTTGGATATTTCTTACATCTTTGTATATCTAATACAGCTGGAACAATATTAACTATAAAAATTAATAAGGCTCTAAATTTTGTTTTAAAGCTATGGTGTAAAAATAATTTATGGCGTTTAGAGCTCGTATAATTTTTAATTAGGTAAACATTGTCATTAGCAAAGCAGTTATTGTAGTAATTTACAATGTTGGTTGCTATAGATAATTCGGAAACGAATAATTTAATAACAATCAAAATTCGAAATTCTTCACACTGCAAAACGTACAGAAGTCTTACTTCTTGTTTATTAACCTGTGGTAACCGTTACGGTTGATTAGGCTATCGGCGATCGGCTTCGTGTTACCGAGTGGTTTGTTATATAAGCTCCACATGGCGAGTTTATAACCTAACATTGATGTTATTTTCGTAAACGCGTTGTGACGTTTACGTTAAGGGTTACGGTTCAATGAGAATTAAATTAACAACTTATTATTCAAAGATTGTCATTGTTACGTTCGTAGATGAGGTCTTTAAATTTTTACGTAAAGTGTACGAGCGGTTACACACGGTGACTGTTAGCAGCGATGAAAACGCGCGACTGCGTCGATACAAACGCGCGATTGCATTGCTACGTTTGTGATTTATAAGCGATTGCATCGATGCAATCGCGCGTTTGTATCGATGCAGTTGCGCGTTTGCACCGCTAAAGTCGCCGTGTGTAACCACTCTAAAGTCGTAAGTTGATTATGAAAGTGTCTTAGGGCAATCCATAGATTGCCTTGGTACTTCCAGTTTTAATGAAAAGCGTAACTATAAAAAGCTACTAGTTTTTATTTTGTATTTTAAGCCTATGCTCATCATATTTTTGTTATCATTTTGTCACATGTAAACGAAAGTCACCAACTTAACAGCAGCAAAACATTGTTCTAATCTTTAAAAAAACCAATTACTATTGCAATTCCCCTGGTAATTCCCAGAATAAGAGAATTGTTACCGACATACCCCCTGTGTGTGGTTAACCAATTCGGTGCGTATACCGAGACTAATAATTTAAAAATAGTTAGGTATTATCGCACATACATTTTCCCGAAATCACCACTATATTCCGCACCAGGGGATGACCAGGGGGATGTCAGTAATCCAAAATAAACACTACCGTCGAAATTACTTAGTAACGTTATTTTTAACCGACTTCAAAAAAGGAGGAGGTTGTCAATTGGACTGTATGTTTTTTTTTGTATGTATGTTACGCGATAACTCGGCATTTGTGAACCGATTTTCATGATTCTTTTTTTGTTGGAAAGGGGGTATTTCCATAGTGGTCCTATTTCATTTTGAAGAAAATCATCCAACTCAAAGGGTGGCTGTTCACGCATGAAGATTAATTTTTATAAATAGCGCCTTACTTTAATTTAGGAGCAATTACTTTTAGCAATTATTTAGTTGATTTTGCTATTTCTCCAATTCAAGGCGTTTTTCTCTCGATATACTTCGAGTAGTGTCGTAGTGAGAACCTATTTTTATTATCTCCAGTATCAAGTCCTGTATAGTGGCGAACTAGGGGATATTTCAATGAAACTTAGCAAATAGACGTAATTCCACGTACTTTTGAGGTCGGTTTTATTAGTACTCTGTACTGAGATTATACATTGCTCTACTCGTATACATATTTTTTTTTATAACACACACTGTCCATAACGGTTGTAGTGCTCCTCAGAGTTTTAAATCGCAAAGATCTGAGGGACACTGTCACTGCGCCTGTCAAGTTGATAAGTCCCATGTAATTTCACTAGTGCCCTTAGATACCTTTCAAAGCCGGAACACAGTAATGCTGACATTGCATGGCGGCAGAAATAGGTAAGGTAGCAATACTTCCCTGGACGAACTCTTTTATAAGGAGTTCTACTGCGACTAAAATCATGTCGATAATAAAATAATTATTACCGACGTACCCCCTGTGTCGAGAGCAATAATTTTAAAATAATTAGGTATTTATCGAGTTCTTAGGTTTTCGCGATTGTTACACATAGGAATGGAACTATTTTTCGGGATTTAAATCGCGACCCTTTACAGATCCCATGGTCAACCGTGACCGTGACTTTAATTAGGTATTACTGACATAAATTTATCGGACATAAATTTTCTCTCCACTATATACAGCACCAGGGGACGACCAATGGGATGTCAGTTATCCAAAATAAACACTACCGTCGAAATTACTTAGCAACGTTATTTTACATTGCTCTACTCGTATACATATTCCTTTAATAAAATCAACAAGCAACCTTATGTAGATGTACAATACAAATGCATAATAAATAGAGCACTAGGAAGCGCCATACATTTATTTCTCTTTGTCACACATAGCTCGTCCATTGTCACGTACCACGCGAAACGTGAAACATGGCGCAGAGGTAAACAATGCCAGAGGAAGTAAGGACTAAAAAATGTAATACACAACTGCGTAGGGCGATAAACTGTTTTATTTATAGTTACATGCGTTGTTTTCGCTAATTAACTTATGAATTATGGCCTAGCACTTATAAGCATTAAAGAATAATGGTTACGCAACATCAACTACTTCGTTGAATGGTGTTGGATTTAGAATCGAGATTTGAAATATTGTTAATGACTTTTTTCTAACTGCGTTAAAAATTTAAATTAATTTTTCTGTTTTTGTAACGATACCAAATGACGGGACGAAAACAAGACTGGTGGTAAGCTACGCGCCTGTCCGTAACAATGGCAGTGCCATTCAGAGCTTGGGCACTGTCACTGCGCCCGTCACCCTGAGACATAAGTTGACAAGTTGTGCCTGTAATTTCACTAGCCTGTCTTTGGTCCTGCAGGCGTTAATCGGGGCTTTCAAGGCCCTTGGCTTATAGCCAGGTGTACAAGAACTATGGAACCTGCATCATCATCAGATACAGCAGACTTAACGAATTTATATCAGTGTTTGATACAGGTTTTTTATCGGGTTTTTTACGGCTTTTATTGCCTTAAGCGACATCTGTGACATATCTATCGAGATCTATGAAGCTCCGAGATCTATGAAGCTCCGAGATCTATGAAGCTCCGACGTCTATGAAGTTCCGACGTCTATGAAGCTCCGAGATCTATGAAGCTCCGTGATTTATGAAGCTCCGATATCTAAGAAGCTTCTCATAGATCTCTCGCAGGTTATCAAGACAAGATTTATTTCGTCATTTTATTATTGAGGACACGATATATATGGGGGACAGAGAACAAACAAGAGGTTCTAACAAAAACTTCTCCAATAAATTCATCTTTATACAGAGGACCATGCTCCCATAAATTGAACGATAAGTCTAGACATAACAAAGGCATTTCAGCGAACGTATTAGCATATTTATCTCGCTTCATTAAATATTTACTCTACATCTCTACTTTAGGCTAAGTAGAGTTGACACATATTAATTAGAAGCAAGTAATGGAAATGACACGTGTCATCTCGTCGTTAAGAAAGGTAGTGTTGTTTACTTGAAACCGAGCATAAAGTATCCTGATAAAATGATCTAGCCACGGCTTCGATTTGAAATCTAGACTACCTTGAAATGGAAGCTACAGTTGTTTAAAGTGCCTACACGTGCAATAAAAATTTAAAAACAAACCAATTGTTTATATCGAGGTCGTAGTCAAAGACGATGGAAATTATGTTGCCTTGTTTTAGAATTCTGGATCAGTCTTGTTTAGTGAATACTAAATGGAGCTTGAATTTATGAAGGTTGATTAATTTAAATTTGGTAAAAAAAAATATTCTTTTTTTAAACAGCGTTTCAATGTAATAATAATAATAATAATGTGTTAGCCAACCAACCGATCCGTCGCTACTTCCCTTGTTCCCCTGGCATTCAAGTGTTAGGATTCTTATATTTTTCTATTAGTTTAGATATAAATTAGATTTTCGATAAAATGGGAGCCTCTGATGTAGGTATTGTGTTACTTCCCGCGTGGTTTAAATCCCTACTCAAATATAAATAACAGTGGGGCTAATCGGGTGGTCTAGTCAGTTTTTCTAGGTTACATTTGTGAGCCTAGATTTTGACTGGGAGTGTGATTATCGAACAATAAATGTGGTGACAAATAAAGTTACGCGATCTTATGAATAATTTGGAGTTACTTTCATTTGAATTGTTAATGACTTAAACATACAGATTCGTCGTTTCGATCAGTCTGAAAGAATGGACCGTGAATGAATGAATGAATGAATGGTATTTATTTGAATATTATATATTTTGCAAAAAGTGGTACAAGTATACGTAATAAAACAGACGTTATTACCAATATTGGCATGCATCTATGGGCATCATTGACTTAGAAATAAATGGACGACGGGTCTAATACACAAACCACGAAAAAAATCTCCCAAGTCAACCTATTTAAACATAGTGACATGTAAAGGAATATGAAAAAGCTAAAACGTTGAATTTAAATTGTAATGTCATCGCAGTACTGTCTAATTTTGCTTGCTTCGCTGTCAGTCTAACAAACGAAGACTAAAGCGTGAATGACGTTCTCTGTATACGATTTTAACGCCCTATAAGTTCGGACACTTTTTAGCGCGGACCCGACGTCCATATAATTGTAAGTCAATGATGGGCATCTATATTTTGGCAACTAAACAATCCTATACAAAGTTATTGTCATGTTATCAAAATGTCAAAAACTTACCTTTTTTTAAAATAAATAATCTCTATTGAGATTTATATGTAAAGAAGATCTCGAAGGGATAGAAATTTATATATATCTTAGCCATGAATCTGTATAAAAGGAGCTGTTTGGCAGCGATAAGAACCAGAACGAACAACATACTCCCTAGAGTTAGCATTTTAGTTTGTCTTCTGAAAACTATCACCTTAGTTAATACGTATTCTATCTTTTTCAGGTACCAGAATAGTTTATGAGCGATCCTTCATGATGTCGCTGAGACAATCACCGATTTCGCAAACACCACCAAAGTGTAGTCTCCCTGCTGGGCTGCTCAAGAACCCTGGCGCCCACACAGCGACGCACTCGCCTTCACAGAAGAATGTGCGCTCAAATTCGATTTCCTTCGATGAGTCGCAGGAGACTTTCAGTATGGATCTCTAGACTAGTGTAGGGTAACCATTGTATTGTGGGACTGATTGGGTAAAGTCTAATGAGAAATAATGGTCAATATGTCGCAATTAAGAATAAAATTATGCTATTTTTATAGTTCCCGACTTAGCTGCTCAAGTTTGTGCTTCAGATTTACGAATAGAAGTTATTTGTCTACTGTGTTTTGTTTGCTTATTTTTAACGTGGTTTTTGTTTAACCTATCCCTTGGCGTAGTTATTTTTTAGTATATTTTAACGATATTCCTCCCGCTGCATTTTAGTGTCTCTAATTGTAATAAATTTAATTACTTAATCAGTATTCCACATTCACAAGGTTCATTAAATTTAAGGTCAATTGTAATGTTAGTTTAAACGTGACTGAACCATTGTTTAACGTTCGAGACGTGGTCCTTTGCCGCGAAAAAAAACAAACTAAAAAAATGATTAACTACACAAAAAAAGTTCTAAAAACTTACAAAATATAAAAAAAACACTGACCCAATTTTTAATGGAATGGTTGCAAAGTGTGTGAATTGTTATTGTTTAAAGAAAGTGACAAAGGACCACTTATTGTAAATAATTTAATTCTACTTGTACGCGTATGACGCACATTAATTTAGGTGCTGAGTATTTTCTCGTATTTTTTAAGCTTCCGTCTTTATTACGCATACAAGATTCTTCCAAAATATTGTTTTTTTGTATTTACGAGCACGACAGAAATTTTCAGCTTTCATAGTCTTTATGAAAGGTAGTTGAAAAAATCATAGAAAAAAAATTTATTAGCCATTTCCTATATACGGTATTTACGTAAGAAAGAAAGACATGACTGTTATACAATGTATGTGTAATAAAAGGAAACAAATACAAAGCAAGTGCCATTGAATAGAAGTTAATTTTCTAGATAGTTCTCTTCTTTATGGCAACGCTGAAAGCTATAGACTTTGCGAAATCTCACTTGAAGAGAGATGTTTTAAATTAAGTCTTAGAATATATCGTTTTTAATGCTGTGTACCCGATTTACATTACATTAGTATCCTAGTAGAGTATTTAAGAATAATTTAAACTAGCTAGAGTTATAGGGCTATAAAAAATAATTAAAAAAAAACTTGGATATAAAATAGTGCACTTTAAAAAGTCGATAACGTTACCATCTAACAACTCGTCCAGACTTTGATGAGCCAAACGCGATAATTCTACTTTATTTACCTAGTTGAGAAGTTGAGTAGTGTGCAGACTGTCCTGATTACAGCATCAGATAATGGTCACCATATTATTGTAATATCGTCGAATAAACTGTAAGTGAGGAGTAATGAACCTTAGACTGGTTTCGCAGTTGTGCGTACGGACGGTAATAATTGGGTTGTCGCGTGGCGACCGCGTGAAAACTTTCGCGTCGTGAAACTGGTCGGTTGCAGTACATATTCTCTATACGCAACTATTCAACATTATATAAATATTCTGAACGTACTTTACAAGTGCACTCTACTAAGCACTATAATAGTGTAAACCGGGTATTATTATGCAAAATATTATTATTGTTCTTTCAAATCTTAGACGTACATGTTGGTCACAGAAAATATATAAATATAAATTGTTAATAAAATTATATGTATATACACACACACATCAAAATAGTCTAGGGATCAAGCACGTTTTTATTAATTACTGGAAATCAGGTATTTTAATAGTTCTTTTTTACCACCAATGGATTAATTTATTTTATTTTCATTTTCATGAATTTGGATTATAAAATTGACCAAAAAATCAGCTGGTGTTAAAAAAATTCAATAAAAATGACCTGGTTTTCAGTAATTGACAAGAACGTGTTTGATCCATAGACTTTTGATGTGTGTAATTCTTACTAAATCTATTAAATGTTTTCGGAAATGTAATTTAATAATTTTGTGAAAAAAATAATCGAGTCCGAAGCATTTTTTCTTAAATATAGTCTGTTCCAATCCAATGTTCCAAAAAAGTAAACAAATAGATCATTGACCCGACCATAAACAGCTTAGTGATGACCAACTGTACCGCCAACTACATATCGATTAATTAATTGAATGAATTTAATTGTTTAATTGAATCAGTTGGGAATAACTGAAATTTATATAATAAAATGAGTTTTGCGATTTCGCTGCTGATTACTATAAAAAAATGCGATTCAATACTGAGTGATGATATTTCATACATGAGATTAGATTTTTTTTCTTACATAACCTAAAAAGTAAATTTAAAATTTTTTAAATCTATGAAATGAAACTATTTTTCCGGATTTAAATCGCGTATATTTGTTTTTTCAGACAAACCGACGTTTCGGGCCCTGTACAGGTCCCATGGTCACGGTTGACTGAGGTGGTACAGTCATCAACCAATTATGTCTAATATTAATGCAAACCACCCTATTTTTTCCACTATTCCTAAATCTAATTTTCAATCCTCCTAAGGTGTTACTTATTCCATTTATTGAGTGATTGCTTTAGAATTTTCACCAAACCGGTTTGTTTACTTTTTTTGGGATAATTGATTGGAATACACTTTACAAATATTGCGCTGTTGTTTCAACTCTCATTTAATAAATATTTCGTATGACATTTCTTTATGAGAGTTTTAAGTAAAAAAATGATATTACGTATGAAATTGATATTACCTATTACTTAAACTTTTCGTCGACTGCCAATATGAAATGTGAAATAAAAATATGAAAAATACTATTTTTCTTCTTTTTTATTATATACCTCTCGAATGCCGCCGACTTCGGTGACGCAATATGAAATATACATTCGCGCACATATCTCGCCTCTTCTCACTAACTGCCGTGTTTGACATTTTTATCGTAATGGAAAGATGTACAGTAAGAAGCATATCAAGCTTGACTCTTTAGATTTTAGCTGTCCTTATTGTAAGTAACATAGAGGTGAATTTAAATTTTGAGTGTCATACTTGACGTGTTCTTGACCGTGTACGATCTTAGTATCTTTATTTTTTTTACTATACGGTCTTTCTTCATAAATCGTATGTCTATTCTTTTGTACAGGAATATGTCATTATAAAACAAATTTAATACAAGCTATCATTATTCGAGAGTTGAAGTGATAACCGAAAATACTATGCCTGAAAAACTTAATGCCAATTACCATAGTAAGACTTTACGAGAGATCAAAAGTTTTTTATAGAAAATAATAAGTCACTATAATAGTTAGTCCCACTGTGGCACAGGCCTCTTTTCACGATGAGGGCTTCGACTTTAATCGCACGCGAGCCCGATTCGGTTTGGGAACTTGCCCGGATTCGAACCCAAGACCCTCTGCTTGAGAAGCGGTAAGTGAAACCATTAGGCTACCACAGTTGTTGGGCACATGTTTGAATGAAATTTAATTTAATTTTCATAAACTCCTAAATTCATTTTCATAAATTCTTAATTTCAGTTTCATAAACTCTTAACTTCGTTTTTATAAACTCTTAAAACAAAAAACATACAAACGTAATTAATATTTTTTAGGAGATTAACTTGCATGCATTTTGATAGTATTCGCCAGTTTGTGGTTACTATCAGGCCAACTGTCTAAAGCGAAAGACAGCTTGGCTTTCCAGTTCCACCAGTTATATATAAAAGTTACATGTCAAATTTCTAACAGAAGATAAGTAAAAAAGTGTTTCTACTAAATTAAACTAAGGATTTATGCAGTTTAATAGAAGTAGAGCTTCTTGTGAATAGTTCGTCCAGGGAAGTACCGCTACCTTACCTATTTCTGCCGCCAAGCAGCAATATTAGCATTAATGCGTTCCAGTTTTGAAGGGTAAAGGTATTAGCTGATGAAATTACAAGCAAATGGGACTTGTCAACTTATGTCTGAGGGTATATAAATTATTTCAAACATATTTAACACCCGTTAATCGTGCAAGAGTGACCTTAATTGGATTAAATTTAACCGACCTTAGACGTCATATCCGAGTCTTGTTCCTATAACCCAATTTTCGTCGACTTACATAATAAATTTACTCTCCAACTCAGTAGCAGTAGAGCTCCTTGTGAAAGAGTTCATCCAGGGAAGTACCACCACCTTACCTATATCTGCCGCCAAGCGGTAATGTGAGCATCACCGTGTTCCGGTTTTGAAGGGTAAGGGTGCTGGTTCCATTACAACCACGTGAGACTTATAAATTTAGACTTATAATTCGCTCATTTAGTTGCTACACTGACGCAACTGTATTTCTTGTAATGTTAAAGGAAATGATGTAAAATGAAAATACTTACATACTTGTTATGATACAGATGTGTTAACATATTTAATTAATATCCGGCCCGATTCGAACCGACGTCTTATAGCAAACCGTGCCAGACGCTATGCCAACTCAGCCACGGAACGAACCAGTGGACCTCACGAATTTTTCTATGTGCTTGTTGTTGGGTCTTTGTATTTGGTTTTCAACAACTTTTTGGCCGTAGAGCCATCGATGAAAAATCCATGAAAGTATTTCGTCACCCAGTTAGATACCTTACAGCTACCAGCTTTGGCTAGAGATGTCGCTACTAGCTTTTCATCAAATTTTTATTGAATTGTTATTAATTTTTTTTCTAAGTGTTAGATCTTTGTATTAATAATTATAACAAACTAGTCATTGACTACTAGTGGAGTAATTTCACAAAAAAAAAAAAATTGAGTATATTCAATAAAAATTTGATACTTAATTCAATTTTGCCAAAATTACAATTACGTCAATGCAGCATCAAATGAGCGTTATATCTCAGCGTGATACGCGCAGTGGCAGTGTCCTTCAATTCTATGCTACTGCTATGGACAGGAGTGTCGCTTACCACCAGGCGCATGACTTGTGCGTCTCGTCACTTGGTGTCATAAGAAAAGTGAATACTGCAAGGCTGAATAAGACAGCCCGGGGTTTCAGGCTTTTCGGACCTTTCGGCTCTACTTATTATAGCTCTTCTCTAATAATTTTATGTACATCAAACATATGAAACTCTGAAGAGCGTAGCAATGTCTGGAGCAAGAGACATAACGAAAGATTTTAATCTAATATAAATCTTTAATCTAATTAGACGATCTCGGTGGCCAAACGATTTACACTGTGGGCGCAAGATGCGGAGTTCCTGGTCTCGATTCCCGGTAGTACCAGTTTGAAGTGCCCCAGACTGAAATCCGTTGCTCTGGTAGTCATAGGGTCGTATTCTAGAACTCTAATCATACTCAAGTCCCTGCCATTAGGGTCGTATTTCCAGTGCTTGTGTTGCCAGTGCAATCCTGACTTGAGCATTGAATAGAGTTCTAGAATACGACCCATAGTATGTATACTATGAGTACCATTCCCTGTAGGGAATCCTTAATTTGAGACCAGATTATCTACTCTTACTTTCGTTCACCGTCCGACATCCGTCAGAAACAAGTGCTGTCAAATAAGTAATTCTCGACGAATTACAAGACGCATGATGCGAGTGAAGCTTCATACTTTTTAACCGACTTTAAAAAAGGAGGAGGTTCTCAATTCGACTGTATTCTTTTTGTATGAATGTTACGCGATAACTCCGGTATTTGTGCACCGATTTTCATGATTCTTTTTTGTTGGAAAAAGGTACCTCCATAGTGGTCCCATTTAGTTTTGAAGAAAATCATCCACCTCTAAGAGGGCTGTTCACGCATGAAGATTCATTTTTCAGATTTCAAAAAAACTTGGCAAATAGATGTAATTCTGTGTACTTTTGAGGTCGGTTTTTTTAGTACTCTGTACTGAGATAATAATAGCTATAATAATAGCACTGTCTTTTAGTTTGGTCGAGGTCGAGTATTATATGTTATTATTTGACAGTGATTGTATCGGACCGAGAACGAGAATGGGCCAGGTAATTGGTGTGATTGTGTGACATATTAAAATTTTTATTATTAATATATTA
>NW_020653521.1:939985-961158 GCF_003589595.1 Hyposmocoma kahamanoa | reverse complement strand
CAAAGAACCTATTGCAATAAAACGGCAATTTCATACTTTAACCCCTAATATTACTATGTTGTTTTTATACACATTTTTTTTGTTTTGTTGTGCACGAGTTACATCGACCCCTCCTACGTAAAGTATCGTATGTCGAAATTGCCAAGTATACAGGGGAAGCGTTTTAAAGTTCTGAATTCACTGAAATGAGCATAATACGTGACTAACATTCCTCAGTTTAGATAGGGCATTATAAAATCCTACATATCTTAGATGATCGAGCGTTGCCGAATAAAACTGACAAATGCTAAAGTCATGTGCTAAGCTCGTTTCAGTGAATTCAAAACTTTAAAACGCTCCCCTGTAAACTTGGCAATTTCGACATGATACTTCGATATGATACTTTACGTAGGAAGCGTCGACATATCTCAATACTAAGGAAGCCGCCGACTCCATACTTCTACAGAAGGAAGACACAACAAATGCACCGATCACGAGGCGCTGGCTCAGCACGTGGCCCGCTTTACCGGAATAGTGTAATTTTCAAGTCGGACACTTGTGTTTCAAACATCGAACGATTGTCACCTGTCTCTAGCAATTAATTTAGTAATTTTATTTCTTTTAAATTAAATTAGTCCTAAACGTTGTTGGTTTATTTTCGAACCTACGGCTGCAGTTATCTTAATTCGCGTATGCAGAACGGGCGTTCTTTTAGTTATAGTGTCCGGTATTTAGGTCTGCAGGAAGAAATTTCTGTTAGAAATAAGCAGAACCTTTTGTTTGTATTTTTGCATTAACTGTGACTTTTCCTGTACATTAAACTACTAAATAAATAAATATTGATCTCGTTTACATTTGAAGATAATTGAGGGTGGCAAACTAGGGGATGAATCCGGTTTCACGCACTTTCCGGTAACCGATTTCAATAAAACTTGGCAAATAGATGTAATTCCACCATTGACTTAGAAATAAATGGACGACGGGTCTAATACAAAAACCACGAAAAAAATGTCCCAAATCAACCTATTTAAACGTAGTGACATGTCAAGGAATATGAAAAAGCTAAAACGTTGAATTTAAATTGTAATGTCATCGCAGTACTGTCTAATTTTGCTTGCTTCGCTGTCAGAAGAAACAAACGAAGACTAAAGCGTGAATGACGCTCTGTATACGATTTTAACGCTCTATAAGATCGGACACTTTTTAGCGCGGACCCGACGTCCATATAATTGTAAGTCAATGAATTTCACGAATTTTACTCCGTCATTTTCAAGGATCATTTTACTCCCGTCTTCTAGAAAGACAGCCAGACTATAAGTATTGCATCATCGAGTAAATAACCAGAAATAGAGACGAAATATCATTAAATTTGTTTGAAAATATTCTGCCAAATCATTACGGTAACAACTGCGCTCTGATTGGCCAACCCAAATTCGAAATAATTGATGGGTGTTTTCAATTGTTCCACTTCAAATCGACTAGTTTAACTTGAGCTTTGCAATAATGGACGAGTATTGACAAATTGTACAGTTAAGATGTTTTGCTGTTTTTCCCACACCACCGAATGAAACAGACTCCCATTGTTAGATATAATATCTTTATTACAATAAGTACAGAATATTTTTGGAATATACGGAGACGTACACACAGGTCAGTTGTTGGCGCTATACTATTTCAGTTTTCTAATTTGTGATTTCAGCGCAAACGAGAGTTGATATTTAAAAGTGATATAAGGCCCATTTGCCTGATGAGTTGCCAGAGTTGAGTTGCGGCCCTTATTTCGTCTCTATTACTGGTTATATACTCGATGTTGTGTAGAAAATTGCGCGGCGAACAGGCGGGCGCTTGCTCTTATTATATTGTGGTAATGAACTTTGAATTACAAAAACACTTACTTCGTTATTGCCTGTTCCTTTATCAGCTGTTTTGTTGTCGGTCTCCTGCTCCACGCCAGCGCCACCCTCTGCCAATGACACCACGTACACTGCCAGCTTCATACGTGCCGGCGAATCAATACTAATGTGTTTCTGTTAAACAAATAATAGTACATTATTGCAAATGAAGAGTCTAGGAAAAGAATGATCAAAGGAAATCAGGATTACCTGAGAATTTTAGTAAAAAATATTTTTTTATTAAGTTCTCCAAAACTTTGAAATATTGGTGAAAAAGACACGCACAAATGCTACCTGAAATAAAGCCTATACTGTGATATAAATGTATGTAACGCTATGTAATTCATTTTAACTAAAAAAAGATTTATAAATCATAGGAAAATAAACTATTTTTCCGGATTTCAATCGCTTATATTTGTTTTTTCAAACAAACCAACTTTTCGGCCTTTTTACAAGCCCCATGGTCACGGTTGGCTGTAAAGGGCCCGAAACGTTGGTTTGTTTGAGAAAACAAATTATACGCGATTTAAATCCGGAAAAATAGTTTAATTTCCTATGCGTAACAATCACGAAAACCTGAGAACTCTATTTATTAATCATTTTCAACTTTTCTGCCATTTAGTAGCAAGTATTTTTATGACCAAGGGCTCGTGCAGTCTGCCGGCGATATTTCGCGACTGCGGTCGCACCGACTCGCTGCGACTTGTTTTAACATGTAGAAGTAAATGGCTTAGTGCAGCGTGACCCCGACCGGCGACCACTGGTCGTGAGACTTGCAGCGATCAGTCGTAGCAAGTCGTTTGCGTCTATTATCAATTAATGTTCCTATCATTATTAGATTATTACATAAGTAATTAAAATTATAATAATGGACCTGGATAGGTTAATTATCCCACCCTCCCTTCGCATAAAATGAATAAAATAAATAACACAAGCGCAACTACACTCGCAAATACCACCACCAAATATACCCGACACGTGTTTCGCTTTTCCACGAGACATCTTTAGGGGCTGTTGATTGCTCGACTCTCGGCCATAGATAATTCAATTTACATAATTAAATTAACTTATTCTTGTTAAATGTATGTATATGAATAATATGAATGTACATATATATCATCTAATCTGTACTATGCAATGTTTAATATAATCATAATAGTAAAATCTAATGATAATTCAATATTGACATCTTATATGATAATTATAACTTCAAAATGATAAGATAATAATAGATTTAAATGTAATACTTTGAACTAATGACTTCAACAATTTGTAATAGTTTACTTAAGAATATTTGTCCCCCATTATTGGTAGATTTTTTGTGATACTTAGCACTGTTATTTACTAAACATCAAATTGTTACACCAAAAAATCACACAAATAAACAAATTTCATTTCATTTCATTTCATGAATAAAAAATTATTTTGGTACTAGATGGACGGCTGTCAAATTCAGAATAAAGATGGCAACAACTCTATTGGTAGTTATTATAACGTCATAACATCCACAACCCAGTCATTTCAACTGTCTGACTGTCATTTTAACTGCCTCCGTGGCCAAGGTCCCAGGTTCGATTCCCGGGCCGGGAGAAATAGTAGTATGGCCTACAATTATATCTCTCGCGGGTTTGGGTGTAATTTGTGGTTGTCTATGTGTGTGTCCATGGCACCCGCGACACAGGGTTTCCCTAATGTTGAGTGTGTCTATGTTGTGGCTATGTTGAGTGTGTGCGTTATTTATTATTATTTATTTATTTATTTATTTCTGGCAAAATTTTTTCTTCTTTCACAATCCATCGATAAAACTGCCGACAACAAAGACAGGACTATTTAAAATTTTATGAAAACTGGCAACCCTGCAAATAACATTTTACTCCGCCTTCTAAAAAGACAGACTATACATACCTTGAAGAATTGTAGAAGCTCATCTTTAGTAATTGTGCTGAGATGTTCCACCTCCACTCTTTGCCGATCGAAGTTGTACACCTGGAATTGAGGCATAAAATTACTTAACGCGAGGTATTTATTATTAGGTATTTATTATAATGTTAATACAAATAAAGTAAAAACGCACAGAAAAAAATTGACACGGATTCGATGTCGACAATCGCCCGATGGCGACTAACGGTGCAGTAGGCAGCGCGAGACGTCGTTAAACCGCTAAGCAATTTTCAAACTTTGTGATACATGTGAATTTAATAACTACGGGGCTTCAGTTGAAAACCAAATTTAAATAAAAAAAGTCCGTTCTGTACACAGAACTATGAGTTTCAAAAAAGAAAGTCGTGTTTTTACTAATTATAATCTCAAAACAGCCGACCTAAAAAGTCACTCATCCCCTAGTTTACCACCCTTAGAGGTAGAATATTTCCTTCAAATATAAATGGGACCACTACTAAGGAACCCTCTTTCCAACAAAAAAAAAACATTTAAATTGGTTCACAAATGTGTTATCGCGTAACATAAAAAATTCGAATACAGAACCTCCTCCATTTTATGAAGTCGATTAAAAATATCAATTACGACGCTACTCACACGCTATACTGCCCCCCATTGCTTAAATTGGCCTGAATGTTTAGGCAATCGGGCTTTAAATGTTTATAAAAAAAAACATTGGTTGAACTATTGGGGGTGCTTGGCCACTTCTGTTCTATCTCTATGTATGGTGAAACCATTTCCTACCCTAACCAATGAGTTAAAATTTATTAAAAAAAATTGCGTTTGTTATCATAGATTGTTAACAAAATATACATTAAATATTGGTTCTACTCATTGACTTACAATTATATGGACGTCGGGTCCGCGCTAAAAAGTGTCCGAACTTATAGGGTGTTAAAATCGCATACAGAGCGTCATTCACGCTTTAGCCTTCGTTTGTTCGACTGACAGCGAAACAAGCAAAATTAGATTGTACTGAGATGACATTACAATTTAAATTCAACGTTTTAGCTTTTTCATATTCCTTTACATGTCACTACGTTTAAATAGGTTGACTTGGGACATTTTTTTCGTGGTTTTTGTATTAGACCCGTCGTCCATTTATTTGTAAGTCAATGGTTCTATTTCATAATTTTATTTACTAGTAGAAAATAGTTAGTTTCATAAAAACATCTCACGAGTGTTTTAATGCCTAATTATGTGCAGTTACATACACTGCTTTATCTACACACATATTATAAGCTCTCTGTGATGTGTTCAGGAACCGTATGTTATGACTGGCGAAATGGCGGCAAATAAAAACATTTCTCACGCATGTCACACAATCGTAGTTTTAATTTTTAATTCATAGACAAACTAGAGTCGGCCACAACTATCATATCGTTCGATATCAAGTAACGTGTGAAATTGTCAAAATTGTTTGCTATTGACATTTCATTTCGAATAAAACTTCACCTCGACTGATATTAGAATTGAGGTCCAATCAAATTGTTTTGTTTTTCATAGATGTTCAAAATTTGAAATGCAATAATAACATTTTCACTTCTCATGCATAAATATTGACAAAACAGTTCACCTTTATGCTGCTCGTAATTTGCGGTTTCTCCACACATTACAGAGAGTTTATGATATGTGTGTAGATAAAATACTATTAAGCACGTTTATCTACGAAATTATTTGCTTGTGCCTTTCTTTCTTCTGAAGGCAGTACTAAGATTGCATTCTAAATACTAACCTGGGCGGTGATCTCCCCCCACAGCTGCGAAGCCTTGCTCGAAAGCCGTTTGGGTTTCTCCAGCTTCTGCGCTGCCAATGCTGCACGGTGCTTCAAGAATTCCTCCTCAGACATCTTTTCCAGGATATCCTATTAACAAAAAGGTAAAAAAGAAGTATTATATCTGCCTTTTACAACTGAATTTTTTTAACTGCCTCCGTGGCCGAACGGTTACCATGCCGGACTGCCACATTTGACAGAAACATTTGTATGGCCTACATTTATTTCTCTCGTGAGTTTGGGTGTAATTTGTGGTTGTTTATGTGGTTTTCCTAGGGCGGGGCTACGTTGAGTGTGTTATTATTATAGTCCACTTACATAACGATTTTTAGTAGCATTAGAGTTCCTTGTGAAAGAGTTCGTCCATGGAAGTACTGCCACTGCCTATTTCTGCCGCCAAGCAGTAATGTGAGCATTACTGCGTTCCGGTTTAGAAGGGCAATTTACAGGCACATGGGACTTGTCAACATAACGTCGATGATAGTGCAAATCCGTATTGCACCAAACCAAATTTCATAGGAGAGGGATTTAAGACGCTGAATACCGTCGACTACGCTTCACTTTAAAGCGTTTTAGGAAGATCTGTTTAACTTGTGGCAGTGGAAAAAATGTGTATTATTCTTCGTCATATTATCTAAAATGCTGTTGTTTCCAAAACACGATTTTATAATATTTCCTAGATAAAAAAAATATTCAAAGTTACCTCTTATTCTACGCTTTCAACGCAAATATATCCGTAATATACCAAGTAAATTTCATAAAATTTTGATGACTAAGGTATTAATTACGTAATAATGAAAACCGTGGTCGTTTTATTTTTCCATTTTGTACCTAATTTTGGAAATAAACCCTTTTTTTGAGACGCGCGCAACTATTGGTAGTTTTTTACCTTGTACGCATACGAAGGTCGGCTGTGATAGCCGAGATGCGTTGCTGGATGGATCTATGTCGCCCGCACTGCACCTAGCTGGCTAATTCATTTCATAAATTGTAATATAGCAGGAGGCTTAAAACGTCCATCGATCAAGGTCATCGACGCTTTTCAGCGCCTTACGTTATTACTTTGTTATTTTAATGCCTACTACCATTGACTTACAATTATATGGACGTCGGGTCCGCGCTAAAAAGTGTCCGAACTTATAGGGCGTTAAAATCGTATATAGAGCGTCATTCACGCTTTAGTCTTCGTTTGTTCGACTGATAGTGAAGCAAGCAAAATTAGACAGTACTGCGATGACATTACAATTTAAATTCAACGTTTTAACTTTTTCATATTCCTTTACATGTCACTACGTTTAAATAGGTTGACTTGGGGCATTTTTTTCGTGGTTTTATTATTAGACCCGTCGTCCATTTATTTGTAAGTCAATGGCTACTACTTTCATTCTTGCACAGTAGGCATTAATCTATGTTGTCTATGGACTGATAACAATAGATTCCCGTAAATCACGCTAATTTGGTTGTCGCGACAGTTACGCGGATTTTATTTGGCGACTAAATTACCGAAATGGAAACTTATAATCAAATGCTAGTTACGCGTTATTGCACTATCTCCGACGTTATGTCTCAAGGACAGGACGGGCGAGTCGCTTACCATCCGGCACACGACTTGTTCGTGCCGGCACTTGGTATATCAATAAAAAAAAAGGTTCGAACCTGTGCGGCCTCAATGAAAGCCTCTATCCGCGTGTCGAGATACGACGGATGTCTGTCACTCTGAACGATGACACGGAGTCCTTGTACGCCGTTAGAGCGGCGTATGCCACTGAACACTATGTATCCCAGTTGCTCCTGGAAAAAACCATCCAAGTTAACCAAGGATTTGTTGCAACATGTCTGTTGAAAGGAATAACATTTTTTTTAATACAGTTGCTCAAAACGTGGTATTTTTCGTACTACAAGTCGTGCCGAAAGCTGGATTTTTGGCACTAGTGCTTTTTACTTTTCCATTTCTTTTTTAATTTACTGTTGTTTCAAGTCTTAAAAATAGAACTAAAGAGGTTGTATATTTATTTGCTATTTATGTGCTTTGTGACGTAAGTCATTCGTCATTAAAACTTATATGTACTGACAAACATGTTATTTGTTTAAATTGCATAGGTGTTTTACGAAACAACGGGTTACATTTAAAAATACCAAAGTATTTTCCATAAAGATGGCTGATTGAGTATTAACAATGATCAGGAGGTGAGTATTACGCGAGAACGCTGCGCGCCACTAAAATGTACCTGAATACTAGCCACAGGTGCCATATTGAAAAAAGTCGGCCAAAGAATGAGTTTTTTTAAATACTATTTTATTTTACTTTCAATGTAGGTTTTTCGCAAATGTATTAAAAAACGTCGTTTGATACACGTGCGGATTTGTCATTTTCACTTGTCTCGAGTCTTGAAGCCTCGAGACTCGTGAATAATGACTAACTTTCCGCACTTGTATCATAAATAACTATCTTTTAATTGTTATGCGCGGTTTACACGCGTGCATTTGTTTGCTACGTCGCCAGCACGCCAGAATCGCCAAAGTCCACACAACGGAGCGTCGGTAGTGGCTCCGCTTCCAAATTGGCGACGTCGTCAATTAGTAGCCAAGTGAGGTAGCCGCCTGTATGAGGGCTACCTCATTATTTCAATATAAATTTTTGGTTACGTAGCTCTGGCGACGTCGCCATGGCGTCCCAATAAGACAGGGCACTAAAGGTGGTAAACTAGGGGAGGAAAGACTGTTGAAGTCGGTTTTTTTAGTACTCTGTTCTGATAATTATTGTTAAAGCAACTATTTGAGGGTCGTATTCCAGAAATCTACTCAATGCTCAAGTCAGGATTTGAGCAGACTTGAGTATGATTTCAAGCACTGGAAATACTACCCTAATAGCAAGGACTTGAGTATGATTTTCAGTGCTCACTGCAATACTCAAGTCATGACTTCAGTATTGAGTAGAGTTCTGGAATACAACCTTGAGAATGTTTACCTTAGTCCTGAGAATGTTGAAGCAGGGTTCATGCAGCGTTTGCGCCAACAGCTCCAGAATAACGTTCTGTTTCAATGCTCTTACGCCGCACGCGTAATACACAGACGTGCACGAGGATTTGTGCACTTTGTTGTTGGTCTCGCGCAAGTATGATGCTCCTGTGAAGAATTAATAATAATAATTAAACAATGCTGAACATAGGCCTCTCCAAAGATTGCCAGACAAGCCGATCGGACGCGACGTGCATGTATTGGTTACCAGCTGCCCTTACTAGGTCATCCGTCCATCCATCCATTAAGTAGCCGTAGAGCTCCCCATTAGCATCCTAAAAGCGTTGTTAAATTGCACCCTTAATGTATTCAGGGTTCTCTGCGTATACTTCAACCACAGGCTGCTAGAAAGATACAGTAGGAATTAGGTTCATCTTCTCGCTCGGAAACCCATCAGATTTCGAGACTCGGATGGGCTACCCATCACCACATGAAGATAATTCTGCTTATAATATAACGTATTTCTTTCTTATTACATGACATATTTTCTATTTTATATTATTATTTTGTAAATAACAATTCTAATTAATAATTGAAACCTCGGCCTACCTCTGCTCTTATTGTTATCCCTAATAAAGGCCTCATATGTGTAGAACTATTTTATTTTAAGACATGTACCATATGAATGCAATAAATATATTGAGTATTGAGTAAGATTCGAGGGGCACTGCCAGTGCGCCAGTCACCTTGAGACATAAGTTGACAAGTCCCAAGTGCCTGTAATTTCGCCAGCACCCTTATCCTTCAAACCCGGAACTCAGTAATGCTCACGTTACAGCTTGGCGGCAGAAATAAGTAAGGTGGCAGTACCTCTCTGAACAAATTCTTTCACAACCAACTATACTGTTACTAAAATGGGACGAACAAGTCTTGCGCCTGTTGCCAATATCACGCCTGTTCAGAACAGTTGCAATGCCACTCACGAGTTTTAAATCGCAAAGATCTTATAGGCACTGCCACTGCGCCCGACACCCTGATACATAAGTTGACAAGTCCCATGTGCTTGTAATTTCACCAGCACCCTTCAAAATCTATAATAATATAATAACGCACACACTCAACATAGCCCCGCACTAGGGTAACCCTGTATCGCGGGTGCCATGGACACACACGTAGGGTCGTACTCCAGAACTGTACTCAATACTCAAGTCAGGACTTGAGTATTGCAGTGAGCACTGAAAATCATACTACTCAAGTCCTTGCCATTAGGGTCGTATTTCCAGTGCTTGAAATCATACTCAAGTCTGCTCAAATCCTGACTTGAGCATTGAGCAGAGTTCTGGAATACGACCCTTAGACAAGTACAAATTACACCCAAACTCACGGCCAATGTAGGCCATACAAATATTTCCCCCGGCCTGGGAATCAAACTTGGGGCCTCTGCGGGGCGGTCCGGCATGGTAACCGTTCGGTCGCGGAGGCAGTTAACCTGAACGCTCACGTTACTATTCGACGGCCTCTAATTACTACGCCTGGTTTGTAAATTAACATTATTTGTAAAGATTCATACCTTTTTCAAGCTCAACTTCACGATATAACAGCAGTTGTTGCGCCAACAACGGGGTTGCGTCTTTTGGTAACCTAAACAAAAAGAATAAATAATAATGCTACTCAATTAATAACACTAATTTCAACAGAAAAAATAGTTTCTCAGTACCACCAGTTTGGGATCCAGTATTTCCTCTGATAAAAAATCCGAAACACATAAGACTGCAGTACTAATTAACACGTTTTAATTTATTCTAATTTTCATTATTAGTTAATAATAAATTTAGCTTAATAAAAATTCATATTGGTAAAATAAACTGATAATAAACTAATAAAAAACATAATGTAGCGTAAATTGGAATGTTTCTTTGTAAAATTAAAAAGTTCCGAGACAAAACCCAATAAGGGCCAGGCAATGTACTCTCGTTTTCTAAATAATTACACAGAAAAAAAGGATTTCTACTAATAAGAAAGAGCAATTTCACAAAATATCTGCTTATTCTGAAAAAAAAATTTACAAAAACTAATAAAATATTGTCATTACGAAAATACTGCTTATCATTTTCTAATACAATTTTACTCTTAACTTTATTCTAACTTTTAGACAAATACGTTCACTTCCAGATTTTATTTCATTTCTAATCAATTAATTGGGCATTACTTACATCAAGAAATTTTGACATTTTGACCCACATCTACAATATTTAGTCGATAGAGTTACAAGAATTACAGAAGATGTGGATTATTTCTCTGTATCTAATGGAGCAATAAACGTTTTCGACGTAACTCCACTTATGCCGTTCTTCCATGAGGGGAGCGATTTGTTCCGTGAGTTTTTGACAAAACAAGATAAATTTACCATAACTAAACTTGAAGTATTTTTTGTAATATCTAATACTTTTTAGATCTATATTTGGTAGTAAAGTGCAATCGTCCTCTCCGACGACTCCCGTTCTTCACAAAGTTATCACCGTCTAGAGCGATTTATTTTAATATTTTCATTTTTGTATAAAAGTAAAATCTGATAAAATATATCAAAAATCACGGAACAAAAGTTTTAAATTTTTTTAGTGAGAGTTATAATTTAATTTTTATTGAATTGATATTCAATTATTTTTGTGAAATTACTCCACTAGTTTGTTATAATTATTAATACAAAGATCGGACACTTGGAAAAAATTCCTTCGATCCGGCCGGATTGAAACAGACGTCTTCTAGCATACCGTGCCAGACGCTATACCAACTAAGCCACAGAACGAACCAGCGGACCTCACGAATTTTTCTGTGCTTACGTCGTATCTTTGTATTTGGTTTTTTCAACGACTTTTTAGCCGTAGCGCCATCTATGTCAAATCTATGATATTTCGTCACCCAGTTAGATACCTTTACAGTTACCAGACCTGGCTAGAGATGCCGCTATTCATTGTATTTAAATTTTTATTGAATTGATATTCAATTATTTTTGTGAAATTACTCCTTTAGTTTGTTATAATTATTAATACATGACTAAGCCACGGAACGAACCAGCGGACTTCACGAGTTTTTCTATGTGCCTTTTGTTGGATCTTTGTATTTGGTTTTCAACTACTTTTCAGCTGTAGCATCATCTATCATCTATCTAGCGTGGCTTAGTTGGCATAGCGTCTGACACGGTGTGCTAGGAGACGTCGCTTCGGACAAAGAGACGACAACAAGTCATATTTGTTAAGAAGAATTGATAGCTTTGGTTGATTCCGCATAGCAGCGAAAGCGTTCAATCAATCTCTTTGATAAAAAAAATACAGTCAAATTGAGGACATACACTGATTACTATATGATGTAAAAACACGAGTCCTAAAAATTTTCACGATAGAAAAAAACACAAACTTACCTCGAAATTTTACAAGACAACCGCTGTATTCTATACTCTAGCCAAATTCGATGTAGAATGTTCAATAACAAAACGTTGCTAAGCAACCAATGATGGCATAGGAAAAGAACATTTTTTTTCAATGCTCATTATTAAGGCTTGCGCTGCCCACGGCCTGCTCCTTAATTGGAATTTAAATAGGTAAGTAATTGGGTTATGTAGAAGTAATACTTACCTAGCCAATTATTATAAAATTTACAAATTATCTAGTGATACATATGATTTAAGAATAAAAATAAGTGTTTGCATCCTATTAATATGTACAGCTAGATAATGGTAGATGAAAAGAAACAAAATTGTAAGATTTTATTTTATATCAATTTACCACATATTATATCATCCAGCATCTAGGTATTTCCAATTCTAAATTTGAATTACCACCAGAACTCGAATGTTTGCAATCTCTCCCTTCAAATCAAAAAGTTACTAGGGATGACACAGTTTTACATATAATTAATAACTGGTCATTTTTTAGTTCATTTTAGGTGATTTGAAACTTCTGTTGAATAATATTCATTATAAACAACACTTGAAGATTTAGTATTATCCATAATCTAGTTGAATTTCGAGGGAAAATATTGAAATTGTGGTAACTGTGAAACAGTAAGATGAAAACCCTAAAAATCATGTGTTTTTGTTTGTTGACATTTAATCTACATCGAATTTGGCTAGAGTATAGATAGGTACTTCACATATTATTTTTTTATAATCAACTGAACTAAATAGAACACGTATAGTATACGATATATACATTTTTCAAATGACTTTAATTTTTTTTGTAAGAAAGAAATCTGAAATAAAGCCAGTGGTAGGGACACGCTCGACCCAAGCAAAATTAACCGTATTAGTACGTCAACGGTCAGATTGACTGTCCGGAATCGTTGTCACACATAAACCTGCGCACAAACTTGTTGCATTACAGATGTCGACCACCTCTGCAAGTACCGTTTGCGAGCACTAATTATAGGCAAAATACCTACACGGTGCGTGCTTTGAGACTTTATAACAATGCGACAGTAAATCATTCTGAGTTAGATTTGTTTTGTTCAAGCATAGACACAGTCAGGCGTGAAATGACCAAACGTCACTTTGACACATCACGTAATTGGCGATGAATACACTGGTTTGTTCGTTTAATTCTTAGACTCTTTTTCTTTTACCATCCTCTTAAGGTTTAATTGTATATTAATAGTAATTTTTATTTTATTTTTTAAATTTATTGACTGCGTTCTTTGTATTCTACTGTAATCTCTTTTTGGCTTGCTAAGCACTTTATATTGTTTCATGTTGGTGGAAATTCGTAAATGGCATTGGATTACTCATATTTAAGTATACTATAATTGTATTATTTGTCCGTGAATTTTCCTAAAATGTATAAATAAATAAATAAATAATAAATAAAATAATTTTTTCGAGCTAAGGTAGTATCTTCGGGTAGTCAATCATTAATTTTTATTATTGCATTATAATAAAGACAATTTTGTTAACAAAATTCTGTACTTACTTGTTCTCAATACCGTCGGCCACTTTGAGGGCTCTCTCCCGCGTGAGATTTCCCACCATGATGCCTTCAACGTGTACCTTGCGGACCATCGAAGCTGCATATTCGTCAAGCTGCTGCGGAGTCATTGCTGTAGGGAAACATATAAATGATTTATCAAAATAATCTTTATTATATAAGACATTTTTATTTAAAAGCTATGCGGATTTGACTTCCATCTCATCTGTTGGAAAGTGACAATGAAGTTAATGATGGCGCATGCACACCTAAATAATAATAATATAATAATAACGCACACACCCAAGCCCCGCACTAGGGAAACCCTGTGTCGCTGGTGCCATGAACACACATAGACAACCACAAATTACACTCAAGCTCACGAGAGTAATAAATGTAGGCCACACAAATATTTCTCCCGGCGCGGGGATCGAACCTGGAACCTCCGCGTGGCAGTCCAGCATGGTAACCGTTCGGCCATACAAGCAGTTACATAATAATGCCTATTCACACTCGCCTCCAAGTTTCTTTTTACTATTTTTGTTTTATAATATCAAGAGAATACGCTAATTCTACCAAAGCATTTTATTTTATAAAAAAAAAATAGGCAAAACAAATACTTCAGTTTTGGTTAGCAAATTAAAACTCCCCACTATACAGACACGCCCATATTTATGGATTTATGATCTGGTTACTTACATTCAGCTGCCTCTAGTAATTGACATCTGGTCCAGACCAAATCGGACAAGCACAGAGCTTGTTGGTACAACACGTGCTGGAACAAAAAATATACAATAAACAAGTGTCAACGAGTCATATCCAGTTTCCTGGTAGCTGTAAAGGTACCAGTCGGAATCAAGACTCTTTCATGAGTTTCTCATAGTAGCTACGACAAAAAAAATGTAATTTAATTTGTTTGAAAACTATTCTGCTATATCATTAGGGTAACAACTGCACTCCGATTGGCCAGCACCAATTCGGAACAATTGACGGGTGTCGTCAATTGTTTCACTTCAAAACGACCAGTGTAACTTGAGGTTTGCTATAATGGACGATAATTGAAAAATTAAATTATTTAATATTTAATTACCGATGAAATGTGATTGCGTTTGTTTTGTAATTAGATGATTTGCTGTTTCTCCGACACCACCGGACGGAACAACCACCCATTGTTAGAAATATTATCTTTATTACATGAAGAATATTTTTGGAATATACGGAGACGTACACACAGGTCAGTTGTTGGCGCTGTACTATTTCAGCTTTCTAATTTGTGATTTAAAAGTGATATTAGGCCCATTTGCCTGATGAATTGCCAGGGATGGATGGTCCTTATTGCGTCTCTATTTCTGGTTATATACTCGATGGTTATAGTTGTAAATTTTGCGATGTGGTAATTTTGCGAATAATCAAATTTTCTAATATTTTTATTACTTTACCTGATAGGGTTGTTCTGCCTCAAAATTCTTAATAGCCCTTATATGATTCTCCTTCATGATCTCGAACCTTTTTGGGTCCGTTTTAAAGTTGACAATATGGTCGAATATTTTTTCTAGTAACACATGCTGCTTGTCGTCGAAACCGTCTATTGTTACCTGTAAGATAAATGTACAACGGAAGCTGAAACACTTAAATTGTCCAGATCGAAGGAAATTTTTCTATATAATCGATCTTCATATTAATAATTAAAAACAAACTATAGTCAGTTCCAATCATTGACTTACAATTATATGGACGTCGGGTCCGCGCTAAAAAGTGTCCGCACTTGTAAGGCGCTAAAATCGTATACAGAGCGCGACACTCCGCTTTAGTCTTCATTTGTTCTACGGACAGCGCGATACTGCGATGACATAACAATTTAAATTTCGAATAGGTTGACTTGGGACATTTTTTTCGTGGTTTTTGTATTAGACCCGTCGTCCATTTATTTGTAAGTCAATGGTTCCAATCCATTTTGAACACAAAGTAAACAAACCTGTTTGGTTAAAATTCTAAAGCATTAACTCAATAAATCGAATAAGTGGCACTTTCACGTATATTTCGAAGATTTCGACTTGATATATATCATCACTTTTTCCAACAATATTCATTTGAATAGCATCGTAAAATCGTATTGGAAAAATGGTAGTCCAAAAGTGAGTTTATTATTCCTCTATACTTCTATGACTTGCCTATTATGAATAACTTTTTCAATGAAATGAATAGTGAAGAATCTGGGGAATTTACTAACTTTTGCAGAATGTCTCGTACCGATTTTGAATTTCTGTTGAACAAAATTGAACCTATGATAAAGAAACAGACAAGACTAAGAATACCTATTCCACCAAAAATACGCCTAGCAATAACCCTAGCAACATCCCAAATGGCTTTTTCCGTTTCCAGTAGTTCTAAGAATTTTATTGTAATCTCATTGCTCCATTCGGACGGCATTTTCGATGATCTAAAGTATCTAAACGAACGTCTTTCTCCTTCAAGGTGCTTGGCGAGTACTGAGCGTCGGAGCAGAATGTAAACACGCACTGCCGCTCGCGCTGCCGGTCCTTTGACTTCCGCACAAAAAACCGCCATTTTGGGGAGCGCCGGGCAGGGCAATGGCAGTGGCATGAGAAGTATCGCGTTTACACACTCGTCCTGCCCACTTCCCTGCTCACTACGGCTGAATGTAAATGAGGTATAAAGAAAACCGCTAGTATGACTCCATTGAACAAACCGATTCATTCAATTAATTAATCGATTTGTAGTTGGCGTTACTATTGGCCATAACTAAGCCGTCTATGGTCAGGTCAGTGACTTGTTTGTTTACATTTTCTTCAAAATGGATTGAAACGAAGTAGAGTGTAGTAATTTCACAAAAACAATTGAATATCATGGTGGTCAAACATCGTGCATTCAATAAACTTAAAAATTATTAAATCTCTATTCAGCTGCTGATTGTTATAAAGGTACCTGGGTGAGTAAAGAAATAGATTTCTCGCAGTTGGCGCAATGGCAAAAAGTCGTTAAAAAGCAGAAACAGGCAAGCACATAGAAAAATTCGTAAGGTCCGCTAGATCGTTCCGTGTCTTAGTAGGCATAGCGTCTGCCACGTTTTGCTGGAAGACGTTGGTACGAATCCAGCCAGACCGATGGAAATTTTTGTATACTTGTATTAACATTATACGCTAGTCAAAATACAAAATTCGATGTACATTGCCACCAATTTAACTACTCGTATAACTGCCTCTGTGGCCGAACGGTTACCACGCCGGACTACTACGCAGGGGTCCCAGGTTCAATTCCCGGGCCGGGAGAAATATTTGTATGGCCTACATTTATTTCTCTCGTGAGTTTGGGTGTAATTTGTGGTTGTCTATGTATGTGTCCATAGCACCCGCGACACAGGGTTTCGCTAGTGCGGGGCTATATTGAGTGTGTGCGTTATTATTATTATAGTGTGTGCGTTGTTAATTACGGAGAAGGGAAAAAATCATACTGTTTAAACAAAATCTACTGTGCAAGTTGTCGCGAAGCCGCGGGCGCAGTCGAAGAGAGTTTAAATTTATTAAACTAATTACAATACGTCGATGTACCTTAGTTAATTATGATTCAAAAATAAAAATACATCATAAGGACACTTAATGCCTTCCTTATATTTGTTTGCCAATGTACGTCATCGTATGCCAGTATACAGGGTGGAACAGAACGACCGACAAAGCCGAAAACTATGAAGTCGTAAATATGTACTTAATTGTACTGAAAGTCTTTTTCCTCGAAGTGTAATAGTTTCCAAGTTATTCAATGATAAAGATTTGCTTCTAAAGACTTTTCAACTCTACACAACAACAAAATCTTTGTAATGTAATAGGTCGTTGACCTCCGTCGTTGATCATCACCCCATCAGTCGCTTTCTTTAATCAATCACTTTCTTTGATCAATTTTCATGTGAATGATGATTAATTATGCGGGTGTTTTATTGTATTACTTTGAGAGTAATTAACACTCATAAATTCCGTGTTTGAGGACCCAATATTTACATTTACCGAAAAAATGCACCTCTCATAGAATCTTCGGGAGACATGTTGTTTCTAAACTATGCGTCGTCATAAACTACCTACATCAACTTAAGAAAAGTAAAGTTTTCTAAATGAGGTTCAAGTCATATTGTATGCGTCACAAGATAAGACTAACTTAAATAAACATAACTAAATTAAGTAAACACGTTCTACAACATGCGTCAAGTACTCAAATTGCAATAGTCTCGTAACCCTTAATCCGACCCTAACGTAAAACAGTAAATCAAGGCAGCCAATCACGTCTCTTATCACCGCTTAGAGATGCACACTTGATACCTGTTATCTGTTTTTTGTAGCATAATCGGGAGACCTTTTTTTTACTAGTCTATTTTTCAATGCGTTTGGAAATAATTTTAATTTACACTACAAGAATTTGCTAACTTTAAAACGAAGAGTTCATCTTAATAAGATCAACATTTAAAACTAAATATTAAACTGTTAACGTGAGCTGAATAGTTGAAATTTTAATAAATGTAATTTAAAAATTAATAAATCGGTTCTTGGAGGTCTGCAGACGACCTCCACGGTTCGTTTTCTTATTTTTGAGTATCAATTATCGAATTGCTAAATTTGATTATTTATTACAATTCATTCAACGACTTGCATTTAACTTACTTTTACTTTTGAATTGCAAATAAGACGATTATTGTGAAACCTATTTCTTTATTATAATTGTCTTTTTAAAATTAACATTTAGATATTTAGTAATCAACGATATCCGACGCGTACGCCGCCGCCGCACGCGTCTCTATGCAGAGTTGCCAACTAAACGACTTTGTCCCTTTATGTGACATTTTGACATCAAAAGCGTCTTTTATTTCTAGCGACAAAAAATTTGGTATTTTTGGCGCGTATTTAATTAGGTTTAATTGTTTAAAATTTCATGTTATTTTTATCTTAGTATTCAGGAGTCTTTTGCCTGTACTGTGACCATAAAGTTCTGGCCAATTAAATGGACCTTCTGTTTAGTGATATTTGCTTTAGTCTAGTTGGCAACACTTTTTCATTCATAAATTAGTTCAAAATGCCTGGTTGTATGGTAACTCGTGGTCTCAAGTTTGTTTACAACACAAAACAATATTTACTTATTAATTTTTGGGTTGTGACAGCAACTTATTGGAATAGTGCTATTTATAAGTAGTTTGTGTTAAGCAAGTAAAGTATTATAAGTATTATAGTCGTCACAAAATAATAGATCATATTTGACACATGTCATCGCAACGTAAATAGTGATGTGAACTGCAATATCGGTAACCAGTTTAAACGATTCTCACGAGAAATCGATTAAAAATTTTAGGAGTTTGTAATCGTTTAGGTTATTTTTCTGTTCATTGCTTTTCAGTTCTAGATATATCAATCAACATTTATTTAAACGTTATACAGTTTAATAGAAATAATAAGTAAGTATTTTAAGTGAGCACAACGGCAACCTGTACTTGTTGTTGTATTGTAGTTATACATTAGCATAGTTCACGAGGATAACCTGTACGTAAATAACAAAATTCTGAAGTAAAACAAAAGACCTCCTTATTGGAATTTTTTATTTATCAACGTCATCGGAAGATGAACCAAAACCATCTGTTGAGCTAGTTTCACCAGTCCATATAATTAACTCGTTTTCAATTAAATTATCAATATTAACATCTCTGTCAAAATCTTCTTTTATTAGTTTTCTAGTTTTTTCCACCACCTTTCTCCAGTCTTCCTTTGTTACTTTAGTACATGCTTCCTTTAATAAAGTCATCATTTTTTTTGTGGAGAACGGTGGCTTAGTATTATTACGTCCTGCGTAGCCTGTAAAAAAAAAACACTGTTGTAAAATAGTAATGTTCCTTCACAGTGATATTACAAATTCGAAAGTTTATATGTTACCTCTTTACATTTGTACTTTATTAAAATATGCTACTAGTACAAAATAAGTCTTAATATATACGAATTTAAAATAACAGTATTAAATGCAAAAATATTAACCTTTAATTTGAGCCCAAATCAACTCAATAGCATTGTATTGACAGTGGTACGGCGGTGTCCTTATAATTTTATGTCCATGCTCAAGTGCCAATTCATCAATTTCATACCTAAGTTTTGTAGGTCTATGCTCTCGCACTAATCTTAACAATTCCACTTTCAATAGCTCCATGTCAGCTTCGACACCATTCCTCTGTAGCCATGCCACCAAATCAGCCTTTTTATTTGCCTGAGTCGGCGCTCGATCTATTTGAACCGAATGATACGATGCATTGTCCATAATTATTGTACATTGTTCGGGGAGGTTCTGAAGTAAAGTTTTAAACCACTCTTTAAATTTGTTTGCGTCCATTTCTTCGTGATATTCTTTTGTACTTTTTGATTCAAATGCTAGTAAAGCATTATTAACGAAACCTCCCCCGGCTGATCCAGCATGGCAAATTATGAGGCGACCACCTTTTCCCATTGGCACTTTCGAGCTGGATGCTTTAGTGTCGTCGGTCCATGATTGTGGTACTGTGTGGTTTGAGTTCAACCAAGTCTCATCGATAAACACAACATTATCCCAATTTGTAATTTTATTCATTTCTCTCAAAAATGAAACTCTTTGTAATATTAAATCATGTCTTTCCATCATAATATTTCTTTTGTCAGACTTCTTGTATTTAAAACCAATTTTTTTCAAAATTGTAATCAGTGAGGTAGCACTCCCAGTAAATAAGCCAAGCTCTCGAAGTGATACCAACAATTTACTCACAGTAGGGTACTCGTGTCTAGTATAATATGTATAAACATGGTTACGAATAGCGTCTGCATCGAACGTGTCGATACCTGTTACAGGCTTGCTTTTCTTCCTCTTTCTAGGCGTATGTAATACGTTTTCTTGAGAGCCGGAAGGCCCATATTTTTCTTGTATGATGGTGTGTACCGTTCTTTTGCCGATTCCAAGTGCACTTGCGACGCGATTTTGTACTTGTGTCACTGGTAATAGAGGTCCACCATTAAGTGACTCCCTTTCGAAATAGTCGTGTAATTTCACAACCAGTTCGCGAGTCTGGCTATTTAAAGCACGTCCTCTTTTCGACATGTTGAAAAAGAGTTCACACAGAATCAAGTCCAAAATATCCAAGCCAAGGTCAACGAGATTGAAAATAGAAGTAGTCCAAAAGCACAGCCGAGTCACAAGAAAAAACACCACGAATAACCAAGCGTACAGTCAACTTCCAAGACGGCGAAAGACTGCGCGGGCGCCGATGCAGAGTGACGCTAAATCGACATCAGTGTTGCCGTTTCAGAATTTGCGATAAAGAAAAGGAAATACAAATCTGACTTTACGGTTCTGTCTACTATAAATACTAGTATACTCAGTCTAATTTTGTAAGCACTTTAAAATTTTTGTTTTTGTAATTAAATAAGTCATTTTTTTAAGTGAAACCGATTTGACTCGATGATAGTCGGCGCGTATTGGTTACAACATTATTATTAAAAAGAATTATTTCTTTGTAGACTGAAGATGTAACTGTTTATAAGACGTTTCGGAGTAACCCAAAATTGGATTTTATTTTGGAATTCCTGCGAAAATAATACTTGAAATATGTTTCTTTCATAATGTATAGACCTTCAATAAAATTTATGTATTTTTTTAAAACCCAATAAG
>NW_020653521.1:926466-939975 GCF_003589595.1 Hyposmocoma kahamanoa | reverse complement strand
CAATAAGTTATTAATTGCTTATTTACTGTTTCGTTGATTGCATTCAAAGTTACATACTATCGACTGGTTTAGCTGTCAAATATGATCTATTATTTTGTGACGACTTTAGTGTGTTTGTGTGGAAAACCACATCGGAGTGTGACCGGCTCACCCAGGAATGTGTCTGAAATGTCTGAATGTCTGCAAGAGTAAAGGGGATGTGGACAAATCGAACATCCTTTTAATTTAAAGTAAGTTCAATGTTTTTTAATTACCTATTCAAGTGAGTACACTTATTTCTTCTGCGAGTGCCAATGACACGAACGCCGCCTGTGGGGCAGTAGATGTACTAACACGACTGATTCGCTTAGGGTTGTTGCACCGCGAAAGCTTTAAATCTGGACGAACATTTTTCAACTGCTCTGATTTTACATTTAAAGTAAATAAAACTCATGTATGTAGGGTTCTTAACGTGATATTTTCGGCTTTGTCGATCGTTCCGTTCCACCCTGTATATTTGTAAATGACGAGTTATAGTAATCTTTAATGGTCTATTAAGGCCTTCAGTACGTTTGTACGTCAGTTTACGCCATAGTATGCCACTCACGCTAAGTCCGTACTTGGCGTTGCCGATGCTCCACCGAAGGCCGGCCAGCTCTGCTGCGTACGCGAACTGCTGTAGGCTGTCACGAAGAACTAACACCCACACTGAGGTCAGGTTGCAGTTCAGGGGATCCGAGTAGGATAGAGGGCTATAAACAAACAGTAGAAACAATTTTTAATTCAAATTAAGTATATGTAATATTAATTTCATAATTCTGCCAAGATTTGTAATAAACTACTTCCCATTACGTCGTAACATTTATTCATCGTTGGACGACTGTCGAGTCCAGATTGTTCCCATCTCACGACGTTTGAAATTGCGATTAAATGTCACATTTTCACCTAGCTCTTGCTATTATCACGACAGTCTGTCGTCGCAACGACAAAAAAATAGTGAACGACAGTTAACCGTGTTGTACTATAGATGAACAACCTAATTTAAATATATAAGCCAAGACACGTTCTGTGTACCGTTTGGGTTCTCGGTGTTCTCTCAGAGAAAAGTTTAAGAAGACTGGTATCATGCCGTGGCATCACAGTACATTTACTGAAATATTTTATATGCCCGTAAAAATATACATAATTTAATTAAGAAAGAAGATATCCATAATGTTAACCTTAGAACTAAGTCCAAACTCGTGGTACCACGATTTCGTGTAACTAAGGTAAACGATTCTTTTATAGGAACTGTATACGTTTTTACAATAAGATTCCGAAGAATATATTAAGATTATCATTTCCTGAGTTTAAAAAACTTACATTAAGAGTATTTTAATTGAAAAGTCATCTTACAAAATGTAATAGTATGTGTTAGATAAAGATGTATGGAAGGTCAACAAGAGTCTACATTCCACACAAGTATGATTCAAAATGTATTCTATAGCATTTAAGTTTGAAAAGAGCAATCCCTAGAGTTTCTTGCTCGTTCTTCTCAGGGAGGTCAGCGTAGTGACGCAGACGCAGTAGCTCAAAAAATGACGTTTTCAAGTGTAGAAATTTTACCTATTCAATAAATGATTATGTGACTTCGACTTTAAACTGCTCGACTATCTGTCGACACGACATAATGGAAAAGCGCCCTTAAAAAACATTAGGGATATTGTGACAGTCAAAATAATTTATTTTAAATACCTAGTTTATGAAATATTTTATTCTATAAATATTTAAATGTTTGTAAGTAATTTGTCACTTTTAATTAATTGGTCCCTGAGGTTCGGGATAAATGAAAATTTAATAACTATAGGGCTTCAGTTAAAAACCAAAATTTAGCAGGTCCTCTGTAGTACTGAAACAGAAATATCTCCATATAAAAATTATGTGCAAAGTTAGATATTTTATGTAATTATTAATACAAAGATCGAACACTCAGAAAAAAATCATTCGATCCGGCCGGATGCGAACCGACGTCTTCCAGCATACCCAGTCAGACGCTATACCAACTAAGACACGGAACGAACCAGCGTATCGTACATTTTTTATAATACCGTTATTTAATAGTAAATACCTAAACCATTTGATCTAACAAAACAGTTGTTCCCGCTTCTCCACTGGTGGCTCACCTTAAATAGATTAAAAAGAATTACCTGACTAGCTCAAAAGTTAGGAAGGCTTTTGGCAGCAAAAACTCCTTGTCTTGCTTAAACCAGAGCCGCATCATTGGTGTATCCTGAAAATATACAATAAGAAAATGTAGCTGCATACGTTATGTCTGCGATAAGTCGCCGGCCGTGTATATTTATACTAGCGAGATAGCAATACATCTATCTCGCTCTTGCAAATAATGTAGCTCCTCATAATGGTTGATAGTGTATTCAACACTTTTAGTTAAATGACAGTTTATTGTGCACAAGTGTTGCCCGCTTGTGAGCAGCTAGGGATTGCAGTCGATAAAATAAATATTCTATCGACTATCGACTGAATATTGGTCACGCTTGTGGAATAAAGAGCCGAATTTGTTTCATTTGAATCATCCTCGACCCATTCATCCAATTACTTGGCACAAGTTCATTTGAATTGTCAATTTTTGTATTTAGAACTGTTTATGAAAAATACAAAAAAGAGACATTATAAACTTTTTAATATTCATTCAATATAGATAATCAAATCCGGCTACTCTTGTTAAAATGTAAATGAATAGAAGTTGATCTCGATATAGTAGTAGTAAGCCAACTGTCAAAATCAGAATAAAGAAGGCAATAACAATTAGTAATCATTAGAACGTCGTAACATTCAGTCATTTCTGGCAAAATATTACCTTCTTTCGCAATCTATCGATAAAATTATCGACAACATGTCGAAAATAGTTATGTAGTCATAACTATTTAAAATTTTATGAAAATCTACAAACGTCATTTTACTCCATCTTCAAAAACGACAGAATATAGATTAACATAAATATAATCTATATTAATATAAATATGCCAACAAATCCATACATATACTTCACGCCTTTTTCCCATCGGGTTAGACAGAGACAACAGTCTTCCACTTGCTACGGTCCTGACACACATCTTTCGCCTCATCAACATGCAACAATGCTTTCATACACGCTCGTCGGTTAAGGGTACTCTTGACCTGGCCCTTCTTTAGGATAGAATAAATCCATTCTGGTTTAAATTAACTGCCTCCGTGGCCGAAGCATGGGCCCTGCTATTTTACAACTAAACATTTTTCAGAATGTGTTGGAACCACGACGTGTTAATTAAAGTTTGATAGTGTTTAAATGTTGGGCTTTTGTTGAATATTTCTTTCGAGAAACGTTGAAGACATTTGGACAATGATTTTGTGTTGTTAACTGCCTCCGTGGCCGAACGGTTACCATATATTATTGGCGTGAGTGGCATACTGTGGCGTATACTGACATACAAACGTATTGAAGGCCTTATTATGTCAACATAGATTACTTTAACGTGTAATTTACCAATATACACTGGCATACTGTGGCGTACTTTGGCATACAACATACGTGAAGAAGGCATTATGTATCCTTGTTGTGTATTCTTATCTCTGAACCGTAATTAACTAAGATACTGCGACGTACAACGTTGTTTGTACAATTTTTGTTTTAAAAATTCAATTTTAAATTTAACCGCCTCCGTGACCGAACGGTTACCATGCTGGACTGCCACGCAGAGGTCCCGGGTAAAATTTCCGGGCTGGGATAAATCGACCCCTCACACGGGGGGCGTTTTAAAGTTTTGAATTCACTGAAATGACCATAACACGTGACTTTATTTCTCAGTTTTATTCGGCAAAACTCACACATAGTGTTATAAAATTCTAGATATCGGTTAGATAGAACCACAATTTATTTTATCATTTTACAATTTAATTTAGTATTTCCATGATAAGCTCACGTATTATACTCATTTCAATGAATTCAAAACTTAACGCTCCCCTGTAAACTTGGCAACTTCGACATACTATACTTTACGTAGGAGGTGTCGAAATATTTGTACAGCCTACATTTATTTATCTCGTCGTTTTGGGTGTAATTTGTGGTTGTCAATGTGTGTCCATGGCACCTGCGATACGGGTTTTCAATAGTGCGGGGCTATGAGTGTAAAAAAACACTCTCACCATCACCTAAACTACCACAGAATAATACCTGACTCTATTTGAAACAGTTTAAAGCAAACTAAGACAGAATTTTCTTAATGGGTATAAATATACAAAAGTTTTACCTTAAGAATGGTAGGTGCAATAGCTTCACAGGTAACATCCGTGGTGGCTTCCATGTCTAATTTCGATGGTATGAACTCATTAGGTGGGGGAAGATGGAGTTCCTGAGACGACTTCACAGATTTCCATTCCTGAAATGATATTTAAGTAATACGTATGAAGGTGTACTGACTATAACTATAAAAAGCCGTGATCGCCTAATAGTTTGACCTACCCCCTCTCAAACAGAGGACTTGGGTTCGAATTCGACATCTCGGATTTCTTCAGAATTAATGTGCAAAATTAAATTTGAAAAGAATTGTACGGAATTAGTATGGAGCTTGGTGCTTTATTCTCAGAAAAATTAACCAACCTCAAATTTTTTGCTAAATATAAGCTAGCTAGCTAATAGCTTAGGAAAAAATAAAAAATATATATTATCACCTCCATTTTTTATTTATTTAATTAAAACAAAAGTGTGGTAGGTGGTAACCTGTCGTAAACTCGAATTTTTTTTCCAAAATAATGTTTGTTCGAATTTTCATTACACCGAAAACCGAATTATAACGACACCGTTGTTCTTTCAGGATATGTTGGATGTTTATCGCAAAGACATGATTCGAGTCGACTAGGTTAGGTTAAGTTAGGTTTAGAAGAAAAACATTTTCCTCTCAAAATTACTTTCGAGGTTATGAAATTCGAGCAAACGTTATTTCTGGAAAATATCATTTCAGACTAGTGATGGGTAACCGTGGTAGATATGTTAAATTAATTACCAGCAACACTGCGATACTAATAAAAGTCCAAAAAAGCAGCAACACTTGAACAGTAAAATATTCAAAATCTTAATTGCAACTAGAACGACATTGATCTGTCAATATATTTTTATGGCACTGGCCACTGGCCCTTAGCCAAAAAGTTACATAAAAATCCGTTCCGTTTCGTGGGATTACGTTCCGTTTTACTTTACGTAGTAATAAAAATCCTTGGAAACTGCAGGTCAAAAATAATTTGTTTTTAATTCAAACTTTCTAGATTTTGAGAGCTCTTTACAAAAAAATTCAACTAAGATCCTGATTACATTTTCCATTTATTTTAGTACTACTAAAGGAACAACTCCTTTACCATGAGGTTTTCCACGAAATAACCACGAAAGTCTTAAAATCTATACAATGCAACTAAAGACTAACATAGATATTAATTTGGCAGTACTAATGAGAAGACGATTTACCTTTAGCTTAGCTGCATCGATTTCTTCCAACAGGTATTTGGAGCCGTACCAAGGCTCTGTTAGAGTACATTTGTCTGCGAAGCCTCTGTTAACAAAGGAGAAGAAATTAACATGTGTATAGAATAATTATACCTTTTTTTATAAAAAAAAAACCCAACTACGAAAGTTTGTGGAATTACATCTAATTGCCAAGTTTTATTGAAAACGGTCAACGGAAAAGAGGTTGAAATCCCATAAATCTAATTTATCCCCTAATTTGCTACCCTTAGAGGTGGAATAGCAAAAAAAGGATACCTCGGTATTGGGCCCATTTAAATTCGAAGAAAATATTCCACCTCTAAGGGTGACACTTTCCGTTAACCGTTTTCAATCCGTTTTTCATAAAACTTGGCAAACATATGTGATTCCACGAACTTTTGAGGTCGGTTTTTTAATCATTATTACGACATCAAGTGAACAAATCGTGCACCTGGTGGTAAGCGACACGCCTGTTCATAACAGTTGCAGCACCACTTAAGAGCTTTAAGTCGCAAAGATCTGAGACATAAGATTCACCCTGAGACATAAGTTGACAAGTCCCATGTGCCTGTAATTTCACCAGCACCCTTACCCTTCAAAACCGGAACGCAGTAATGCTCACATTACCGCTTGGCGGCAGAAATAGGTAAGGTGGCAGTACTTCCCTGGACGAACTCTTTCCAAAGAAGCTCTTCTAAATACTTATAAATGCATACGTGTATTCAACAACTTACTTAGCGATAACACAAACTCGAACATTGTCCGGTGTGAGAAAATCTAGCATCTCGGTGATCAATTCTGGCTTCCACTCTGAGAGCAGGTAGTACGCTGAGAGCACATCCTCCATTGGAAATTCCTGCAAATAAAAAGCACGTACACACCCGAAGAACACACAAGTACACACATACTACATTGGGAATTCCCGGAAATACATATAAATACCCCCTGAGGAACACAGGCACACACATCATTGTAAAATACACATATTTTTTTATAAATTAAGACCATATGTCATTTCTGTACACATGGGTATGGTTCCTTTGACGAGCCATGATCTTTAACAGCAAAAATATAATTTTCAGGATTCGTTCCAAATAATCCTAAATGTTAAAGGCATAAAGATTACCTGTAACAAATGCACGTGTCCCACGACAAGACTGCGCGGTTCTTGAGCGTCCTTGAACCTAAAATCCATTGCGAGAAGGTCACGTTGCTCTTCCCACACCCAGCGCTGGGGACCCATCGCTTTTATCATCGCGATGTACTGAAAGAGAGGAAATCTGGTTACGGCCAGTGACCAAAAGAGAGTAGAGTCAGGGCTCTGTCACTCGCACGAGGTTACGCAATGTTAAATCTAAGTCAAATAATTATTTCTTCCATACGTAAAATGTTTAAAGCTGTTACACACAGAGACTTTCAGTAAACGGCGGGCGCGGGTGTGGGCGCGGGTGCGTGTAAATCAAATGTACGTAGACGTTCGTTGCGTTCCACGATTTCGTTTAACCAAGGTTAACGACTCTTTTATGTGGGACTATATACGTTTTTACAATAAGATTCCAGAGAATATATTAAGATTATTATTTCCTAAATTTAAAAACTACATTAAAAATATTTTGATTGAAAAACCATATTACATAATCTCAGTACAGAATACTAAAAAAACCGACCTCAAAAGTACGTGGAATTACGTGTATTTGCTAAGTTTTATTGTAATATCCCCTAGTTCGCCACTATACAGGACTTGACACTGGAGATAATAAAAATGGGTTCTCACTACTCAAAGTATATTGAGAGAAAAACGCCTTGAATTAGAGAAATAGCAAAATCAACCATTAAAATAATTGCTCCTAAATTAAAGTTAGGCGCTATTTATAAAAATGAATCTTCATGCGTGAACAGCCCCCTTAAAGGTAGATGATTTTCTTCAAAATGAAATGGGACCATTATGGAAGTACCCCCTTTCCAACAAAAAAAGAATCATGAAAATCGGTTCCCAAATACCGGAGTTATCGCGTAACATACGTACAAAAAAAAAGAACATACAGTCGAATTGAGAACCTCCTCCTTTTTTAAAAGTCGATTAAAAACTGAAGAATACGTGTTAGATAAAGATGTATGGAAAGACGACATGGCTCCAGAATCCACACAAACTTGATTCAAAGTCTAATACTCCATAGCATTTATATTTATATATATAAAAATAACGTTTTTAAATGTAAATTTATTTTACCTATGGAATAAATGATTCTTTGACTTTGTTAACAGCGGCCGCGCGCGCAGGCGCCTGCGGGTGAGCGCGGGCGCGGGTAGATCTATTGGCTCGGTCCGCCCGTACCTTTCACAGTGCTTGGTCTAGCGTCTGTGTGCGATTTTAACGTGTGGATCTACCCGCTCGTAACCGCTTCGGCATTGTGAAAGGGAAGACGCCAAGACCGTGCGCACCCACCTCCGCGCCCGCGCCTTTACTCTGAATGATCCCTTACACACACGCGCGACTATAAGCAGCGATGTAAACGCGATACAAACGCGCGATTGCATCACTACACTTGTCATTTATAAGTGATAGCATTGATGCAATGGCAAGTTTGTATCGATGCAATCGCATAAATCGCAAGTGCTTAAAAACGTCGTGTCTAACCAATCTTATACTTAAAAACGTCATTTTTGAGCTACTGCTCGTTCACTGTGCTGACTTCCCTGAGAAGAACGAGCAGGAAACTCTAGGGATTGCTCTGTTCAAATAAACATAAATGCTTATGGAATACACTTTTAATAATAATTGTGTGAAATCTAGACTCGTTTCCATACTTCTTTATCTAACACATTCTCTTATATTTTGTCATATGACTTTTCAATTGTCGTATCTGTTTCCTCGCAAATGTGATAAAAAAATTGTCTACATGCATGGGCACTAAAATAACATATCACGAGTCATTGAAGTCCACAGCCTTCGGCTTCGGGTTTCACAAACTCTCGTTCGTACTTTCTTATTTACCGCCCTTAATAAACAATGGACTATTTCATCACAATTACGCGTAAATAGTAAGACTGGATGCAGGTTAACTTGACTATAACGCCCCAAATAAAACCCTCGGGCCTGTTTTCTTCTCATTACAGCCATGAGAAGAAAAAAGGCCCGATGGCTTTATTTAAGTTAGCCTGTTAAGTTAGTCTGCATGCAATCATACTATTTACTCGCAAATGTGATGAAAAGCATTGTATGTTTTTTTTTTTTATTTACTCGTATTACAACAACTAATTATCTTGGCACTTGGTGCTCTTAAACCTAAAGTGTTTTGTTTGAGTGTTGGTCTATTCTAAAATTTATATACACATGACCTTATACACACAGACAAAATTTTGTTTATACAAGAATATAATACAAATAAACGTACACATAGACAAATCGCGTCACAAATAATATCAAAAGGAAAAACAATAATGTGATATTTAACATTCATAAATCGAATATGGGAAATGAAACTATATTTCCGAATTTAAATCGCGTATATTTGTTTACGCGATTTAAATGCGGAAAAATAGTTTAATTTTCTATGAGTAACAATCGCGAAAACCTAAGAACTCGATAAATTAAATATAGTTTCACGGATGATACGAGAATTACGAACCGCGACACCGAAATTGTTACTCTGTAAATTGATACTCGTATTTGTCAAAGATAATTAAATTCTTTTTCATCACACTTACACGTAAATAGTATTATGATTGCATGCAAGCTAACTTGACTATAATGCACCAAATAAAACACTGGGATCTTTTTTTTCCCCATTACGCCGACCATGACTGTAATAGAAAAAAAAGACCCGAGGGTTTTGTTTGCGGCATTATAGTCAAGTTAGTCTGCCTGCAATTGTACTATTTACGTGCAAATGTGATGAAAAACATTGTATGTCTCAACGGGCGGCTCGGGAATTACCAACGTCGACTCTGAAAGACCTGACTTCGACTTCGGGCTTCTAATACAGTCTCGTTCGTATTAACCGATCCTTATTAACCGCCTCACACACCCATTATATTGCAATTATGATAATGTTACAAAAACGCACCTCAAATACCAACTGAATGATGTCATCGATGTGTTCAATGCCTTGCTCGGTGAGGTCAACCTGCACACCAAAGAAGGCGAAGCCGCGGGCGCCTATTCGGGAACCGCCCACCAGACTGGAGACAACATAAGCCACTTTTGTCAAACTGTATAATTGTCTATTACTTTTGTTTTTTTTTTTATGTAACTGTGTTTTTTGTTTTCTCACAAAATCTCTTTTTGGCTTTATATTGTTTCATGTTGGTTGCAATTTGTAAATGGCATTGGATTACTCATATTTAAGTACAATATAATTGTATTATTTGGCCATGAATTTTCCTAAAATGTATAAATAAATAAATAAATATCCTCGCTAAAGCTTGGGTGTCTTACCTCCTCGAGAATATATTTGCTCACTTTAGTCCCTCGATAAAAAATATACTATTGCCACAAAACTCATAACAGGTCTCGTATAAGGTCGCAAATTCGATACGGAGGTGTCATCGAGTATATAACCAGAAATGGAGACGAAATGTCATTTAATTTGTTTGAAAACTATTCTGCCATATCATTACTGTGACAACTGCGCTCCAGTTGGCCAGCCCGAGTTCGAAACAATTGACGGGTGTCGTCAATTGTTTCACTTCAAATCGACCAGTTAACTTGAGCTTTGCTATAATGGACCAAAATTGCAAAATTACATATTTAATTACCGATTAAATGGGATTCCGTTTGTTTTATAATTAGATGTTTTGCTGTTTTTCCCACACCACCGAATACTTACAGAATATTTTATGAAATATACGGAGACGTACACACAGGTCAGTAGTTGGCCTATCTATATTTCAGTGCAAACGAGAGTTGATATTTATAAGAGCTGTTTCGCTAATGTGTTACCAGGAAATATGGCCCTTATTTCGTCTCTATTTCTGGTTATATACTCGATGGGACGTGTGTATGGCGAAGCGTAGAAGGTTTGCGCGAACATTGTGTCTTTTGTTGTACGCACTGTCGCGAGGCAATATTAGTTTTGTAATATCAAGCATTAATAAATTTACTCTGTTATGATATCTAAGACTAGGCAACTAACATGGCAGTTCAGGCATCTCAAATTCTAAAGGTACTACAGTTGGTTTGAACAATGCTTCTTACTAGCTTAGATAGATTTGTTGACTAGACAGCCTGAAGATACAGTATGACGAATCAGTAACAGAATTAGAATGAGACGCGCCACTTGTACTAAAGGTATAAGTGTGGTAAGGTGTGTGTGGTATAAAATTTGAGGATTTTCCTCGATTTCCATGGGGTCTCCACATCAGATTCTGACTTGATGACAATGGGACCACCACGAGAGTGCACCCTTTCAAACAAAAAAGAATTTTCAAAATCGGTCTTTAATTGACGGAGAAATCGGAAAACATACATACAGATGAACGTATAGCCTCCTCCCCTTTTTTTTGAAGTCAGTTAAAAAGGAAAATACTTTTATTACAAATTAGTATTCGGAAATCTGAAGATCGCCGAGAGTTAATTACAAAAAAATTGTTGTAATGTACGTACCTGTTACACCATCCCCGGGCTTTGAGGGCTGAAAGCAAGCTGCCGGGACCTTCGTGTCCGAGTAGATGGGACAGGTAGTGGCCTGGCTATTAACAATAAAAGGTGATTGTTTATAAATACGACAAAGAAAATAATACTTAAGTATAATAATAAAACATAAATAAATATATTTTTTTTAATTTATACAATTTTTTTTTCTTTTTTATTTTTTTTTTATATTTGTAAAATTGGCACACTATACTCTCCCGCTCCGATTAGCTTTCCTCTAACTCTAAGTTTGTCTGGAAGAGATCGCTCTTAGCGATAAGAACGCCTTTGCCCACATTAGTTTTAAGTTGTTTATGTACTATTCTTGTTCTTGTGTGTGAGCAATAAAGTGTTTATCTATCTATCTATAACAATTGTAACATTTAAAAAAAAAATACCAACTTGTAAAGTTCGCGGAATTACATTTATTTGCCAAAAGTTTTATTGAAACCGGTTACCGTAAAATGCACGAAACCGAATTCATTCCCTAATTTGCAATTTTCTTCAAATGGGACTTCTTTAAACGGGACCAACGCTTAGATACACTCACAGAAAAAAAATCAGTCGGTTCACACATGCCGGAGGAGAAAAACAGTAGAGAATTGAGAACGTCCTCCTTTTTTAAAGCGGTTAAAAACGCAGAAAGCAAATAATGTTCGGGCGACGGAAACGAGACTTATTAAAAATTAAATCAACTTGTGATTGAATATCGTCAGAAAAATCTTGTTAAAATGATCCCATGTGCAGCGCGGCATAACTCTTACGTAAATGATCACTCCCCCCGCAACGCGCAGCTACCTCAGGAACCGAATCAGCGATGAAGAGTTCTACTGCTACTAAATAATACTTAAGTAAATATTTGTGCGACTCACCCCACTCTTATACTGATTTCTCGTATCCGGAATGGGGAAATCAATAGTCAATGACCGTAAATCCTTAACAGGGAGGTAATAGAACCTCTTCCTTCTCAATTCGGGAGGGTACGGGTGATCCGGCCAAGAGGGTGCGATCACTGACTTATCCTCTACAGCTGTGAATAGGTTTGCTACCATTACTTCTAGTTCGTCCAAGGATTCTGTGGACAAATCACGGTTAAATAAGAGAAAACCTTTGGACTATACAGTAAATAAATAACACACACACTCAAAATAGCCCCGCACTAGAGAAACCCTGTGTCACAGGTGCCATCGAAACACACATAGCCACCATAAATTGCATCCAAAATCACGAGAGAAATAAATATGGGCCATACAAGTATTTCTCCCCGCCCGGGAATCGAATCCAAGACCTCTGCGTGGCAACACAGCAATACAGCATGGTAATGGTAACCATTGGGCCACAGAGGCGGTTAAATTATAAATTGAATTTTTAGAACAAAAATTGTACATACAACGTTGTACGTCGCAGTATCTTCGATAATAATTATTAAGAGATAAGAATACACAAGAAGGATACATAATGCCTTCTGTACGTATGTTGCATGTACGCTACAGTATGCCGGTATATATTTGTAAATTACACATTATAGTAATCAATATTGTTGTATTAAGGCATTCAGTACGTTTGTACGTCAGTATACGCCACAGTATGCCACTCACGCTAAGTCCGTAGGCGTGCCTCTTTGTGGCAGTCCAGCATTGTAACCTTTCGACCACGGAGGCAGTTAACAGTACAAAATCATTGTCAAAATGTCTTCAACGTTCTCTCGAAAAAAATATTCAACACAAGCGCAAAAATGCACGATAAGTACACGAATAAACCTTAATTTAATACGTAGCAGTTCCAACAGCATTCCGAAAATGTTTAGTTGTAAAAATACCAGCGCCTATGTTTGAGCATTTTGTTGGGGTATTGGTATGGCAACCCACCCATTCAAATTCTCACTTAAAATTTTAAAGTGAAATAAAAATGAAAAATGTAGATCAAGTTGGGGGCGCAATTTTTATTTCACTTTCTTTTATTTCAATTTTAATGCTTATTTAGTTTACTTAATTTTACAGCAATTTAAAAAATTTAATGTGATTTTACTAGAATATTACAATTTTCAGTTTTCAATGTTATTTTCTTTCCAAATGTCTTCAACGTTATGTATCCTTAGAATCCGGAAGGCGTTCAGTGGGACGGCCCCCTACTAGATGGACGGATGACCTGGTAAGGGCGGCGGGTAACAGATGGATGCACGTTGCGTCCGATCGGCTGGTCTGGAAATCTTTGCGGGAGGCCTATGTTCAGCAGTGGACGTCTTCCGGCTAACATGACGGTGATGATGACGAATGTTATTTTATTCCAATTTTAATTTCATTTTTGATTGTATTTTATTGTATTACATTTATTAATATTAAAACTGCAAACTAACATAGTAGCTCTGTAAAACTTATAAGTGGAC
>NW_020653521.1:921309-926456 GCF_003589595.1 Hyposmocoma kahamanoa | reverse complement strand
TAAAACTGCAAACTAACATAGTAGCTCTGTAAAACTTATAAGTGGACCTATTTAATTTTATATTTTATTGTATTTTATTATATTACATTTATTAATATTACTGACATAATAGCTCTGTAAAACTAATAAGTGGACTTATGTTGTCTTGAAGAATTATTATTATTATTAAGTTCGAGTAATAAGCAATATATTTCCATTTTTATTTGCCTACCTTTTCCAAGGACGACGAGAGTCATGATGTTAGCAGAGTACCATTTCTGGTGGAATTTGAGTAATTCTTTCCGAACGTCGATTCCTTTTGCCTTCGGTATGGTTTCTAAAGTCTCTTTGTTGCCTAAAAACAAAAGTAACATAATTATTAAACAAAGATAGAACACTTAGTAGAAATTAACTTCAATCCGGTTGGATTCGAACCAACGTCTCCCAGCATCGTCCAGACGCTATGCCAACTAAGTCACGAAACGAATCGGAAAAAGTATATAATTTTTTTTCTATGATATCAAATGGCTGGGCGAACCATTCGAGTGTCTGGTGTTGACGACACGTCTACCCATAACAATTACAATGCCAGTCAGGGCTTTAAGGCAAAGTATTTATTTCAACTGCAACTGTTTTTTACAGAAAATGTAAGAAGGGGGGCCCCGAACCATTTTGCCATCGGGCATCCAGACGTACGACGGGATATCATCCTTACTTGGTCGATATACCCTTCAGGCGTGCTAAGCGCTTTTTGTCATCTTCTATTATGCGTACGGCCCAGAAATGGAATTCTTTGCCTGCGGCTGTGTTTCCGAGCACATACAACCGTATCTTTAAGGTACGACTGAATAAGCGCCCTCGTATAGTATAATAACCAGAAAGAGACGCGAACTGTCATTTAATTTGTTTGAAAACTATTCTGCCAAATCTTTACGGTGACAACTGCGATCCGATTAGCCCTTCAAATCGATCAGTTTAACTCGACCTTTGCTATAATGGACGAAAATTAAAAAATTACATATTTAATATTCAATTACCGATGAAATGTGATTCCGTTTGTTTTGTAATTTGATGTTTTGCTGTTTTTCCCACACATCCCGAATGGATCAGAGATCATTGTTAGAGATATTATCTTTATTACAATAAGAATATTATAATACAGAATATTTTTGGAATATATGGAGACGTACACACAGCTCAGTTGTTGGGGCTGTACTATTTCAGCTTTCTAATTTGTGATTTCAGCGCAAACGAGAGTTGATATTTAAAAGTGATATAATGGCCCTTATTTCGTCTTTATTTCTGGTTATATACTCGATGAGGAGACCTAACAAGTACTGTATTGGTGTTTGCATGTGATATAGAAACACTAACATCAGCACCCAGCTATCAATACCATTGTTATTACAAAGGAAATAACTTTAATAGAATGATAAGGCGTAGGCGGCACGTGTCGATAAGAAGAATATTGTTTGTTGTAGTTTTTAAAGTCATTTTGACATGTGTAACGACAGTAATATTGTTTTGTAGATAAACCGTTGAGAGTTCTTCAATAGACCAGGGAATATCGATCCCTCCTTGCTTGTTACTCAGAGTATCATAAAATCCTAGATATCGGTTAGATGATCTATGATGACCTATTACTTTATTACTCTATGTGAGAAAGCTTTGCCGAATAAAACTGAGAAATGCTAAAGTCATTATGCTCATTTCAGTGAATTCAAAACTTTAAAACGCTCCCCTGTAAACTTGGCAATTTCAACATACGATACTTTACGTAGGAGGGGTCGATATGTGGCGATATTCTACTCACGGATATATTTCTCGCCGACAACCAGACAACCTTGTTTTAGTAGCAGTAGAGGTCCGTGTGAAAGAGTTCGTCCAGGGCAGTATTGCCACCTCACCTATTTCTGCCGCCAAGCAGTAATGTCAGCATTACTGTGTTACGGTTTTGAAGGGTAATGATGCTGGTGAAATTGCAGGCACATGGAACTTGTCAACTTATGTCTCAGGGTGACGGGCGCCGTGGTAATGCCCCTCAGATCTTTGCGATTTAAAGCTCGTGAGTGGCACTGCAACTGTTATGGACAGGCGTGTAGCTTACTATCAGGCGCATGACTTGTTCGTCCTGTCACTTGATATTATATTTTTTTTAAACCCTTGACAAGCTGATTGTGGTGGGTAAGGTGGAGGGAAAGAGACTTCGCGGTCGATGGTGGTCAAGTGACCGGCCTCCCTACAACAGCTGCCCTGAGAGAGACCGAAGACAGAACCAGATGGAAGATAACCGTCCATAAAGTCCCGAAATCCCCTCGGGGACACGACCTTCTCCAATGGACATAACGATTAAGAAGAAGACATATTTGGAGGAAGGCAAAAAAAGGTTCAAATCTCCCGTCAAGTCACCCAGTTAGATACCTTTACAGCTACCAGCCTGGGCTGTATATCTTTGTATTAATAATTATAACAAACTAGTGGAGTAATTTCACAAAAAATAATTGAATATCAATTCAATACAAATTTAATTGTAATAACTGTTTCTACCAAAATTTATTCTTTTTTATAATACCGAGTGACGGAACGAACAGTCATGGTGGTAAGGGACACGCCTGTCCATAACAGTTGCAGCGTCACACAGTGCTTTAAATCGCAACGTTCTTAGGGATCCTGCCACCTCGCCTGTCACCCTGAGACATAAGCGGACAAGTCCCATGTTTCTGTAATTTCACTGGCACCCTTACCCTTGGCAAAGTCCCTGGTTAAGAGGTTTTACAATGTCCCTTATATTCTCATTATTCAAGGGGAGTTCCTATCGCTCATCCAGTGTGACAAGGACATAATTGTACAGATTTGTATTCCGAGTTAAGGTCGAAAAGAATTACAATATTATTTAAAATTGCACCATTATTTACAGTTATACTATTATTTACAATTACACTATCATCTACGGATCTCATCGAGTATATAACCATAAATAGAGACGAAATAAGGGCCATCCATCTCCGGCAACTCATCAGGCCAATGGGCCTTATATTACTTATAAATATCAACTCTCGTTTGCGCTGAAATCACAAAGATCTGAGGGGCACTACCACTGCGCCCGTCTCCCTTAAGTTGACAAGTCCCATGTGCCTGTAATTTCGCCAGATCCCTTCCAAACCGAAACGCAGTAATGCTCACATTACAGCTAGGCGGCAGATGCCAGTAATCCCCTGGACGAACTCTTTCACAAGGAACTCCACTGCTATACAAATATTTCCGAGCAAGTTTGAAAAAATTTACTTTTTGAATGTACTCACCTGTACCAAATTTGTGATATGCGTGTTTAGGATTTGCTGTACTCTTATTGAGTTGATCCAAACGCCATGTGTCTGAAGATGTGTTTTTCTCGTGCTCAGAGTTGACAGCACTTAGTTCACGCTCCGTTGCCGACTCCGTGAACAGGGGGGATATGAAGAATTCCGCGAAACTGACACAGGGAATACAAAACTTCGAAGAAACACAAAGATAAATTCCTTCGGACCGTCTGAATTCGAACCAAAGTCTGTTGTCTCAACGTGGCAATGTGACTGGTTCGAGGCCAGTTGGGTTGAGGGAATTTTGTTTGTAGTTTGTCAGTATTGATTTATATAGGAAATGATGAAAATATTGTTTTCGGATCTAAATGTAATAAAAATCCCAAGCAGGCATAAGACTGCAGTACCAATAATGTGTTTATCTACACCATCGAGTATATAACCAGAAATAGAGACGAAATGACATTTAATTTGTTTGAAAACTATTCTGCCATATCATTACTGTGACAACTGCGCTCCGATTGGCCAGCCCGAGTTCGAAACTATTGACGAGTATCGTCAATTGTTTCACTTCAAATCGACCGATTTAACTTGAACTTTGCTATAATGGACGAAAATTGCAAAATTACATATTTAATATTTAATTACCAATGACATTTAATTCCCTATGTTTTGTTATTAGATGTTTTGCTGTTTTTCCCACACCACCGAATGAAACAGCACGCCATTGTTAGAGATATTATTTTTATTACAATAAACACAGAGTATTTATGGAATATACGGAGACGTACACACAGGTCAGTTGTTGGCGCTGTCTATATTTCAGTGCAAAACGAGAGTTAATATTTATAAAAGTGATGTATCACTGATGAGTTACCAGGAATTTGTGGCCTCTATTTCGTCTTTATTTCTGGTTATATACTCGATGATCTACACACAATATCATAAACCCTCTATGATGTGTTCAAAAACCGCAAAATTACGACCAGCATAAAGAGAAACTGTTTTGTTAGAACAAATTTCTTATCTATGAAAATGTTATTATTGCTTCATAATAACATCGAATTCGATTTTATTATTACATTCAAATTTCGAACATCTCTGAAAGATAATACAATTTTATTGGACCTCAATTCTAATACCAGTCGAAACGAAGTTTTATTCAAAATGAAATGTCAATAACAAACAATTTTGACAATTTCACACGTACTTGATATCGATACGATAGTTGGGGCCGATTCTAGTTGGTCTATGAATTAAAAATAAAAACTACGGTTGTGTGACATGCGTGAGAAAAGTTTTTATTTGCCACCATTTCGCCAGTCGTGTCATGCGGTTCCTGAACACATCACAGAGAGCTTAAAATATGTGTGTAGATAAAGCAGTGTATGTAACTGTACATAATTAGGCATTAAAACGCTCGTGTGATGTTTTTACGAAACTCTCTTGTCGGCTCGTTCCATAAACCCACACTCGTGTTTTAATGCCTTTCAATATACATAACAATCACATAAACTACTATTTAATTTATTCTAATTGTCATTAAGAAATCAATGATGAAATGTAACAATAATAATAACGCACACAGTCAAGCACCGCACTAGAGAAACCCTGTATCGCGGGTGCCATTTACACACACACGCACACACGCACACACGCACTCACGCACACACAGACACACACAGACACACACAGACACACACAGACACAGACACACACAGACACACACAGACACAGACAGACACAGACAGACACAGACACAGACAGACACGGACAGACACGGACAGACACGGACAGACACGGACAGACACGGACAGACTCTGACAGACACGGACAGACACGGACAGACACGGACAGACACGGACAGAC
>NW_020653521.1:914581-921299 GCF_003589595.1 Hyposmocoma kahamanoa | reverse complement strand
CACACACACACACACACACACACACACACACACACACACACACAAAGACAACCATAAATTACACCCAAACTCACGAGATAAATCTAACCCGGGACCTCTGCGTAGCAGTCCAACATGGTAACCGTTCGGCCACAGAGGCAGTTAAAACTTATATTTCAACTGCCGCCACGGCCGTTTAAATTAATAATTTATATTGTTGAAATAAAATAATTTGAATGTTCTTTGAAAATTTAAAAATAAGGTATTTAATTAATAACTTTTGTAGCTATAGTGAAAAAATAGGGTGGTTTGCATTAATATTAGACTTATGTAACTGGTTGATGACTGTACCATCTCAGTCACCCTTGACCATGGGACCAGTATAAGGTAAGGATGTTTACGAGTGAAACAACTCAATGACGATACAAGACTGATTTATTATGTCGGATCATCATACCTATATATACGAGTATCTATATACACACTACACCTTCCCCGGAGGGGGTTAATAAAATAAAATGACAGTTTTATTTTATTATAGTTTTAGCACGTACATACTTATGTAATATAATTGTATAGGTTACAATATATTATACATAGAAAATACCACTAAATAATTAAAATTAATGAGTACAATTCAGCTTATTAATTCAAGAGTAAATATTGGTAATAATAGTCGATATAAATTTTTATTTATATAATTCAAATTATTAATTCACGAGTAAATATAAGTTATAATAATGTTACATTTTTATATATTTAGTAATTAAAAATTGACTTCAATTTATAATATTATTAATTCGCTATAATTACCTAAACTAAGTAGAATCAGAACTTAAATTTTACCATTACATTTTATAAGGTTTAGTGCGATTTTTATGAACGATTACTTCTTTACCGTTTTTCAAAATCTGTACGTTGCAACCTAAATCTTTGATTATTAAAAATGGACCTAAATATACCTTATCAATTTTTTTTCCTTCTTCATTTTTGACTAACAAGTAATTACCTACTTTGTATATTTTTGGATTTAGACTTATATCGTAATTTACCTTTCTCTTCACCTTGCTTTCAAGTAAATTCTTTCTTGCATCTTCTTGAGCCACCTGTAATTTATATCGGAACTCTTGTGGATAGCTATCAAAGTTGTATAGTGGGTCTATGCCAGAATCATAATTATTAGGCAGTTTACAAGTTTTACCAAATACTAACTCGTGTGGCGTGTATTTAGTCTCTGTATGCACCGTGTTGTTGTGTGCGAAGCACCAGTAGGGTAACCAGCTGCTCCATGAGTTAGGACGATTTTCACAATATATTCTTAAATACGCACCTAACGTCTTGTGTGTGTTTTCCAATGCTCCAATTGACTCGTGATGGTAAGCGGTTGATGTCAGCTGTTTAATTTTGAGAAGTTGACATACCTGTGCCATGGTGTTCGAAACAAACTCTGTGCCACGGTCGGTCGCGATTTCACGCGGGATTCCGTATCGTAAGATAAAGTTATTTACAAACGCCTTTGCAACTGATACAGCGTCCTTGCTGTGTAAGGGATACGCTTCCACGAATTTCGAGAGCTCGCATTGTAATGTGAGCGCGTAGCAATGACCTGTATCATCCTTAGGCAGTGGACCAACTATATCCAAGTAAATTTTTTCTAGCGCATAACTAGACGTGGTTGTAATTTCCATAGGTTGTTTTGTTTTGATACTATGTTTTTGTTTCTGGCACTGTTCACATTTTGATACAAACTGATTAATGTCCCTATCCATACTAGGCCAATAGTAAAACTTTTTAATATTATTAGACATTCGCCTGATGCCCGCGTGGCCACTAGTGGGCAAAAGGTGAAAGTCATTAAGTATGACTCGCTTATCATCTTCGTTATTTATTCTTTGCACACTTTTAAGTATATATATAGTCGTGGTCCGGACCATTGTGTGCTTGCCTTTATTTCATTAACTATTCCTGCAATAAACTCTTCGTTATTTTCATCTTTTATAATGCACACTTCTTCTATGCTTAATTTCCTACATAAATTAGATAAATCTCTCACCAATACGTCTCGCGTGATTGATGATCGAGAAAATCTGTTGAGGAAAATACTTGACTGGCTTGCCACATAGGCAAAGTAATACGTTCTCTTTGTTATTAGTCCCTGTCTTTCAAATTTGTCTAATTTATTTTTATTTATTAATCTTAGTTCTATCAAATTTCTCGGTTTTTTAATTATCTCCACTACCCTTGGTTGATCAGGCCTCGAGTATTGGGGATGATTATTAGCCGTTAAATTCGGGTCATACTGCGCCTGTTTGCTTTCTTGCAACCTTCTCGCTTGTGCTCTTGTCATCATATTCACTGTACGTTCACTCATTTGTTGTAAATCTTCTGAACTTAATATTATTCTTGATAAAGCATCTGCTGCCGAATTTTTTGCACCTTTTATATATTCTATCTCAAAGTTGTATTCCTCTAATTGTAATCTAAATTTCATTAATCTACTCGTGGGATCACGCATCCCAAATAAGTATAGTAGTGGTCTGTGGTCTGTTTGTATTTTAAACCGCCTGCCGTAAAGGTAAGGTCGAAAATACTTTACACTCCACACTATCGCCAGTAATTCTTTTTCGATAGTGGGATAATTCTTTTCAGCTTTATTTAAACTACGACTTGCGTAAGCCACTGGTCTACCATCCCTATTGCATAGTACCGAACCTATAGCTATTCCAGATGCGTCGGTCTGCAATAGAAATTCGTTATTATTCGAAAAGTCGGGGTACTGAAGGACTGGTGAGTTTGTGAGAGCCGACTTTAATTCTTGGAATGCCTTTTCACAGTCTTCTGTCCATAAAAATGTTGCTCTTTTTGTACATAATTTATTAAGAGGATAAGCTTTCTCTGCGAAATGTGTGATAAATTTCCTGTAGTAATTAGCGAACGCTACGAAGCGCTTCACTTCTTCTGTGCTTTGAGGTCTTGGGTAATATTTTAAAGCCTGAGTTTTTGACGGATCAGGTGATACGCCGTTTTCGGATACCACGTGTCCGAGGAACAGAATTTCTTTTTGTAAAAATTTGCATTTTGCAGGGTTTAATTTTAAATTTACTTTTCGTAAGCGCGCTAACACATCCATCAGATTTTTATTATGGTTTTCTAAATTTCGGCCAAAAACACATAAATCGTCTAAATAAATCAAACATTGTTCATAGTTCAATCCTGACATTGCAACTGTAATCATCCTAGAAAACGCGCTAGGGCTAGTTTTCAATCCCATAGCTAATCTTGTCATCTGATATTGGTTTTTAGAAGTTGTAAATGCAGTGTATGGACGGCTGTCTTTATGCAAATTTATTTGATAGAAACCCTGGTACAGATCCAGTGTTGTGAAGTAAACTGCTCCGGATAGTGAATCTAAAATGTCGGAAATATTCGGCAGAGGAAACTTGTCGTCTTGAATTTGATTATTTAATTTTCGATAGTCTAGGACTACACGCCATTTTTTGATACCCGATGGGTCTACCTTTTTTGGTACTAACAATAGTGGGCTTGACCAGGCACTCCTAGTTTCTTCTATTACTCCATCAGCTAGCATTCTTTGTATTTGTCTATCAATTTCCGCTTTTTGAGCTTGCGGAAGTCTATAAGGCTTAACATATATAGGAGAGCTTTGTGGTTTTAAATGTATTGTTTGCTCATATAAGGATGTAGTTGTTAATTTATCGCCGGACAAAAAAAAAACGTCGGGATATTTAGCGCAAATATTTTCGATTGACTTTTGCTCTTCATCATTCAAGCTATCTAATTTTAATAGTGACAATAATTGCTTGACCCTTTCGGCATTAATTGTCGGTGTATTAAATTGGCATATGAAATAATCACTTAATTTTGTAGTATATAACCTAAAGTAATTTAATGTTACGTCTTCATCTCTCGTGTTCATGATCTTATAGGGTATTTTTCCGTTTATCGGCCTTCCTGTAGTATTAGCTATGTAAACTCCGTTGCATAATTCTTGTGAGTTTACAACGCAGTCTTCTAAAATGTTTGTATCGAAATAGTGAATAGTTTCGCTACGAGCCGGCACTGTCAAATATGAATAATTATGATTATCGAAATATTGAAGTTTTAGTGACACTGATTTCTCGCTCTCTGTAGTCAAGTGTAGTGTATTTAATTCAAAATCCAAAATTGATTTATGTTTTTGAAGAAAATCTTGTCCCAAAATTCCGTCAGTGTTACAAGGTATCTTTTCAAATACGTAAAATTTATGTTCAAAAACAAGTTCGTTTACATTCAATTTTAAATATACAAATCCGTTCGAATATACACTTCCACCGATTCCGTTTATACGTAGTCTTTGTTTATGGAATGGAATTTGTAAACTTACGACTCGATCATACTTGACAACAGAAATCGATGCGCCGGTGTCAATTAACCAATTACATTGAAGTTGTTTTAATTGCAATGAAACCCGATTCAAACTATTGCATGCATTAACATATTTAGGCTCGAAAAAAATGATTCAATGAGTCCAAATGTGTTTGATCGCGCTCTGATTCATCTGTAGTCACGCGCGATCCAGGTGACATGACATGAACATTCCGTTGTGTATAAGGACGGCGTTGGAAATTGTACCTACCTCTAGAAGCTGCGCCACGTGACCAAACTCTGGTATTGGTTTGATATAGGGGTTGTAGGGTGTTCCTGTAATTTTGATTAGCTCCCCTAGACCATCGTGGTCCCCTTGTGTAACAATCTCGCTGTCCTCGGTAACTTCTACGGGGTATAAAGTTACCTCGCCCTTGTCTACGCATGCCTAAAATATCAGCAGAACCTGGAACTGACGTCATTTCCTCCTCCTGGGCTCCTTGTATGGCGTCTTTAAGCGATTTGTAATCCCGGGCTGAAATAATGGTGCCAATTCGACGATTTCGAAGGCCGTCGGCGAACCTTTTTATCGCGAACTTTTCATTTAGTGGACACAAGATATTATAGTGATCGGTATTTCCATTGGCCTGCGAAATTGTCAAGTCTCTAAATAGTTCCGAAAGTTCTTGTCCGAAATTTGAAATGCTGCGCTCTTTTTGGCTAATATTTAGTAATTTCGATTGAAGTGCTGTCGCTGCCTTTAATGGTAGTAAATGCATTCGCATGTCCTCAAGCAGGTCCGCAACCACCTCGTATTTACCTAAAATCTTTAATTTAGCCGATTGTGAGAGGCGTGTCTTCAAAACAAAGGAAATAAATTGTGAAATTTCTGAAGTTGCTAACGTAGATCCATAGTATTCTATTCCGTCAATTAACTCCTTGGTATTATCTTCCTTGTCCGTCATAACCGGCAAAAGACTGAGTGCAATTTTCAAGTCAAATTTCGCCATGTTTGATGACTCGCTCTCACTATAACTACTATCACTTACCTCCGATTGTTCTGTGCTTTCGTCAGTATTCTGTTTTTCTTTTCCGTGTTCTGTGGGACACAAAGCCTGTATTTCTGAGTACAATTTTCTGAAATCCGTACAATACTTATTAATTTCTTCCTTTTCGAATTCACTTTTAAATTGTAACACTTTCTTAATAGAGTCCAAGTAACTATTATACTGCTTTACTAATAATTCGACGCTCTTTAACTTTTTTTTTACTGACTTACTACTCTTTCGCCGTTCAGGCCCTATTTTAATTAAATATCCTCTAATAGTACGTAAGTCTTGGCATAATTGGCTCAGGTAGCTAGCCATAAGAATCACACTCGCAACCTTCAAAAAACAGATTCGTATTTATTTCCATCTTATATTAAACATACCTATAAAATATATATTCTATAATTATCTTATGTTAAAATGTCTTATATAAAATTATAGCATCTGTTCCACCATACACCGCACTGTAGTCTTTTTGAACACTATCACAAAATCACATCACATCTTGTCACTGACAGCAGGGAAGTAGAGTAGGAGAGTAGTCTCTAACCTATCTTCTGCAAGCGCATTACGCCTGTTTCTACGCCACGGTTCACCCTTTTGTTAAAGCATTTTGCGCAGTAGCGCATAATTAAGACAGCCCCAACCAGAATAAACATTAATAGGAGTGCCAGCATGCACCAGGAAATTACCCCTATGTGGGTTTCCACATTTGTGTTGGTTATGGAGTTCTGGTAACCAATTTGCGATGTTATCTTTTGATCAGGCTTTGGTGCTTGAGAATTACACATTTTTTTTTTGTTTGATGTGCACTTCACTTTTTCTTCACTTCAGTCTGTAAGTTAGTTTTTACTTATCTCCGATACTATACGATATTTGTATCGTAAAACGAGTCGCGACGCGAGCGGTACTTAGACATGGCAGGGTCGCCATATAAGGTAAGGATGTTTACGAGTGAAACAACTCAATGACGATACAAGACTGATTTATTATGTCGGATCATCATACCTATATATACGAGTATCTATATACACACTACACCAGTAAAGGGCCCGAAACATTGGTTTGTTTGAAAAAACTAATAAATGCGATTTGATCCCAAAAATCAGTTTTATTTCCTACTTTTTAATGATACTTACAAAATGTTTAATGATAAAAAAATTAACTAAAAATGTTTAATGATCAAATTAAAAAAAAAAAAGAACTAATCTTGTGCAGTCTGGTGGACTGGCTTTACATATTTATCGCATTCGCGACATTTAAAGACAAATCACGTCTGTCCTGTTTTGTCAAACCGGGACATTGTTAAGTATTTTGTGGACAGC
>NW_020653521.1:862418-904581 GCF_003589595.1 Hyposmocoma kahamanoa | reverse complement strand
GTCCTGTTTTGTCAAACCGGGACATTGTTAAGTATTTTGTGGACAGCGGGACACTAAGCTTAAAAGCGGGACGTATGATCACGTTAAATGTACAACACTTAGCAATATAATAACTTTTGGCACTAAAAATAGTATGAAAAACACACTTACATGTCCAATGCGGGCCCCAGTTGGTGAGGAAGAACATCGAAGTAGTAAGTTGTGTGGTCAGAGGACGTGGAAGCGTTCGACGAGCCACCATGCTCTGACAAGAACTTGTTGTATTCGTTTTCCTGTGACAAAACAGATTATATTGTAGCAAAATAACAAACGGAACCTCGGCCATTTGCAACAACATTACAGTGTGTAACAATAAGTAATATAACCTTTTTTTATTAAAAAAAACCGAAAAGTTTGTGGAATATTCTATCAATTTGCCACGTTTTATTGAAATGCGAGAAATCCAATAAACAGAATTCAACCCCTAATTTGTCACTTTAGAGATTGTTAGCGTATCGTGACATAATTTTATTTTATTCTGTCAGAAAACTTACTTTGCGTCATTAAGAATTAGTTTCATCGAAATACGAAATAAACCGATATCACCATCATCGAAATCAACGGAACGCTGACAGGCGGCCGCCATTACGAAGCATCTTTGACTAGAACAGACGTGTTTTTGTATTCTTTGGATTTATAGTGAAATATCTTTTAATATAATTTATAACAGTCACTGGAGTGTCATTTCTATGTCTACTTGGAAGATTCCCCTTAAGATGGATGTCCGGACACTGCCAAATTTTAAACACAAATGTTTTCTGTGGCTGTTTGAAAAGCAATCTCGGGACGCAGGCTTTAAGAAGTAGCTTATGTTTTTATATCTGTTCTGTGTATGTTCGGTAATAGGCTATTTAAATTACTTATTTATTTTAAACTTTTATTGAACTGATATTCAATTATTTTTTGTGAAATTACTAGTTTGTTATATTTATTAACACAAAGATGGAACACTCAGAAAAAAATCCTAATAATTGAATATCAATTCAATAAAAATTTAAAACACAGTGAATAGCGACATTTCTCGCCCGGACTGGTAACTGTAAAGATATCTAACTGGGTGATAAAATTTTCATACATTTGTCATAGATGGCGCTACGACTAAAAAGTCGGTGAAAAAACCAAATACAAACATACGTCGCATGCACATAGAAAAATTCGTGAGATCCGCTGGTTCGTTCCGTGGCTTAGTTGGTATAGCGTCTGCCACGGTATGCTAGATGACGTTGCTTCCAATACGGTCGGATCGAAGGAATTTTTTCTGAGTGTTCGATCTTTGTATTAATAAATATACCATACTTATTTATTACTCAAATTGGTTTATGTCAAATTTTATTCACCAATGCTTACAGCCCAGTTATTTTAATTTTGATTTTTGTTTTGTACGTAACATGTAATATGTATATTATTTGAATTGAAGTGTTCCATATTATGACAGGCCATGACGGAATAACAGCGAGCGTTATGTAATTAGCATAGTCCTCAGAGGCTGAGTCATGGACCCTTTTAACATATTTTTTATGCTTCTTTTTTATATTTTATTTTAATTGTATTTATTTTTATTAATTTTTTGTTGTTTTGTTTGACATTTATACATGTCAAATAAAGCCTATTTCATATATATATTTTTATTATTTTCTTTAAATTTGAACAGGACCACTGTGAGCTGCGCTTTGAAACTCATGTATTGGACGTCACACGCTCTTGTTTCTATCGCCTCAAAGTTCTGTACAATTTTAGATCTTATATCAGCCAGGCTTTGAAAGTTCTGCTTTGTGAGGCACTGGTATTGTCTAGGCTGAACTATTGCATCATGGTGTATAGTGGTTATCGCAAAAAAATGCAAAATTCTTGTGCTCGCTATTGTTTTCGAATTCCTCCTCGCACACATATCACGCCCTTTCTAAACAAATTCGGCATTCTGAAAACGGAGGCCCGTCAGAAGCTATATTTGGCCTGCCTAATGTTTGATATAGTTAAAACCCGGAAACCTGATATAGTAGTATAGATATATACTACAAGATTAATTGATCACAACGTGTAAGGGGGGATAAGTTCTGATTAGTTTCTAAAAATGTTATTAACATCCCAAAACACAGAACGACTGCTTTTCGTGGCGGTTTCAGATATCGCGCCAGTAAGTGTTGGAATGATATTCCTCCTCCATTGCGTGACATCAATAATAAAAAACGATTTAAACGTGAGTGTAAAAACATCTATTGTCTAATGATGATATTTCCCTAATCAATGCGTTTGATACCTGTAAACCTTAATTTCCGTACCTATGTATATATACTCATATTTGGTGGCTATTTTTATAATTTAATATTATGTTTGTAAACTTACATTATTATATATATTGCTTACCTTCGTTACTTACACTATTTACATTATTTGCTTTACATCTTACACTTTTGTTTTATATATATATGTATAGTATTTACAGTTAGGTATATATATTTGCGTGTGATGCATTTTGGTGGCATGGCTTATTGGGCTGCGATTGCTCACCATATGGTACTGACAGAAAACCAGCACTGTTTGACTTCTCTCGGTCTACAGTATTTATGCTGAGTCAGCATAAATACTGTAGACCGAGGCCATTGAAGGCCATTTCAGCACAAACTGTAGTCATAGGCACATTAAAATTTTATCAGTTCTTATAGTATTTGTTTGTTTTTCTCACAGTATGTGTTTTATATAAATGTGTATAAAATTAATAATGAATGTTCTATGTGCTTTTATGTTATACTCTGTGAAGTGATTGTAAATGTTTTGTTTCTGTTTGTATTTGTGCTGAATAAACGTGTTATATATCTATCTATCTATCTACCACTGTTACGGTACCCCCATGTCCAACAAAACAATACTATGGTATATCTACCGACCGTCCAAACGTAGGAATTGATTATTTTAACCATTAAAAAGCGCGGTGTCTCATTCACAACAAAATTTAGCATTTTCTGAACAAATCAGAGTAACAAGTCAAAAAAGAACTATTTTGGATTAGACCACTATTCTTAAAAAAGCAACGGAGACGCTGTCTTAGTATATAGATGGAATCGAATAGGATTCTAATTACTTCATAAAACAAGGTTAACTTATTAACAAGTCCGAGAAGTTTTCAAAGCCTAAGTTTCAAATGTCCAGATTGAAGAAACTTGGAGATCTCAAGATGAAAAAAAATAACGAAAGGAGTTGCATTGGCGGACCCGTAAGGTCGAATTGCAGTACTTACCTCCGGATATTTCTTGGTCCCCATAAATAGCATGTGCTCACAGAAATGCGCTAATCCTGGCAACTCGTCTGGATCGCTTAGATACCCTGCAAGTAGAAAACAGCATCAGTTACCGTGATTCCATGTAGTTTGGGAACTTCTTATAAGTATGAAGAATTTTGGGAACCCTGTCATCCTTTATCTTTAGGTTTATCTTTTCTTTGTTTTTGTTTTGTCTTTTCTTTTTTATGTCTTCCTTTATTTATTATATATTATATTTATTCATAGAGGTTCCTTTAACTTCCAACTGTAACTTCCAAATTTTGACATGTATTATATTATCTGTCTGGGGTGTAGTAATAAAATATTTCAAGGGCGTTAACTGGGGTTCATTTTTAACCCACTTTAAAAAAAGGAGGAGGTCCTCAATTCGACTGTATGTTTTTTTATGTATGTTACGCGATAACTCCGGTTTTGTGAACCGATTTTTAGGATTCTTTTTTTTTTGAAAGAGGGTACCTCAGAAGCGGTCCCATTTAAATTTGAAGAAAATATTCCACCTCTAAAAAGGTGGCAAACCAGGGGATGAATGATTTTTAAGGTCGGTTTTTTTTAGTACTCTGTACTGAGATTATGTTAATTAGTCATGTGTAACCACAGAACAATAAATACAGTAAAAGTATTTAGTATGCGTGTCACGTTTGCTAACAGTTCATAGTATCAAACATACTATCACGGAGTACGCATATTCGAGAACGTATACGAAACTTCTGCTGGTGGATCATTTGGCAAAGAAGCTACCTTCTTAATAAATAACAAAAACAAGTCAACATACCAACGTTCACGTCCATAGCGGCAGCAGACTTGTCTGTGGTCGGATCGCTCACCAGAAGCACTCTGAGACGATTAGTCAGCTCCAAACCCCTGAAACAAATGTCGTGATCAGGTATACGTTCCCACGGGCGTCCGCAATTCGACGTCTATTCTACTACGTCCATGGTATGTATTTTTTTTTAATATCATGTGACGAGACAAATAAGTCACAATCTATAGAGGGTGTAGATTCTGTCACGAGGCGGATGAAACTCCTGTTCATCTTCTCACTCAATGTTATCCCCTGATGGGCGTACGAAGCTCCATACTGGGAAGGATACGCCACAACCAGAGGTCATAATACCTATCGGAGTCAGAAAAGTCCTTCAGTTCTTCAATGCTGTCGGTCTTGGCTCTGAATTGTAATTAGTGGTGATCACATTAGATCAGCTGACGGTCGCAGTGATGAGGGGCTGCATATGCCCCGAATGAAGCCGTGTAGTCATAATAATAAATAACTGCGAACGTGGTATCATGCCTGAAATAATTGTGCATGGTTACAGCTGGTCCATCGAGTATATAACCAGAAATAGAGACGAAATGTCATTTAATTTGTTTGAAAACTATTCTGCCAAATCATTACTGTGACAACTGCGCTCCGATTGACCAGCCCGAATAATCGACCAGTTTAACTTGACCTTTGCTGTAATGGACGTAAATTACAAAATTACATATTTAATATTTAATTACCGATGAAATGTGATTCCGTTTGTTTAGTAATTAGATGTTTTGCTGTTTTTCCCACATCACCGAATGGAACAGCCTCCCATTGGTAGATATATATATTGTTAAAGTGACGTATAAACAGGTCAGTTGTTGGCGCTGTACTATTTCAGCTTTCTAATTTGTGATTTCAGTGCAAACGAGAGTTGATATTTAAAAGTGATATAAGCCCCATTTGCCTGATGAGTTACCAGGGATAGACGGCCCTTATTTCGTCTCTATTACTGGTTATATACTTGTTGAGCTAGTCCCACACTAGGCAGAGCCTCTCCTATGACGACCCTTTTGCGATTTTATCTCGAATTAAAATAATTGAGATCAATATTCTATTACAATACAAATTAACTAAAAAAAAGACCTCAAAATCATTCATCCCCTAGTTTGCCACCCTTAGAACGATTACACACAGCGATGCAGTCGCGAATCGTTTACCTTTACACGCGCGCGCGTTTTTAAGCAGCGATGCAAGCGCGCGCCTGCATCGATACAAACGCGAGATTGCATCGATGCAATCGCCTATAAATCCCAAAAGTAGCGATGTAATCGCGCGTTTGCATCGATGCAATCGACGCCTATAAATCGAAAATGTAGGTATGCAATCGCTCGTTTCACGAACGCGCGTGCTAAAAGTCGCCACTCTTAGAGTTGGAATAATTTCTTGAAATTTAACTAGGGACCACTATTGAGGTACCCTCTTCTTTGTTTTTTTCATGAAATGTAAGTGCGCATTTGACCTCCATCTCACCTGATGGAAAGCGACGATGAGGCCGACAATCCACACTCACCTTGAAAAGACCCAAGTTATAACGTTCAGGGAACAAGTCTGCAGGCAGGGAATACCACTCGCCGTTATCGCATAGCCATTCGCCATATAAATGTGGAAGCGTAACGCTTCGTGCGAATCTTTGGAATATCCACAACATAGGGGTGGTACCCAAGCCTACGTCTGGTCCCCTGATGATGGAAGGGAAATCCCCCTCTTCCAATCATCAAAATCAGTTCACAAAGTAAGAGTTACATTTAAAAAAAGGCAGCCGAATTGAGAACCTCCTTTTTTTCAAGTCGGTTAATTAATAATTATTAGCGTTTGCTTGCCTGGATTACATGAGGATATCTTACCTATACTGTCTTTTATCTTCTTGCGATTTTACGATCTTGTCATGGCGGCTGGCTATCGTGGCGGGGCCCGCGTTGCGACCGGCCTGGTCGCGCCCAGGCGGTGAGCGCGGAATTCGCGCGTTTTGCACCGCCGACATGCTGCTATGGCTGCGCGTATGTCTTACAGATGAGCTGTTGAAGAAAACAAATCATTAATATTATTTTTCATCACACTTGCTTGTAAACAGTGTCATGACATGCAGGCAAAGGCGACCGTAATGTTTTTATAGCATTTTAGTTGGAATTGTATTACCTGTGGAAGTATAGCTGGCAATTTGTTAAAAAAAAAACAAAAAGCCCGCCATTTAAATCCATAAATAAATAAAGCACACACTCACACTCAACATAGCCCCGCACTAGGGAAACCCTGTGTCTCGAGTGCCATACATACATAGACAACCACAAATTACACCCAAACTCACAAGAGAAACAAATGTAGGCCACATAAATATTTCTCCCGGCCCGGGAATCGAACATGAAGAGGTGCCAACCTCTGCCTGGCAGTCCGGCATGGTAACCGTTCGCCACAGAGGCAGTGGAATAAATGTTGTGTAGTGAAGCAATATTAATCATACAAGAAATAAATTATCGTTGTATCTATTTCCTCGCAAATGTGATGAAAAACATTGTGTGTAGCATGGGCGGTAAAAATTACACACCTCCATTCATTAAAGCCCTCAGCCTTCGCCTTCGGGCTTCTAACATCCTCTCGTTGGTAATTTTTTATTTATTATTTTTATTTTACTTAATGAATGGTGTGAAACTAATAGTCTCAATTCTGTTACTCTCCATTTCATGCTGCTTTCATAGACATCAGCACTAACCTCAGTCACCCAAACTTCGAGGATTGTAGAGAACTGCGTAACTATACTGAATACCTTCAGGGAAAGGAATAATGTAGTCCTGCGTTGGGTTCCTGGTCACTCTGACATCGAGGGTAATGAAGCAGCGGATGAACTGGAAAAGACTGGTGCTAGGGAGGCCTTCATTGGTTCTGAGCCCTTTATAGAATAGCACACAGCCTGACAAAGCTCACTTTGCTGAACGAGAGCTCCCACGTCTCCCGAGACGTGTGACTGCAGACTAAGGGTTTTGAGCATTCTAAAGCCCTGATAGCTGCCTTCAGTGCCAAACACTGTACAGAAGCTCTGTCACTGGACAGGAATGGCATCAGAATGCTGACTAGAGCCTTAACAGTACATTGTGGCTTGAATAAGCACATGTCACATATTGGACAGAGAGAAAACAGAGAATGTAGATTCTGCTACGAGGCGGATGGAACTCCTGTGCATTTTCTCACCCAGTGCTGCCCTCTGATGGACGTGAGAATTTCCATACTGGGTAGGCACAGGCCACACCCCAGAGGACATAAAGACTGTCGGAGCCAGGAAAGTCCTTCAGTTCCTTAATGCTGTTGGTTTTGGCTCCGAGTTGTGATTAGTGGTGATCACAATAGATCATTTATGGTCGCAGTGATGAGGGGCCTCATAGGTCCCAAATGAAGCCACCCGAATATAATAATAATAATAATAATAACGCACACACTCAACATAGCCCCGCACTAGGAAAACCCTGTGTCGCGGGTGCCATGGACACACACATAGACAACCACAAATTACACCCAAACTCACGAGAGAAATAAATGTAGGCCATACAAATATTTCTCCCGGCCCGGGAATCGAACCCGGGGACCTCTGCGTGGCAGTCCGGTATGGTAACCGTTCGGCCACGGAGGCAGTTAAAAAAATAATAATACTAATGAACATCATGGAGGGAGTGTACGCAGAAAATTTGTTTCGTGACTCAGAGAGAGTATTGAAGAAGAGACAGCACAAAAATCATTAATGTCATTGCTTGTACAGTCAACAGCACATCAAGCTATGCAATGGAACAAGATCCATCAGTGTGTAACTTAAAGTGCTGCCGTCTACGTATGTACAATGTACGTAGGAAAACAATTCTATGACTTTAAAGAATTCCTTTTCTCTTAAAATCAAATGTCACAATGTAATTTCTATTGTATCATGATTTATCTTTGATTATTTGTTATTGTATTAATTTTATTTTATTTTTTATGACATGTAATATAATGTTAATGTGACTTATAATGTATTGTATAATTAATTGAGAATGACATAAACACTGAGTTGTAATGTAATATTAATGTAATGTCTGTTTTACAAATTTTGAATGGTATAGATAACTGACTTGTAACAAATAACATTGTTACCAATAAATAATTTCATATCATTTCATTTCAACTGACAGGATTTGATACCCTAATTCAATTTATTGATTTTCATAAATATACAGGTAAAGTCATTTATTTTAGGGACCACTATATCATCAAAACCTATTTACACAAATTAGACATAGTTAAGGAAAAATAACCCAATCCACAAAACTATCAAAAGCAGAGCTATATGTATCAAATGGTTCCTAAAGTCTAACCCAGTGTTTCCCAAAGATTGTTCTGCTATAGCCCGGTAATTTTCATACTACTTCTTCAATTGATTGCCCACTCAATTTTAAATCCAAGCCGGTTACATTACGTAAAATAATATACATTTATTGTTAGAAAAAAGTTGTTTTACTAATATTATTTCGGTATCACCTATTTAGTGCGAAGTATGGAGCTGCTGCTTATTTTTTACTAAAGAATCCAAGTTTCTAAAAGGTCTGGTTCCACGTCAACAAGGCAGGAATGTGTATATTATTTTGATGGCCCGGTACCGGGTTGTGACCTGCCAAATGGGAAACGCAGGTCTAACATCTCAGATCAGCAAAAAAAATCCAACAAATAAACATAAATAAAATATCTCTGGAGTTATTATTATTATTATTATTAGGGTGGCTTTATTCAGGGCCTATGCATCCCTTCATCACTGCGACCATTGACTGATCTATTGTGATCACCACTAATTACAGTGCAGAGCCAAGGCCGACAGCATTGAGAAACTGAAGGATTTTCCTGACTCCGACAGATTTAATGTCCTCTGGTTGTGGCATGTGCCTTCTCAGTACGGAACTTTATACGCCCATCAGGTAGCGTTGGGTGAGTAGATGAACAGGAGTTTCATTCTCCGTGTGGCAGAATCTATATTCTCTATTTTCTCTCTGCCCAATATTTGACATTTGCTTGTTTAAGCCACAATGCCCTGTTAAGGCTCTAGTGAGCATTCTTATGCCATTCCTGTCCAATGACAGAGCTTCTCTACAGTGTTTGGCGCTGTAGGCAGATATCAGGGCTTTTGAATGCTCAAGACCCTTGTTCTGTAGCCACACTTCTTGGGAGAGGTGTGTGCTCTCATTTAGAAGTGAGCTATGCCAGGCTGTATGCTATCCCTATGAAGGGTTCGGGTCCAATAAAGGTTTCCCTAGCACCAGCCTTTGCCAGTTCATCTGCTGACTCATTACCCTCAATGTCAGAGTGGCTTGCAACCCAGCACAGTACCACTGTATTACATTCCCTGAGAATGTTCAGTATATTTACACAGTTCTCTACAATTCTCGATGTTTGGGTGACTGAGACTAGTGCATGTAGAGCCACTTGACTATCTGAGATTATGTAAATATGCTTGTCAACGTAGCCTCTCTTCGGGTTCAAATCTGCACAAGTAATTATGGCGCACACTTAGGCCTGAGTCGTCCCATGTTCAGCATGTAACTGAGCCTGGGTTTCACACAGTGTATACCACAGCCTACATTGGGTCCCATTTTAGACCCATCGGGATACTATAGAAGGCTACCGTCCTTCCAGGTGATACTCAGTTTCCCAGTCCTCCCTAGTTGGAAATTCTACCTGGTAGAGGTTTGTGAAGTTTTGTTTGGGAAGCATAACATCAGAAGTCATTCCCAGAACAGAGTGTGCCAGAATTGAGTCTAGGGCTGATCTCAATGTCTGGGAGAGCCATCTACTCCTTAACCTAGTGGTAAACCTGTACATGCTGGCACTGGCCTCCCTCTGTATGAATAAATGCAGAGGAGTCAGGTTCAGCAATACATTTAGGGCTGCCCCAGGTGTGGTGGACATGGCTCCCGTTGCTAGCAGGCACGCGATGTGCTGTAAACTGCCCAATGTGACTCTGGAGCTACATGACATTACACGCAAAATAGGCGCCTTGACGTCGAGTTGCAAACACCAGCCCGTTACACCAAGTACCAAGTACATGACATTATAAGTTTTGAAAATAAAACAATGTTGAGAATCACTTTTAAACTTCAAACTGCCATGTCTCAAAAGTGACTGGATGTGCATTGGATCCTTTTTTGACTACGTCCAATTGTTCTTAATATTATTGATAAATATCGAAAGCACGAATTTCGGAATTTCATAAGAACTACCCACTACACATTACTCAATACAACATACCTTTAGACATATTTTTCATAACATACGAGTCAAATTTGCACAACTATCTTATAGGTAACATGAAGTTAGTTGGTAACAATGCACAATACCACGTTTAAAAGGCAAATCTTACCTGTAATTGTAAGTAAGGAGCTAAAAACCGCAATCAATCTAAATTTTTATAGTACACATACACTATGATGTCCAACTACGAGAAGAAATAAGTAAGAATGATAGTAAAACTACATAAGCGTAGTGCTAAATGATTCTAGTCACGGTTATTTACGTGTTTTTTAATGATTAATATTAGAAATTAAGATGTTTTTGGGATTTTCTGTACTATACAAAATCTAACCTATATATCGTGGGACGAAAAGCTATGGTTGGAGAAAAACTGTGAAAGCCAAACACCAATAGTCTTCTGGATGCCAGCTTGCTGGATTTAATCAGAATTGGAATTTGAAAATAATTTTGCAAACTTTTGATGCCAATCCAAATGACGAGAGTAAAAAATTGACATTTGTCTCCTTTACGTCAATTTTCTTATGAAATTTTCCGCGTAATCATTCCAACCACAATAAAAGTATGTAGTACAACAATGATTTTCCTCAAATTTGCAGTGCTTTTCAATTTGTCAGGATAATATAGAGCTACAACTCGTATAACGTTATTTGCACAATTTAGCCACGTTATGATATTATCGATTAATTATTTCTAAATTGTGATTTGGTTATTTTTAATGAGTGAAACCATCTAAATTTTATGAGTCGATACTACCTCAGCTAGAATTCAAATTTTTCTCGTACTAAAACAGTTCGATTTGCTTGGGTCGTTTTTTTTACAAAGGAACCCTAAAGCCATTTGACAAATGTATGTCGTATAATATACGTGTTCTATTTGGTTCAGACGATATAAAAAAAATACTGGTATATGTACAGAAACTTACATAAGCAATGCTCTTTGAAACTTACCAACTTATTTCTCGAGGTGACAGGCATAGTGGCAGTGGCAGTGGCAGATCTTTGCGATTTAAAGCTCTGAGTGGCATTGCAATATAATATAAAATAAGAATTTTTTGTTTTAAGAAAAATTTTCCATGACCCAACACTAATTAAATTATAAAAACCTCTTAACACTTGTATTTACTATTATTATTTTTATGTATTTTTTAGTAAAACTTAAGTTCCAGATTGTATTTCAAATAATTTTTCGGTTCCGTTATTTTCGATTCCTTGTTTTGCGCGCTGGTGAGGCACAAACGCAAACAGCGAAGGCGCAACCCTATTGGCGGAACGAAACAGTGTTGCCAGACGGTTACATTTCTTACATTTTTCGGAACTTTTGATCTTCTTGAGTAAACAACTAACGTTTATTTGTAACTTTTGACGTTGAAATTTCTTAAATTTAACTATTCTTGTTACAGTTAATCCTAAATAATTTAAATTATTATTATTATTTTTTTATACCTGACAAGCAAATGACTCCACTCCACCTGATGTTAAGTGGAAAGTGCTATCCAAACGCGAAGGAACCTAGTGCAGCGATGAAACCCTCACTGCACTAGCCACCTCCATCCTGCCTGCCTACAATATGCCTCTTCACGCCTCGTTTGAAGGATCCCATATCATAAGAGGGAGGGAAGACATGTGCCGGAAGGGAGTTCCATTTGTCAACTGTGCGGCAGAGAAAGGAGCCACCGAACCTTGTAAATTAACCTTATAACCTTAATTAGACAAAAAATAATAATAATAATATGTAATAACGCACACATTCAACATAGCCTCGCACTAGGGAAACCCTGTGTTACGGGTACCGTGAAGCCGTGAGTATCCACGCTTCACACTTAGACAATCACAAATTACACCCAAACTCACGAGAGAAATAAATGTAGGTCATACAAATATTTCTCCCGGTCCGGGTATGGAACCTGGGAACACTGCGTGGCAGTCTAGCGGCATGGTAACCATTCGTCCACAGAGGCAGTTAAAAAGTAACTCAGAAATCATCAAATTTCGGAATTTAAGCGTGCAATATGTACCTATTTCTTTTACAGTTACAATTTTTAATACAGAATGAACTTGTAAAATGCAACTTTTGCAGACAAAAATGTTATTTTCAACTAAATGTAATTTTCGACTCAAGCAACTCAAGGGCCCCTGGCGGCACTGGTGCGAATTTATGAGAACATCCCGCTTTCTTTACCAGATCTCCTGAAAAATCAAGAATGTTATAAATTTTATATTATTTCGCAAGAAGCACTATCGAAGACATTTAATTCTTGTAATGGAGTACAAGAAAGAGATTACTCTCAGTCTTGGCTGTATGGCGCATTTGTGCCTTTGCCTTTTCCAATGGAAAAAACAGTACCAAAAAAAAGTTTCACCGGTGGCGCTTAAAAATTATTTTCGCTAATATTTTGAAAAATACCATAAAAGTCTATAATTCCATTAATATTTACTTTCTATTATTGCATTGTGCTAAATAATAAAACAATTATTACTATTTAAAAGTGGAGAAATGACATACGAGATTCTCAAACTTCTGAGTCACACGTTTGTTATCTTTTTTTGAGTTATGGAGAAGTGGGAGGCTCTTCTAGATTGCCTGCCGACGGTTCCTGACCAAAGGTATTATGGGAAGACCATACAAACAGCTGGAGTTTTGCTGAAAGAAGATTTAGCCACTTTTGAAACCGGTACAAAGTTGTTCAATTTTTATTACAGCGAACATTACAACAATACTTGTCTGGCTTTTCATATTTGGTAAACTTTTATTTCGCTTAGAATAATTTTAACCTTTTCTTCCGTGCGGTTATAATGCCTGTGGTCGGGCCAGAGGTCTCGGGTGCGATTCCCGAGCCGGGAAAAATATTTGTATAGTCTACATTTATTTATCACGCGAGTTTGGGTGTACTTTAAGTGTGTCCATGACACCCGCACCACAGATTTTAACTAAAGTCCGTTTCAATAGGGATGAGCTCTGTGACACTTCTAATTTTTAAGTTGCACGCATACGATTTATAAATAATGTCATCCAGGTAACAAAATTGAATAGTAAATTTGTTATAATGTACGAAAATCGAACAATATTTATTGTACATGTAATTTTAAGTAAAAATTGTGGTATATTATGTAGATATAAAATGAAATAATAAATTTAAAAATAAATTACCCCAACTGCTTGATGCGTAAAACGGATTATTTATCCAGAGTATTTACATCATAGTATCGATAAATCGAATCAACTTTTGTATAACTAGCGTCAATATGAGGCATTTACATACCTTGTTCTCTTTTAAATGTTATGTACCTTGTTTGTATCTTGGTTTTATTTTGTTTTTAGCTTTGCGTGATTCTTTTTGGAGTAACTATTCAAATTCTGTTTCATTGCTGTTGATTTTATGCTTTATTGTTGACTTTTTCTTTGGTTGTGTAGTTTTTAGGGATAGACACAATATAAATTACCCTAATTTACTACTACTAATTGTATACAGTGTAGGACCTTTTTACCGAAATCACTGGCTGACCTGCCTGGTGTCTTCGCATAAAGCCTCAATTCGGTTTTATGACCTAGAAAGCCAAGTATGATGCTGAAAGAAACTTGTTTCTATTGTATTCCATTCTTTTAGGGACTGCTTAAACCGGCAGATTGGAAGGCAGAGGACATAAAATTTATCAATGTATATAAATTTCAATACTCTGGGACCGACTTCAGAGTATTGTAGCACATTTCTCTATGTGACTCAGAGCATTGAAATTTATACCTTATTTCAATTATCATAGCAAATTTAATATCATCTGCCGGTTTGCGCTTGTCCTTACCATATTCTTCAAGCGAAGCAAAGTGCAATTGGGTGTTACTTCAACTACATAATGGTGATGATTGAAGTCTTCCGGATTGTTTAGTTAACCATAGGATGAACAATTAATGTGTAACAATAAATGTGTAATCTTTTTTCAGAATGGATAACCGAAACCCTTCTTCTAAAACCAATAAACCTTCTATCAGCTATAAAAGCAAATAACAACAATAACTTATGGAGCATAGTTCTAACAGATTTCTTCAAGTTGATTTGCGAATATGTGGAACGGTGGAAGGATGTTTTTGAAAAATATTTTGTGGACATTGTTGATGTAAGTATATTAAATGATTTTAAAAGTTATTTGATAAATATGTATCAACCACCAAGAGTACTACCACCTTAACTGTGTTTGCCGCCAGGCTGTAATGTAAGCATTGGTGCATTCTGGGTGCTGGTGAAATTACAGCCACAAATCCCACTTGTCAACTTATGTTTGACGGTGACGAGCACAGTGGCAGTACCCCTGATTGTGATGTAGGCTGCAGTTCCACAATTGATGTGCGAGATAGCTAGGCGGTGTGAGGATGCGTAATGAAGCTGTGAAACGGTGTGTAATTGAGCGGTGTGAGGATGAATAGCGGACTCGCTTCAGCTATGCGCGGGTGCGTGCGGTGTGGTGAGGTGAAGCGACGGCTCGCCTACCTCGCTTGCATCCCTCGCACACAACTCTCACTTTTTTGTATGTACAAATATTTAGAGCTGTGCTAAGCGATCTCGGAAAGTTAAGTAATCCTATTCGTGGATTTTTTCTTTAGCTGTCTTACTTACGGCCATCGAGTATACATAGAACCAGAAATATAGCCGAAATATCATTTAATTTGTTTGAAAACTATTCTGCCAAATCGTTACGGTGACAACTGCGCTTCGATTGGCCAGCGCGAATTCGAAACAAGTGACCGGTGTCGTCAATTGTTTCACTTGAAATCAAAAAGTTTTTAGAATTAAATTAACAATGACAACTTATTGTGTTTATTAAATTATTTTAATTTGTCAAAAAACTAAAATAATTTCAATACTCATTTAATCACACAAAATAAAAACTACAAGCAAGAATAAAAATTGATGAGGTGTAAAATCAGAATGCATCCGAAGATAAACTTTTTCTTTTAATTAAAAAAGTGATGTTCAACTGTTTTTCTTTCATCTACCATTTCCCTTTTGCTCCGCAGCAAAGTTGTTTTGCGTTTCGTTGCTTGAAACCCTCGCTACGCTCAGGAGTCTAAGAGTCGTATTCCAGAACTCTACTCAACGCTCAAGTCAGGATCTGAGTATGATTTAAAGCACTGAAAATCATACTCAAGTCTTTGCCATTAGAGTCGTATTTCCAATGCTTGAAATCATACTCAGATCCTGACTTGAGCAGACTTGAGTATGATTTCAAGCACTGGAAATACTACCCTAATGGCAAGGACTTGAGTTGTATGATTTTCAGTGCTCACTGCAATACTCAAGGTCTGACTTGAGTATTGAGTAGAGTTCTGGAATACGACACATAGCTTCCTTCGCTTGCTAAGGATTCAATACAAGCACTCGCCTCAAATAACAACTTTGCAGCCTTGCATAATGAATAACTATTTTTGATATATCATAAAAAACCATAACCCAGTTTTAGTATTAATAATAATAATAATAAAATTAATTTGTTCAGACAACTAGATCCACATTTTGTTAGTATTTTACTTATGACTACGTTAGAATACATATTTTACACAAGACAAAGTATTATTAATTAAGTGTTGTATTATTGAGCACTCACATCTTATCGTCATCAGAAGGCTGTTAGTGCTGCCACGTATTCTGGTCAAAAGCGAGGCAATCTTCTTTCGCAACACAGCATTAAAGCTATCCACTCGCGCTTCGGCAAACATGGTGGACGCACTGCAGAAACGTGGCAGCCCCAATAGCGCCCTGAAGGCATTGTTGTACTGGACGCGCAGCCTACCGAGCGAGCGCTGCGAACAGCTCGACCACAGCGCACCCGCGTACAGCGAAGTGCAGTATGCTTGGAATAGCGTTATTTTGACTGCGGCTGTACACCGAGTGAATCTGCGCGCCAGCATGTTCGCCCGCACCGCCAGCGCCCTGCGTTCCCGTTCAACATCTACGTCATCCTTTAAGTTGTCAGTCAAATAGTGGCCTAGATATTTAAACTGACTAACTCTGCTAATTGGAGTATTGATTGTTTAATGATATTTCAGCTATGCATCGTTAGGCTAAGGTCCGATAAGGCGAACACGTTAACTAATTTTAACTGTTTTTAAAACAGAATTGTATGCTCTAATTTTTGCTATTTGAAACCATGATGACTATTTGTCACTTTTAGCGTTTTACTAAGTGGACGGCAGTATGCGAGAATAGCAATACATCGCGCTTTATGTTGCCCTCACTGGCGGAATCTCAGCTTAAAAGCACTGAGTGGCACTGCAACTATTATAAAAAGTCCCATTAATAATAATAACGTACACAATCAACTTAGCCCCCGCTAGGGAAAACCCTGAGTCGTGGGTGCCATGGACAACCACAAACTCACGATAGACATAAATGTAGGCCATTCAAATATTTCTCCCAGCCCGGGAATCGACACTGGGACCTCTGCGCGGCAGCCCGGCATGGTAACCGTTAGGCCACGGAGGCAGTTTATTTTATATCACAGAAAATTACTTCATATCACATTACTGCTTGGCGGCAGAAATAAGGTGGCACCACTTCCCTGGACGAACTCTTTAACAAGGAGTTCTACTGCTACTAAAACCTCTTTTGTGTGAGATAATCCTTATTCTATTGTACATGTTTTCAGATCTGCTATCTCACCCACACACCACAAATTCGGAACTCCGCGATTCAGTGTTTAACAAAAGTCGCACGCCTGTCGAGCGTCCCAGCTGCAGATATCGCGCGACATATCGCCAGTTTCGAACAATCGCAGACCGGTCGCGCTCCGATGGCTGTTTTAATCGGTAAATAATGCTTAGATATAGTCTCACTGCTGGGCACAGGTGTTCTCTCACAATGGGAGGGCTTGAGCTGTAGTTTTTTTATGATATCTAGTAAAGGGACGGAATTAAAGACGGAAGACAAACAGTAATAATCTCAGTATAGAATACTAAAAAAACCGATCTCAAAAGTGCGTGGAATTGCATATAATTACCAAGTTTTATTGAAATCGGTTACCGGAAAGTGCGCTAACCCGGATTCATCCCCTAGTTTGCCAATATACGGGACTTGACACAGGAGATAATAAAAATCGGTTCTCACTACTCAAAGTATATTGAGAGAGAAAAACGCCTTGAATTAGAGAATAGCAAAATCAATCATTAAAATAATTGCTCCTCATAATAAAATTTAGGCGCTATTTATAAAAATTAATCTTCATGCGTGAACAGCCACCGTTAAAGTTGGATTTTCTTCAAAATTAAATGGGACCACTATGGAGGTACCCTCTTTCCAACAAAAAACTAATCATAGAAATCGGTTCAGAATTACCAGTGTTATCGCGTAACATACATACAAAAAAAAACATACAGTCGAATTGAGAACCTCCTCCTTTTTTTGAAGTTGGTTAAAAATATGACAAATCGCGTAGTTGAACGTGTCATTATCATTATTTTTCATCGAAAGCATACACATTTTTGCGCACAGATTTTTAATGAGACAGAAAGCCTTTCCGAGCTAGTGAGGTGAAAAGAAAAAATATATTAATCCCTAAATTCTGATCACTATTCATCGCTGTATTTTTATACAATTGTAAGTGCGCATTTGACGTCCATCTCATCTAATGGAAAGTGACGATGAAGTCGACGATGGAGCATGCACACCTAAATAATTTCCTATTCACTATCGCCTTGAAACGGCCCAATTTATAACGTTCAGAGGACACGTCTGCAGGCAGGGTATTAAATGTGGAAACGTAACGCTTCGTACGAATATTATAATATCTTTGGAATATCTACAATATAGTGTAAGGTCTCATGTCGCGTTGCTACCTTTTTGCATTCGTTATTTGTGTTTCTATAGACAATTATTACTTTTTAATGTAAAATTAGTAAGTTTGTAAGTGAATTCTTGGCAACACTGTACAAGAGGAGTGAGGAGAATGGGATATAAAAGCGAAGAAAAATGGCGCACGCGCGCATTTTTACTTTTAGAAAATTTGTAGATCGATTTGTCTCTTATGTGTATTGCAAAAAAAAAATAATTATATAAATAAATTATACCTTTAGTATTGCTCACTTCTGGTTTCATTTACAATAGGGGTGGAACCCAAGCCTGCCTCTAGTCCCCTGATGATGGAAAGGACAAGGCGGAATTAAATCGAATTACACGATGATAAATGAAATAACGCTGTTAATTGTTTCAGGTACAATATGCGAATATCACCCAGAAATGATTGCTCCAGATGACGTTATCTATGTATGGAGAATTTACCTCAATCAACTGGATTCTAATAAAAATACTGTAAGTTTTTATTTACATAGTAAGAATCTATGCAGGCTTTCTAGTAGCAGTAGAGCTTCTTGTGAAGTCCAGGGAAGTACTGCCACCTTACCTATTTCTGCCGCCACGCAGTAATGTGAGCATTACTGCGTTCCGGTTTGGAAGGATAAGGGTGCTGGCGAAATTACAGGCACATGGGACTTGTCAACTTATGTCTCAAGGTGACAGGCGCAGTGGCAGTGCCTCTCGGGTCTTTGTGATTTAAAGCTCTGGGCGGTTTTGCAACTGTTACAGATAGGTGTGTCGCTTACCACCAGGCGCACGAATTGCTCGTCCCGTCACTTGAAATTATTAAAAAGGATGCCAGAGTTCATTCTTAAAAATAATATGTTCACTGTAGTATTCGTTCTCATTAATTCTTTAGTTTTTTATTATTTCTTCGCATTATTTGAGAAAAGCGCTGTAATATACCTCGGCGGGATTGCTTGACTCGTGTGCAAAGCCGAGTGCGGGTCGCACTATTCCGGCAACCCTTTATTTCCCGACGACATGTATTTAAGTGATATTTTTAAATTTGCAAAAACAAACGGCTTAATAATATAAACGGTCATCTTTTTTAATGATTGATCCTCTTTCTCTGAGATGTAAAATAAATTAAATCGATGGATATTTTAATCTGTTCTGAGCTACGCAAAAAATGTTGGGTTTGTATAAATTAACTTTGATAGTTTTATTTAATAACGTACACACTCAACATAGCCCCGCACTAGGGAAACCCTGTGTCGCGGGTGCCATGGACACACACATTACACCCAAACTCACGAGAGAAATAAATGTAGGCCATACAACTATTTCTCCCGGTCCCGGAATCGAACCTGGGACTTCTGTGTAGCAGTCCGGCAGGTAACCGTTCGGCCACGGAGGCAATTATACTAATACTAAGACAAATGAGCATTAAAAATAAAATTTAGATACTCGTTTTCATAACTAAGTAATTGTTGATTATATTTGTATACCAATATTATGTTACTTATAATATAATTTGACCTGAAAACGTGTTCGGAAACGCAAGCAAAATGGTTTCTGGCAGTTGCCGGCCGCGGCTCGCTTGACTCGTGTTGCCTTTGCATATATCTTTTTTTTTAACGTCAGGAAATCCTCATGGAGCCCTCATCCTTATGTCGGACTCCTACCGACTAAAACCTGACGGTGTTCCATCTACTCTCCATGTGCCGAAGTCACGCGGACGCTTGCGCATTCTTCCGCGACTCTGACGGTGATTGGTCCGACAGCGCCGAACCCCATCCCGGAGAGAGTTCTTGTCTCCCCGTCAGCAATCTTGAGAGGCAAACGTGGAACACGTACGCCGCCATCTCGGGTCCACTTCTAACGAGTGACAGACTCCCCTAAGTCTGCCGCTCATGGACCCATGTCACGGGGGCTTTCGCCACCCGTTGCCCACCTATGTCGGCAGCCATAGCTTTCCTTCTGCGACCCACTCTCCGACGGCGAATCGGGGTAGGGGCTGTACTTTCCCTTTCCCTTTCCGCCGCCTCCTTCCGTACATAACCACCTCGCAGAATGCCAGGACTGCGTCTCACGACGTTTCGCTCCCAACCATTGCGCGAACTATGGTCGGATGAGAAAGGTCACTCCTCACGGCGGCGACAAGGGTACTGCGCTGCTCAGTCCATGCATGACACTCCTCCAGCGTATGCTGGGCCGTCCCTTCGAGACAGTTGTCACAGTGGTGACACACTGAAGTAGGCTCCCTTCCGACGATTCGGCACAGGTACTTCCTGAAGCAACCATGCCCCGAGAGCACCTGTGTCATGCGGAACGTCAGGACGCCAGTGTCGGAGTGGCTGGCCGAACGGCGAGACTGGACGAACTGCCTCGACTGTTCGGAGACCAGCGTGGGGTGGCGTTAGTCTTCGTCGCCACTCGTCGTGGAGTATTTGACGCGAGGAGATGGATCTCCTCGGGTGTTGGTCTGTGGTCCCGAATAGGCGCCTCCTCACGCCACACATAAACTGCGGCGAGTATTCTCGCCTCCAAATCCCAGGGGGGAGACGCTAGCAAGCAGGCCGCCTCGCAAGTTCATATACCAACCTAATCTAACCTATGGAATGGAGGACGCGACCAGGCAATCAAGATTTATTAGGAGATCAATATCAAAAGATATACTGGTTATAAATATCATCAATCGTTAAAAGAAAAGACGAATGCTATAAAAGAGGATCAAATATTATTTTTGACTTTCATATATTAATTTAATATGCTTAAACATAATGATAGTGTTACCTTGAATGCAGTTCATTTGTAATTATCCGTAGATCAACTAATATAGAAGGAACAATTAATATATATCAAACATAAAAAATATCGTTTATTTTAAAAAGTGCACTGTCATTTACAATAGATCAATTTATTATTTCCGTTTTTTATTTTTTTAATTAGCTTCTGACGCGTGCCAACTATAGGTCTCGAAAGACCTATCTGAGCTCAGTCCGCCATTTTCGCTTTGTATGGTATGGTTGTGTCATTCTTTCGTGCAAATTCTCTAAAATTCTACAAAAATGCCTTATTGTGCAGTTTTGGAGTGCAAAAATAATAGCCGCTCCAAAAATATCACCCGTGGTTTATATTATTTCATATCATTGGAAACTCTTAATAATATACGCGATTTAAATCCGGAAAAATAGTTTCATTTCCTATGTGTAACAATCGCGAAAACCTAAGAACTCGATAACTCTTAATAAATTTTCGAAATATTTTTTTTTGTACAAGAAACGAAAGTAAAGCTTATACCCCTGCAATAAGGTCGCTTCTTTTTTGGAGAACTAAATTAATTACAGATTTTAAGACTTTCGTGGTTATTCACTAAATGATTATCACTAGTATCAGGTTTCTTACCACGGTATAACTGTCCAGTGCATGGAATCCGGTCCTTAGTGCGTGCAGTAATAAAAACAAAAACACCTCGAGTTCAGTTTCGCGTGTAGATACAGTGAGTGTGGTTTGTGTGAAAAAAGTGAGTGACAATGGTAACGCCACAACAAATCGCGATGAAGGTAGTCGTCGACAGCGCAAGAGGGTAGACAGATATGTCTGCTCATAAAGCTGTCATCTGCCGCCGTCCAGTCAACCCGTGACCATGGAGCGTGCAACCGTTCCGAAATATGGGGAAAATAAAAAGAAGTCATACCGTGGTAAGAAACCTGATACTATTGATAATCATTTAGTAAATTAATTACTCCAATTCGTCGTCGTTATCAATTAACCGCTAGATGGCAGTACATTGATTGAAAATTAAATATCATGTCAAAACGTAACTTGCAATAATAGGTATTGATGTTATTGAACTTTCAACGATATGCCAACAGGATAAAGTTTAAATTATATTAACAATCCAGAATTTGTTATTTCTTTTTAAATTTGAAACTGTGATACCTTTCAAATTAAGAATGTATGAATTTTGGCGACGTCGGTTCTCATAGTAATCGCGGCTTAAGACATTTCCATTGTTTTTTTTTGTTCCGTGATTATCCCTTTCCCGGCCTCTGCAATAATGTACTATAATCTATTTTCAGGATACGATAAACGCAGCTGTCCTTCAAGGTATCTTAGGCTTGTTCAAACATTTCGGCTGCAATTTACCCACGGCTGAACTTAACGAGTTTTATGATAAACTAACTGGTGTCTTCATTAAAATCAAGAAGTGTGAACCTGGTAAGTTGCGTCGGAATGGCTTCTTCTGGCGATGCGTGATTGTGAATGATTCTGACGTACGAGTAACTTTTGACATATGCATGCCTCCGAAGTTCCGTAATTATTGACATACAAGTATAGACAAAAAAATACTTCCTGGATTCTTTTATTTTAGTGAAGAGACTTGCTCTTTAGCTCCGATATATTTTATCGAGTTAACAGATTATGTAACAAAGATTATACAAGTTGATAAATTTTGGTACCTGTCTCATAAATTATGATGAAATTAAATAATGTAAAGGACAGGTTCTTTCTTCCGTTGGATGAGGTTACCAAAACAAGCCAAGTGAAACTCCAAATGGTTGAAGATTTTTATTTTCACCTTGTATGTCGCCAATACAATTCCACCCTTTATGCGGAAAGTCCGGGCAATTGTTCCCAGAAGGGACTCGACTCCTGGAAACCGTTCTGCGAGATGAGGTTTTTTCACCCTATATGAGCGTAAGAAAAAATCAGAAGATCTGGGTAGCAGTTCCCAAGAAGGGACTCGACTTCTCGTTGCCATACTGAGCTCTCTGTATTCTCAGATTTCTCTTCCCATTAATAAAATTGATTTCGAGTAGTCACCATTCGAGGGAAAATCTTAACACCGCGATTCAAAAATAACGCCAAATGGATCAATGCCATCTAGCGGATTCTTAGAGAACTAAAAGTGAGCAATCTGACTTAAGGCCGTCTATTATTATAAAGTAGGTTTGTTACAATTATAAATAATTGCAATAGTGTTATTGTTTATTATAGTGAATCGTCGGATTATTCTCCATATGAACGGGAATCATCACTCGAATTCTTTACATTAATTATTCATATACATAAAGAAATAGTGGTGAAGAAAGTTAGAACTATATTCCTTATTTTGAACCAAATTACAAAAGAGTTTATCCTGAAAATTTTAATAATTACGAATTCAAAGTTTTGTTCAGTGACGATAATGTGATTAAAGTGAAAGTGACAACGTAATGTTAAATTTAATGAGGATGCCGATAATTATACGAAGACATGGCTCAAAGGACTTGTATCCAAGTCAAAACTCTTAATTGAAAAAAAAACAATAAACAACAATTAATTTAAGCCGTGGTAGTGTAATGGTTTGACGGCGGTAGCTTCTCAAGCAGAGGCCGTGGGTTCTAATCCGGGCTCGCACGTCTGACTTTCTCGGAAGTTATGTGCTAAAAATTTGAAATTTACCATGAGCTTTTCGGTCATCGAGTATGTAACCAGAAATAGAGACGAAATAAGGGCCAACCATCCCTGGCACTCATCAGGCAAATGAGCCTTATATCACTTCTAATGAGAAAGAAAGCCTTTCCGAGCTAGTCATGTGAAAACAATATTTATTTAAAACATCTACAATTCTACATTGACCCGGCCGGATATCAAACGCGGGACCTTAAAGATTGCGACACCATAAAAACCGGTGAGCAAGCCACTCGACCACGGATATATTCCAATACCAACAAGCGTAGAGCATCGAGTATATAACCTGAAATAGAGATGAAATAAGGGCCATCTATCCCTGGCTACTCATCAGGTAGACGATAGATAGTAGGAATACTACAGCGCCAAATACTGACCTGTGCGTACGTCTCCGTATATTCCATAAATATTCTGTATTTATTGTAATAAAGAAATATCTCTAATAATAGGGACTGTTCCATCGGTGGTGTGGGAAAAACAGCAAAACATCTAATTACAAAACAATCGGAATCACTTTTCATCGGTAATTAAATAATAAATATGTAATTATGCAATTTCCGTTCATTATAGTGAAGCTCAAGTTAAACTGGTCGATTATTCGGGCTGGCCAATCGGAGCGCTGTTGTCACCGTAATGATTTAGCAGAATAGTTTTCAAACAAATTAAATAACATTAATTCGTCTCTATTTCTGTTTATATACTCGATGTTTTCGGTGAAGGAAAACGTGATAAAACCTATTTTTGTGTTCCAGTCTGTGTCGACATCCTGACGTCTTATGCCAATCTTTTCGCTGAGCGTATTACCCGTGACGCCGCTCTGAGACATTATTTATGGTCGCACAATCATCACGTTGCGGCTCGCGCGTGCTCTATGGTCATCTGCAATAGCAGAAACAACCAAAATATACAGGTAATAATAATCTCAGTGCAGAGTGCTAAAAAACCGACCTCAAAAGTTCGTTATTACATCTATTTGCCAAGTTTTATTGAAATTGGTTACCGGAAAGTGCTGAAACCGGATTCATCCCTTAGTTTGCCACCCTTAGAGGTGGAATAGTTTCTTCAAATTTAAATGGGTCCATATGTGACTAAATTTTATATGGGCAGGGCATGTGCAAGCTATGTAGATTGTAGAACTGACGGCTGTTGAGGCAGAAAGGTTCTCGATTGGAAACCACGAACCGGAAGGCGTTCAGTGGGACGGCCCCCTAGATGGACGGATGACCTGATAAGAGCGGTTGGTAACCGGTAGTTGCACGTTGCGTCCGATCGGCTGGTCTGGAAATCTTTGGGGGAGGCCTATGGACCTCTTCCGGCTGATATGAATGATGATGATGAAATGGGACAAATACCGAGGCACCTTCTTTCCAACAAAAAAAGAATCATCCTTCACAAAAGTTATCGCGTGGCATACATACGAAAAAAACATACAGACGAATTGAGAACCTCCTCCTTTTTTTGAAGTCTGTTAAAAAATTATTAACGTGAGTTCACCGTAGTAACAGTTGTTCTCATTAATGGGTACAATCAACAATAAGAAGCCATTTGAGGGGTTCCTCATTCTTCAGGTGTTCTACCTACTCATCAATACGAAACACTTTTGTGGAATTACATCTATTTGCCAAGTTTTATTGAAAACCGTTAACAGAAAGCGGTTGAAATACAATAAACCTAATTTATCCCCTTATTTGCTACACTTAGAGGTGGAATATTTTCTTCATATTTAAGTGGGACCAATACTGAGGTTACCAAAAAGAATCATCAAAATCGGTTTACAAATTGATGCCTTACTTTCTCAAACTCGTATTTTATAAAGAGAGATTATTCAGGGGACGGCAAAACTTTCTATTTATTTTAAATTTCTTATGAAGGGTGTTAATTTGCATGCATTACTTTAAGAATAGGCAAAAGCCAGTGTGTGAATATGAAGGAAATATGATGTGACATGCCAAATTCTTCTTCTTCGTTTTGCTCAATGGCGGTTCCTTCTTTTTAAGATTTCGCCAGTGTCGAGTTTTCCGCTTAGCAGAATAAGTTTCAATATGTTTCTGTAAATATGGCCGCCACATAGAGGATAGGCAATTTGAGGCGGCGTGCTTGGATTGACTCGGGATTCCTTAAAACGGGCCGATACGGGTATTTTAGTTCGAGATTCGTATAATTTCGCGTTTTAATCTTCGATTAAGGCACAATAGCACTATCCTATTCCACTTTAAACTAGATTTCACAAAATAATTGAAAGTCAAAATAAAAACGACACTTTTCCCTCCAAAAGGTCCAGAGCGAATCATGCCAAATTTGTATCATATAGTATCCCTTTTTTTTTGCATTCCAGTAACTTTGTGCTTTAAGATACGAGTTTGACAAAGTAAGCCAACGAAATGCCAACGTAATCGCGTGACATACACAAAAAATATAGTCTAATCGAAAACCTCCTTTTTAAGTCGATTAATTAATTACGCAGATCGGCCTTTTCTCCTAATCTTTATATAACTCAATTTTATTAATAAATTTCATTATGCTTTTTTAACCGACTTGAAAAAAGGAGGAGGTTCTCAATTCGTCTGTATGTTTTGTTTTGTATGTATGTTACGCGATAACTCCGGTATTTGTGAACCGATTTTCATAATTCTTTTTTTTTGGAAAGAGGGTACTTCCATAGTGGTCCCATTTCATTTTGAAGAAAATCATCCACCTCGAAAAGTCTGTTCACGCATGAAGATTCATTTTTATAAATAGGGCCTAACTTTAATTTAGGAGCAATTACTTTAATGGTTGATTTTGCTATTTCTCCAATTCAAGGCGTTTTTTATCTCTCAATATACTTTGAGTAGTGAGAACCGATTTTTATTATCTCCAGAGTCAAGTCCTGTATAGTGACGAACTAGGGGATATTTCAATAAAACTTAGCAAATAGACGTGATTCCACGTACTTTTGAGGTCGGTTTTTTTTTGGTTCCAATGTCATACCAAATTACAATCAGTGCGATATTGAAGACGTATCTATGGATTCAAAAACACGCTATAATATCGTATGACCAAAATCTCACATTGCCTTTACTTTTTCAGAATTTAGTCAAGGAGCTTCTACACCACGCTCAATCAGCAAACTCCCAAACAAAGTACACAGCCCTTCGTGTACTACAAGACATACAATCGAAATCGTCTATTGTGTTTACGACAAACGTACAAACCGACGTACAAAATCTTGAATTTGAACTCAGAAGTGGAGCGGTGGAGTATGATACGGCATTAGCAGTAAGTGATTAATTTTTCACTTCTCATGCATAAAATAGGATTTTATGCTCTAGTGCTTTACCCAAAACGAGTGTCGAGTTAAGTCGAGGGTAAAATGGGTTTTATGAACGAGTTGTTCACTCTGCTGTTCACTTCGATTGCGAGGAAATTAAACAGCAATATTACAAATAAACGATTAACTAATTAAAATTGGATATAAAATCACAAAAAAATTTTCCTGACATGTTCAGTGTATTACTTTGTATTTTATTATGAACTTGAGATGCCTTTATTTTATAAAGTTCTAGTGTGTGTGGCTGTTGGCGCAGGCGTCATTGCCTCGGTCTTAAACGACGATTTTATTTTATGCACTAGAGCATATAATCCTATTTTATGCAGCCTACACCCAGCATAAATACGAACTTTAAGAGCATGAGATGTGAAAAGTATTTAAATATGTAAGTACACATAATAGTATGTATAATGCCCCAAATAAAATCGGGACTTTTTTCTTCTCATTACACGACCATGGCTGTTATGAGAGGAAAAACACCCGAGGGTTTTACTTGGGGCATTATAGTCAAGTTACCCTGCATGCAATCATACTATATATTTACGTGCAAGTGTGATGAAAAAAATATTTCAGATTGAATTTGTTCTTACAGATATCCTACAGTATAGATTGTAATCTACCCAACAGCGACAAGTTATTACAGACAGCTATCTTGTGCTATGATAATCTACCGGCGAGTACGCGGAAAAGTACCGTTGCATATGGAATCTTGAACGCCGCTTCTGATATTAGAAATGTAAGTACCTGATATGTGTGTGAGTAGGCGCTTAGGCGGGGGGACCCACGTGAATATTTCTAGAATTGACCAGTGTACATCCGACCATCGTGTTTGATTATCACTCTTCCGCGCTTACCTTTCCGGCATTAATGTTAACATTACATATTTTAAATAAATAAATAGAATAAATAAATAACCTAGAAATTGTGTTTTACTATATTAAAGATAAAGATAAATTTATTCTCTATAAAAATTTTACCTAACTACACGAATCTTATTAAATAACCTTCGGTTTACATATACGCGCCAGACTATCACAAACAGTGAAATTATTGTATGTTTACATATTACATAACTTTAATTAAGGTTAGTAGTGCAAGTTAGCCTAGGTAAAAAGCTAGCTAAACTAAGTAAAATTGTTTACTTGTATGTTAGGTATTGTTTGTGTTTTATTCCTTAAGGTATATATTATACGAGCCCTGTACCCCACCTTCGGTGGGGTCGGGCTCGGCTTGCGGCGCGTGGTCGGGAACAGTTTACGGGGTGTGCTCATGCTCTTCGGTGGTACAGCAGTTAGTGCTATGGGCGCTTGATGAGGTCGATTCCCGGTTTGGGCCAATTTAAGTAACGAACATTTCTAAGTTGGTTTTGGTCTGAGTATTCTGGATTATCGTTGTTTTGGTATTCATAGTATAGGAAATTCGGCAGTAGTTTGGCATTTTTTCCCGTTAAATACTTCTCTTTGGCATAGCTTTCAAGAAAATGGAATCTAACAGGTGTGGTTGAGATACAACAACGCTACAATAAGTATCTAATTTCCACTACATCGGGAAGTATGTCTTACATTTTTACAATTGTGAGATCTTGTACTCGTAATCTATTACGCCTCCGTTTATAATTACCTCCATACGAAGGCGTGCGGACGCTTCGGGCTTCGCCTTCCGCGGGACTCGGCCTGCAGCCTCGGCACTTAGGACTTTGTTTTAAAAAAAATTAAATAGCTCTTTAACGGCGGCCATATTTAAAAATTACAAAAATATATTATGTCCACTAATTATTATCAAACAATCGTAAAAATCTTTTCGTGCTAATTTTCAGTCCGAGCAAAGCAAGTTACATAAATAAATTACGGCTATATAAAAAAACAGCGGAAACATAATTACCCCAATTTATGATGCCATGTCATTTTCAGTCGAATTAGAAGAAATTTGTAACTATCGCCAAAAAAGTTTGTATGGTAGCCATATTGAAAAATGGTGAAAAATAAATTTTAACCGCTAATTATTATTAAACACTCGTAAACACCCCGATATGTCCATTTTCAATCGAATTAGTGCAAATTTTTATCTGCCGCGAAAAGAATTTGTGTGGCGGCCATATTTAAAAATGGCAAAATACCAATTTTGATCACAAATTATTATCAAGCACTCCTAGAGACCCCCATATGCCAATTTTCAAAGGGATCTGAGCAATTTTTTTTCTGCCGCCGACGAACGCTTCTATGACGGCCATATTTGAAAATAGCGAAAAACAAATTTTGAGCACAAATTATTATCCGACATTTCTAGTGGCCTTCACATGCCAACTTTCAGTCGAATCAGAGCAAATCTCTTTCGGCAGCTATTTTTAACGAAAAGAAATTTTTGACCCCAAATTATGATTAAGGACTCCTAAATACCCTCGCATTGTGACGGTGTGACCTTACACCGTCATTTCACCTTTTTGTATCACCTCTCTCCGCTTGTATCCTATCATTTTTTTATTTTACATGTATTTAAATTTTAAATTTGAATTGTTCCATCTTCCTTCACTTTCTCATTTTGTTTTCGTACCACGGTCACTCCCAGCTCGACCGCTACAACAGTCGGAGCTGTTTCAAATTCCATCGCGAATAATCGCTAATTTTGGTTCTTTATTACGTTTATAATCATTAAGTAAACTAAATCATGTGTAATAATTTATAAGTTTACAGCCTTCGTGTACCTATATCTGTAATTCAGTTACTCGGCCCATTTAGGCTCCTTTCTTTAAACTTTACTTCTTTAATAAATTTTGTGGACCGGAATTTTTCCGTTTCATTGCCGTGAACCTGTTCACGGCTATTTAGGGTTACAACCTTTTCAGCATCTCAATTTTCAGCCGGATCGAAGCAAGTTTTTCTTCGGCCGCCATTTAACTGCCTCCGTGGCCGAACGGTTACCATGCCGGACTGCCACGCAGAGGTCCCAGGTTCGATTCCCGGGCCGGGAGAAATAGTTGTATGGCCTACAATTATTTCTCTCGTGAGTTTGGGTGTAATTTGGGTGTAATGTGTGTGTCCATGGCACCCGCGACACAGGGTTTCCCTAGTGCGGGGCTATGTTGAGTGTGTGCGTTATTTATTTATTTATTTCACTCTCGATTGCGCTGAAATCACAAATTAGAACACTAAAGTAGTACAGCGCCAACAACTGACCTCTCCGTATATTCCAAAAATGTTCTGTATTTATTGTAATAAAGATAATATCAATTGACGACACCCGTCAATTGTATCGATTTCGGGCTGGCCAATTGGAGCGCAGTTGTCACCGTAATGATTTGGCAGAATAGCTTTTAAACAAATTAAATGACATTTCCGTCTCTATTTTTGGTTATGTACTCGATGGAGCAATGCTACGGTGCAGCATGGACCTGGTCGATGAAAAGTTTTCTGTGTGTTCGATTTTAGTGTTTATACCGTTCTTGTCCTTCTTCCAGGGAGCCATAATTTTCCTAACCACCGAAACTATACAAGATGAAACAACAATAGAAAAACATCTGCCTCTTTGGAGAGATCTCTTCGACATGAAAGACATTAATGTCCTTGACAAATGCAGATATATCTTTGAAGATTTCATGACATACGTTATTGGTGTGTTGAAGCAACTCATTGAAGAAGAGTGCGAGGTATGTGAAGAAGAATGTAGATATAAAATCGTCTACTGTTCACGACTATCTTAAGTAATTGGGTAATCTTCCAGTTAGTTTTCTCTACCTGATTTTGGTGACAATTTTTATTATTAACCGACTTCAAAAAGGAGGAGGTTCTCAATTCGTCTGTATGTTCTTTTTTTTATGTATGTAACGCGATAACTCCGGTATTTGTGAATCGATTTTCATGATTCTTTTTTGTTGGAAAGGGGGTACTTCCATAGTGGTCCCATTTCATTTTGAAGAAAAGCATCCACCTCGAAGGGTGGCTGTTCACGCATGAAGATTCATTTTTATAAATAGCGCCTAACTTTAATTTAGGAGCAATCACTTTAATGGTTGATTTTGCTTTTTCTCCAATTCAAGGCGTTTTTCTCTCAATATACTTTGAGTAGTGAGAACCGATTTTTATTATCTCCACTGTCAAGTCCTGTACAGTGGCGAATTTACGGATATTTCAATAAAACTTAGCAAATAGACGTAATTCCACTTACTTTGAAGTCGGTTTTTTTAGTACTCTGTACTGAGATTATTTAAATATTCTAGTTGGTGGGACTTTGATGGGTTTGAGAGGGAGTGGTGGGATCGCCAAACACAGGGAGCTGTGGAGGATTTTGGGGGAGATCTTTGCCCAGTCATTGTGCCCCACTACAATATTGTAATAAAAAAATAATATCGACCCCTCCTATGTTACGTATTGTATGTCGAAATTGACAAGTTTACAGGGGAGCGTTTTAAAGTTCTGAGTTCACTGAATTGATTATAACCCGCGTATTTAGAATTTCTCAGTTTTATTCGAGAACGAGTTTTAAAGTAACGAGTATACCCGAATGAAACTGAACAATGCTAAAGCACGTGTTATACGAGGGTGGTCCGATAAGTACTTAGCCTACAAAAGAAAAACGAAAATTTTGGAAAAGTGACAATTTATTTTTCAACATAGTCTCCTTTTAGCTCGATACACTTGACCCAGCGATACTCCAACTTTTTTAGTCCGTCTAAAAAATATGTTTTCGGAAGGTCTGCAAAATAGGTCTCTGTAGTGGCAATAACCTCCTCGTTCGACCGAAATTTCTGCCCAGCGATTGACTTTTTCAAGTTTGGAAACAAAAAAAAGTCGCAAGGGGCCAAATCTGGAGAATAGGCTGGATGGGGCAGCAGTTCGTAGCGTAATTCGACCAATTTGGCCATAGCGACGCCGGAGGTGTGAGCCGGTGCGTTGTCATGGTGGAAGAGCACTTTCTTCTTTACCAAATGGGGCCGTTTTTTCTTCAATTCGACGTCGAATCTACCCAATAATTCGGCATAGTAGAGCCCTGTGATCGTTTTTCCCTTCTCTAGGTAGTCTATGTAGATGATACCTTGTGAATCCCAGAAAACCGTGGCCATCACCTTTCCGGCCGATGGGACAGTCTTCGCCTTCTTCGGAGCATGTTCGCCAGGTAAAGTCCACTGTTTCGACTGTTCTTTGGTCTCTGGTGTGTACCAGTGGATCCATGTTTCGTCAACAGTCACGAAACGACGCAGAAACTCCTTCGGATTACGCTTAAACAGCGTCAAACCCTGCTCCGAAGTGGTCACACGGTTGCGCTTGTTGTCTGGAGTGAGCAAACGCGGCACCCATCGCGCTGACAGCTTTCTCATGCCCAATATTTCATGTAAGATATGACCCACTCGGTCTTTTGAGATGCCTACTGTCTCAGCTAATTCGCGCACCTTCAACCGGCGGTCTGCCAATACGAGATCATGTATTTTAGTCACTTTATCCTCCGTGGTAGCCGTTTTCGGGGCACCTGGTCGTGGCTCATCAAAAACGGACGTGCGACCACGTTGAAACTCATTAAACCAATTTTTGACGGTCGCCATCGAAGGAGCAGAGTCACCGTACACAGTATCCAAGCGTTCTTTGATTTCACTGCGTGATTTCCCCTCCAAAAACAAGAATCGAATTACCGACCGATATTGCTCTTTTTCCATTTTTCTAAAAATGGCGGACACGACTGCTTTTACACGTGGTCAAAACAAAACTAAAAGTCCGATTTGACTGAAAATTTAACAATGGCCGACTAGGTTAATGTACTATACGATAGTGACACTATTTTGCAATAGTGGCGCAATCTGGTGGTGAGGCCAAGTACTTTACAAAGTACACCAAGTACACAAGAGTACACCCTCGTACTCTTTGCATGCATTCCTTCATTCATTTCAGTCTGCTTGCAACCACTGCTGAGTACAGGCCTCCTCTCTATTGCGACATTCTTTCCGGTCCCTTGCGAGTCGTGTCCAGTGGTTTCCAATAATAAGTAAAATTGCTTACTTGTATGTTAGGTATCGTTTGTGTTTTATTACTTAAGGTATATATTATGTGAGTGTATTATTATGTATGTTAGTCTATAATAAGGTATGTATTTATGGATCTTTGTAACCTCGATACAAATAAATAAATAAAAACATTACTGCGTTCCGGCTTGGAAGGGTAAGGGTGCTGGTGAAATTACAGGCACATGGGACTTGTCAACTTATGTCTCATGGTGACGGGCGCACTGGCAGTGCACATAAGATCTTTGCGATTTAAAACTGTCAGTGGCACTGCAACTGTTATGGATAGGCGTGTCGCTTACCACCAGGCGCACGACTAGTTCGTCCCGCCATTTGGTATTATAAAGAAATAAAATTAAAATATATTATGAAATTATTTAATTTTAATCGTTTTATTAAAATTAAATTTCATAAAAAAATGTGTTTCGTTTTGTAAACGGTTTGTTTGAAAAAACAAGTATAGCAATTTGGAACCGATAAAATATTTTCTTTTCCTATGTGTAACACTCGCGAAAACCTAAGAACTCTATAAATATTCCTTGTTCAACAATCTAGTACACCTTATTTCAGAAACCCCCAGAAAAACTCCACCACCTTCACACCCTGACATCTCGAATACTGACTATGCACCACCCAGAAAATTACACTCTGGACCTCTCAGCTGTTTACCTACCATTACTTGTTGCTCTTATACAGCAATTTGGTTGCATAGCATCTGCAGTAGCAGCTGGAAGAGCTGCCTGTTTACATTTGGAAGAAGAAAGCTGTATACGAGAGTTCTATAAGGTAAAATCAAAAGTCGATATTAGCGTCACTGGTTAGGGCTTATAAAACTGACTCTGGCACACAAGAAAATTTAGTGTCCGCATTCTCCGCAATTTTTATTTATCTGTATATCATTCAGCCGTGATCTGTATTTCGTGGTGGCGTTATTTGTGACCGCGGAGCTCTTGAGCATTTGGATCTCAAGATTAGTGTTAGCACTGTCTCCCTTTTCTATACTTACGAGCTCATCCATCCTCATGAGCTATCGAAGGCAAAACCAATTTTTTTTCATGTATTGGCGTCACCGCTATGGTTACATAAATCCGCTTCCAGTATGTTCCGCGGCAAATTCAAATTCTACAGTAGATATCTTTTTTTTATTATGGCTCTGTACAGGACATTTAGCCAATGTCAAAGTTATTGAAAGAAGGATATAGGAAGAATAGAACGGATCGGAATTTGGAATAGGATGTGGTTTTATAAACTATAATAATACATAAACTTAATGTCATCAAAGATTGATATCATTTTTATTAATAAATAGAGTTAATGTTTTATATATTTTAGGATTAATGTTATGTAATAACTAAATAACGGATGTAGGGAATGGTATAGGAATAGTCAAGAGTTGCTTAAAAATAGTCTTTCGACTGTGAACTGGCCACCGGTACTACCTCAATTTTGAAAACTTTCCAGGTGAAGAAAAAATAATTTATATGGCATCTGGTTTATTAAATAAAAATACGTAGTATACGTACATGTGTAATAAAAATATTTAAAAACTACGTATTTTTATTTAATAAACCAGATGCTATATAAATTATTTTTTCTGCACCTTCACCATAGTACCAATTGCCAGTTCAAAGTCGCTTTGCTAAATAAATTACATTTGTGTTGATTTCTTTTTTTAGACAATATCTATGGATCGCTGCAAGGACGAGTCACTCCTTTGCGAATCTTGTTTGGTTCTTATTCACGCTCCACTTGGAACCGTTGACGAGGAAGACGTGTTAGCAGCTTTGCAGGTATAACATTATGGTACATTACATTGCAGTAGAGCTGTTTGTGAAGCAGTTCGGTCGAGTAACGGTGCTGATGAGTAGGGCTTGCAGAACCGGTCCGGTTCCTAAAATTTTCATTCTCGTTGTGGGGCTCACCTCAGGCTCTGTACGACTCTGATGACGGACGGAGAACGAGAGCAGACTAGAGCTAGAACTACATGTAAATTGTTTTGTACAGTCACAAACACGTCGTCTTTGACACGTAGACTCCAATTTAAACTTTAAAAATCAAAGTTTATACAATGTGTTGATGTTGATTTGCATTTTCGCCATATTTACAAAGGTGATTCTATATCCGAAACTGAATCCAAATCACTAAAAAATAATAAAAAAATATTTCCAAATTCTTATTTAATTGCGGTAAACATCGATTTGCAATCACCTGATCCTTAATAGCAGTAGAGCTCCTTGTGAAAGTTCGTCCAGGGAAGTACTGCCACCTTACCGATTTCTGCCGCCAAGCAGTAATGTCAGCATTACTGTGTTCCGGTTTTGAAGGGTAAGGGTGCTGGTGAAATTCTGTAATTTCACATGGGACTTGTTAACTTATGTCTCAGGGTGATGGGCTCAGTGGTAGTGCCCCTCAGATCTTTGCAATTTAAAGCTCTGGCACTATAACTGTTATGGACAGACGTGTAGCTTACCTGATGGCGCCTGATGGCACACGACTTGTTCGTCTCGTTGTAAGTTATAAAAAAAAATTAAAAAAATCCTGCTTGATCCAAAGGTCATTGACTTGCACGGCACGTGTTAACGTCATAGCGCAGCCGGAGGAACCGAGAAAGTATTGCTATCTTTTTCTTTCTCAAGCGCAGCGCACGCGCCTGCCCTAGTGTACTCGCTTACGCATAATGACGGGGTGGGAGGCTGAATTCGCCGCAATTCTACGTGGTTTGGTATGTAACCAAGAGTTAGTGTAAAAAAGAACCGCTACCAGGTTCACCAGAACCTACAAATTCATCAAGTGCAAGTGCGCGATCATTCTTGTCGCATGATGTGAATCGTTTGTTTGATTTACTCGGAGGAGATTACGAATGTCGAAGAATTGCGCGCAAAAATCGTCTCTGCTTTCAAAATTGTGAATCCAAATGTGGAAAATTGAAACGAAACTCACGTGCGAATCTCTGCATGACTGGTGGTGGCTCTGGTACAGAGTCAACTTTTCAACAGTCAACTTTTCTAATTAATGTAACTAATTAGAAAATTATATTAATACTTGTCATACATATTTGTAAAAATAGATAAAAAAGGGATCGAGAAAAATTACCTATCACTCGGTGCAGCGGATGGCGGGGTCACTGCCCTCGCGCGCTGCATACGATTTAGGGACAATTTTGTTAAACTTTACTAGATACAATTAGCCAAAATATTGAACAGAATTTTTTTTATTAATATATTTTTAGATGATTTAGCATTATTTATATTATTAATTTCTTAAATATTGCGAGGATGCAAATCAACTCACTGTATGTTATACTAATAAAATAAAATAAACTTTAATTTCATTGATTTCAGATAACGTTCTCGAGAAACGACGTGGAACCAAGAATTTTGTCTAATGCGTTGCGGAGCTTCCAAAGTATCATTACGTCGAAGAAAGATATTTCGATAAATAATAACATAAGAGAGGTACGTTCTACGTTATAAAAACTACGCAAAATTGGACTGCGCTCGACTTCTGACGGCCTGGCCTGACGTTATGGTCTCCTCGCCTCCCGCGTGTGACGTACTCTCAAGTGACGTAACGAGAGTTTGAGCGCGATGTCGATACTCATATATTGAGTATAAGTTATTATGGGCGCAAGAGGACGTGTACCTCTACTACAAACAAGGAAAGCTATTTAATTATGATCGAATAGTGTCTCTATTCTGCTCTTTAGTGATGAATAATCATTCTATTTTTGTGGTCGTTATCTTTGCTATTCTATGTTGGTGGTCTTTCTAACACTGCTGAAATTATTTCCTCCGACGACAGCTCTAAATTTGATTGATCAAAAAATATGTGTGGGTTAGCAACAAGACGACACTATTCGACGAATCACGACTATTCGAACGCGCATTGATCTCGTGTACCGCCCGCGGTACTGTCATCGAGAACATCACATGCAAATTTAGCCATTTTGATCCAAGTCACACGGCGATTTTTAGTAGCGATACAAACGCGCGTTTATGATGGTGATTGCATCACGACACTTGCGTTTTATACGCGGTTGCATCAATGCAAACGCGCCACTGCACAAATTCAGTCGCTTACGTTGAATCATTAAAAAACGTGACCGTCAGGATGGCTGGTCGCCTGTGGCGTCTGGCACTGAGTGTATTTTCGAGAATTGCTACCTACTTACTACCTTTTCTAAATAATTGCTACCTTTGATATATTCTGAGAAATTTATAAAAATAAATGACCAGCCATTCTGATATCAGGATGGCTGGTCGCTACTTTGTTCAGCATGAAGGGAGCAGATATTCCAGAAGTATGTATTACCAATAACTGCTACCTATTTGCTACTTTCACGAATTAAAGGTATACGCTTCTTATCTACATTAGTTACAAAAATATAAACGATTGAAAATTTAATTTGGCCATTCTGAAATGAGATTATTGCGTCACCCAGTTAGATACCTTTACAGCTACCAAGCCCTGGCTAGAGATATCGCTATTAACTTTTAATTAAATTTTTATTGAAAGAAAACTAGTGGAGTAATTTTATAAAAAATAATTGAATATCCATTTAATAAAAATTTAATTCGATTATTTGTTGTTATATTTTCCATTAAACACCCGTATAAATTCACCAACATGCGTAATCGTAATCGTAATCGTACACGAGTGCTTTTCACATCGACTCTTGTTAACTTAACTCTAAAGTTTTATATCACAAGTCGATTGAAAACTCCAACTATTGTTTCAGACCATTAGCTTCATCGAAAAACTACGCAATCGTAAAGATGTTTCGGGAAAAGAAGCCCGAGAGCTACATAGAGACGTTATCATGTTCTTAGGCAAGTACGGCAACAATTCAGACTTGAACAACAACATATGTTCAACCGAAAACATGATGATTGCGAAATTGAAAGATAGTCTATCGTTGAACATACCGAATCCTATTGATGGAGTCACATACAAGGTAAGATTTACGCATCAAAATAGGATGACTTTTCATTTGATATTTTAGAATATAATTCCACCTATTATTAATACGAACGATTTTTACTATTAAGGCCCCTTCAAGTCGTTTAGTATGTACATTTATTTATTGTAGCGGGTCCATTCAACCCATCAATGAAAACAACTTTACATAACTTATTGTCGGTCACTGACTCGTGACTTTTTCGACGTTACGACGACAGACTATCGTGACAATGGGAAGAGCTACAACGACAGCCATCGGACGATGAATAAAACGTCACGATAATAATGTGTGATAATCGCAGCTTCAAATGATTCTGTCGTGCAAACGGCAAGGCGGCAATTGTCACGCTCTAGTGGGAACAGCTAGACACGACAGTCGTTTAACGATAAAATAAACTTCCACGACACAGTCACAACAGATAGTCGTGATATGGGAACAGGCTAGACGCGACAGTCGTCTTATATATAATATGACTGATGATGATGAGTCGTCTTATGACAAACAAAACTTAACATAATAGGAACGCGCACTTACTTTTACTGTTAATCTACTAAATAATGCAAATCTTTTAGTTTTTTAATTTGTGGTAGAAGTGATTTCATAGCAAATTTTTTTTATTAAGAGTTCTGGCTTGGATATAAGTCCTTTGAGCCATGTCTTCGTTTAATCTACAGATCAATCAATAACAACTTTTACTAGGGGACCCCCCTATAAATCGTTTAGTATATTCATTTTAAATGGCATTTCTTCTCTTCTTGTACAACTAATGTTTTTGTTCTCATGCAACTTGTAATATCATTGTTTTTCTTTATTAAATAAATTGTTATTTTTATTATTATTTATTGTAGCGGGTGCTTCTGCCCACCAATAAAAAAATAACTTTTACTTTGGGGTCCACGTTAATTATAACCACGAAACTTAACTCCAAAGGCTTAGCACTGGTCTCCTCAAAGAAATGTGTTTAACCCATAGTTCAAGCTGCCCTAATGCGGGTTGGGGACCTTAAATTTTTTTCCACCTGTATTTTTTCATTTCAGTTAAACCTGCAAAGAATTCTTCAACTGGCAATCATCCATGAGGAACCTGAAGCGTTGCAGAAGTTGATGACAATTGTTTGTGCCCATTGTAAGTATACCATGCAAGTACACTTCACCTGGTCATGACGTGTATATACGTGACCGGATGAACCAGGCCGTGGTACACGACACGCCTATTTAAAGCAGTTGCAGTGCCACTCAGAGCTTTAATACGCAAAGACCTGAGGGGCAGTGTCACTGCGCCCGTCACCCTGGGACATAAGTTGACAAGTCCCATATGTCTGTAGTTTCACCGCAGTAATGTTGACATTACTGCTAGGCGGCAGTAATAAGTAAGGTGGCAGTACTTCCCTGGACGAGCTCTTTCACAAGGAGCTCTAATACTACTAGATATTGTTAAGAAATAAATATTACCCAGAGACATAAAGGTGACAAATCTCATGTGTCTGTAGTTCCACCCCTTCAAAAAACCAACCAGACAGCAGTAATACATTACTTTTTGACCCGGAGGAATCTGTGTACAGATGACATGATGATCTGTGTACAGACGGGGCTGGAATTATACGAGACTGCGCTGAATCTTAAGGGGAACAGCCCAACCGCACTAAATGCCCGGGGTGTTCCATCTTACGCCATTCGTGACATCGCTGTAGCGTTTCATGGCCCGTCGACAGTCGTCCGTCTTCGGACCTTCCGATGTTCTGACAGGGGAGCAAGGTGTTAAAGCCCCCTTCCTCAACTCCGCATAGGATTACCCCCGGAACATATTGAGGGTGCGGGCCCTCAATGTGTCCCGGGGGACTCTCAACTTGTGCGGCAGAATCCTCCGTACCCCGCCCGAGAGGTCCCCGTTATGACTGTAGAGCCATGTAGGCCTTTCAATGACGGTAACAATACTTCCCTGGACGAGCTCTTTTTCTACTAGCTCTGCTGCTACGAACCAGGGCTGTCTATAGGCTACCCAATTCTTCAACTACTTTCTCACGCTCCTCTCGCACTGCGCAGACTTCAGGAACCGACTCACTTAAGCGGTAGGCCTGTAGTTATGACATAGAGGACAGTGCTAGTGCGTTTGCGCATTGCATTCTCCAATTTGTATTCGTTCCGAATTCGAAACTATACAAATCTTGAAAATTCGGACCCGCTTCGGATGTCGCTTGTGCGCTAAGTCCGGCTCCAATCCGAGATAATCTCAGTACAGAGTACTAAAAAAACCGACCTCAAAAGTACGTGGTATTACGTTTATTTGCTAAATTTTATTGAAATATCCTTAAATTCGACACTAAACAGGACTTGACACTGGAGATAATAAAAATCGGTTCTCACTACTCAAAGTATATAGAGAGAAAAACGCCTTGAATTGGAGAAATAGCAAAATCGACCATTAAAGTAATTACTCCTTAAGTAAAATTTAGGCGCTATTTATAAAAATGAATCTTCATGTGTGAACAGCCACCCTTAGACCACCATGGAAGTACCACCTTTCCAACAAAAAAAGAATCATGAAAATCGGTTCACAAATACCGGAGTTATCGTGTAACATACAAACAAAAAAACATACAGTCGAATTGAGAACCTCCTCCTTTTTTGAAGTCGGTTAAAAATACGAGTATCGTTTATACACCTATACTCTAGCCAAATTCGATGTAGAGTAAATCGACCCCTCCTACGTAAAGTATCGTATGTCGAAATTGCCAAATTTACAAGGGAGCGTTTTAAAGTTTTGAATTATCTGAAATGAGCATAACACGTGACTTTAGCATTTCTCAGTTTATTCCGCACCGCTTGTTACTCACATAGAGTATTATAAAATATCAGCTAGACGAACAACCACAATTTATTTTATCCTAACTCACATATGGGTCAACAAGTGGGTAAACTAAAGTGCGTGTCGGGTGACAGTGTAAAATTATAAAATGAATTGTGGTTGTTCATCTAACCGATATCTAGGATTTTATAATGCTCTATGTGAGTAATGAGCCTTGCCGAATAAAACTGAGAAATACTAAAGTCATTATGCTCATTTCAGAGAATTCAAAACTTTAAGACGCTCCCTTGTAAACTTGGCAATTTCGACACACGATAAAAGTATCGTACATACATAAAGATGTAGGAGGGGTCGAAATGTCAACAAACAAAAACATATGATTTTCATCTCAGATTCTTCCACAGTTACCGAAATTTTAATATTTTCTAACGATATTCAATTAGATTATGGATAATACTAAATCTTGAAGCCATGTTTATAATGAATATTATTCAACAGAAGTTTCAAATCACCTAAAAATAACATAAAAATGACCAGTAATTAATTGTTTGTAAAACTGTGTCATCCCTAGTGACCTTTTTGATTTGAAGGGAGAGATTGCAAACATTCGAGTTCAGAATCGGAAATAGATGCTGGATGATATAATGTGGTAAATTAATATCAAATAAATATCTTACAATTTTATTTCTTTTCATCTATCATTACCTACCATCTAGCAGTGAATATTAATAGGATGCAAACACTTATTTTTATTCCTAAGTCATACGTATCAATAGGTATTTTGTATACTTTATAATGATTGGCTAGGTAAGTATTACTTCTACATAACCCAATTACTTACTTACCTATTTAAATTCAAATTAAGGGAGCAGACCGAGGGCAGAGCACGCCTTAATAATGAGCATCAAAATTTTCTTTTCGAATGCCATCGTTGGTTGCCTAGCAACGTTTTGTTATTAAACATTCTACATCGAATTTGGCTAGAGTATAGAGACAAAATGACATTTCGGACACCTGTGACATTTCGGACCGTTATTTTCTCGGATTCGGAATTGATATCAATCGGACGTGATGATCAATGACCACATTGATCCGAGACCCATCTGCGTCAATGGCCACCTTCTTGAAGTTGTTTCCGAATACACTTACCTCGGGCAGATTCTGCAGTTAGGTAGAAATAACTTCGAGAAGGAGGCCAAGAGGAGGATTCAGCTTGGCTGGGCAGCGTTTGGGAAGCTACGTCGAGTCTTTTCGTCACCCATCCCGCAGAGCTTGAAAACAAAGGTTTTCAACCAGTGCGTCCTACCAGTTCTAACGTACGGAGCTGAGTCGTGGACACTCACGATACGGCTAGTCCACCAGTTTAAAGTCGCTCAGCGAGCTATGGAACGAGCTATGCTCGGAGTTTCTCTGAAAGATAAACTCCGTAATGAGGTTATCAGACAGAGAACCAAAGTGATCGACATAGCTCTTCGGATAA
>NW_020653521.1:816102-832418 GCF_003589595.1 Hyposmocoma kahamanoa | reverse complement strand
GGTGAACCATGGGAAAGAATAATTGCCAGTGGTCCATCTAAGTGAACCAAGCAGGTGGTCCACGAGCAAGAAGCGGATAAATTGTGAAGTTCATTCTCCGTATTAAAAAAAACATTGTTAAATTATTTCCAGCTGAACACTTTTATCGAATGGTCGGATCCTATACCCGCCTCCAACAATCTAAACGTAACCATTGAAGCATTAACACGAACGTCTCTGGAGAACAGACATCGAAGCAATATATTTGGGAAGCTCCAGGACACGTTGTCTGGTGTATTGGATAAGTGCGAGAAAGTTAACGTCGGCTGGAGTTTGTTGGAGCCTTATGTCCATGGTAAGTTTTTCGTGACAGTAGACCTCCTTGTGAAAGAATTTGTTCAGATAAGTATATATCATGGAGAGTGTTTAATTTAATATGTATTTCATACAAACAAGGCATACAAGAGTACATAATACAATTTCTCACCAAACTGCCAAAGCGGTTTGTTGGCGAGGTTACACTCACAATCACAAAACTATAGTATACCTAGTACGAGTACATTTAACAAAACCAGTGTAGAATTGGACATAGTTATGCAAACAAGAACCAACCCACACCTCGAGCGAAATTGAGTTACTTATTTAGGTAGAACACCGGACCTTTACCCGCTCACAAAAGGTTCTGGCAATATACCAAGCCAAAACGGAGAAAATAAAAGTCCTTCAGGGTACCAACCCTAAATAAGTAACTTTTTAATAGTTAAAAAGAACCAAGCTGCTTAACTTCATATAATGTATTTTTCAAAATATGCTGAATGGATCCATATCACATGTACTGAAGTACTGTAGATCTTGTGACGTCATGACAACTGCGCTCCGACTGGGCAGCCGGAATTCGATACAATTGACGTGTATCGTCATTTGTTTCACTTCAAATCGACCAGTTTAACTTGAGCTTTGTTATGATGGAAAAAAATTTAAAAATTACATTATTTAATATTTAATTACCGACGAAATGTGAATACATTTGTTTTTTAATTACATGTTTTGCTGTTTTTCCCACACCAGCGATGGGACAGCCCCCCATAGTTAGAGAGTATAAATACAGATTATTTTTTGAATATACGGAGACGTACACAGGTCAGTTGTTGGCGCTGTACTATTTCAGCTTCCTAATTGGTGATTGCAAGCGATAGTTGATATTTATAAGTGATATAAGGCCCATTTACCTGATGAGTTGCCAGGAATGGATAGCCCTTATTTAGTCTCTATTTCTGGTTATATACTCGATGTATTAGGCACACCGCTTGTTCGTCCCATAACTTGGTATCACAAAAAAATCAGCGAAACCGAAAGCTCTAATAGGAATACTCAAAAATAACTAATAAACGCAATATATTATGCAGATTCCGAAGCTACAAAAACCGTACAACTCCTCATTCGGCTTACGAAATCGAAAACCTACATCCCAGAGCTGCTTCCCACGTTATTAACACAAATGGAGTCGCGGAGGAACTATCCTGTGGCGAAGATGGGGGAGCTCTTTGGGAGTGCGATGGCTGTTAGTGATGTGAGCATACATTTTTTATTGGTTATCAATAAGATTCGATGTACAGAACACACCTGGGCAGGTGATTTAGGTCTGAAATAATTATAACTCTTGATGAAAAAACTAAATTACAATTATTAATACAAAGATCGAACACTCAGAAAAATTCCTTCGATCCAACCGAATTCGAACCGACGTCTTCTAGCTTACCGTGCCAGACGCTATACCAACTAAGGCACGGAACGAATCAGCGGACCTCACGAATTTTTCTATGTGCTTGCGTCGTGTCTTTGTATTTGGTTTTTTCAACGACTTTTTTAGTCGTAGCGCCATCTATGAGAAATCTATGAGAAATTTATCACCCAGTTAGTACCTTTACAGTTACCAGTCCTGTCGGGAGAAGTCGCTATTTGCTGTATTTAAAATTTTTATTGAATTGATATTCAATTATTTTTCGTGAAATTACTGCACTAGTTTGTTATAATTATTAATACAAAGATCGAACACTCAGAAAAAATTCCTTCGATCCGGCCGGATACGAACCGACGTCTTCTAGCATACCGTGCCAGATGCTATACCAACTAAGCCACGGAACGAACCATCAGACGTCACGAATTTTTCTATGTGCTTGCGTCGTGTCTTTGTATTTGGGTTTTTCAACGACTTTTTTAGTCGTAGCGCCATCTATGAGAAATCTATGAAAGATTTATCACCCAGTTAGTACCTCTACAGTAACCAGTCCTGGCGAGAGATGTCGCTACTTGCTGTATTTTAAATTTTTATTGAATTGATATTCAATTATTTTCTGTGAAATTACTCCACTTGTTTGTTAAAATTGTTAATACAAAGATCGAACACTCAGAAAAAAAAAATTCCTTCGAACCGGCCGGATACAGACCGACGTCTTCTAGCAAACCGTGCTAGACGCTATGCCAACTAAGCAATGGAACGAACCAGCGGACCTCACGAATTTTTCTATGTGCTTGTTGTCGTATCTTTGTATTTGGTTTTTCAACGACTTTTTAGCCGTGTCAGACGCTATGCCAACTAAGCGAAGAATTAACTAAGAATTACATCTATTTACAGAGTTTGATTGAAATTGGTTATCGGAAAATGGGTGAAATGCAATGAGCCGGATTCATCACCTAACTTGCTACCTTTAGAGGTGGAATATTTTCTACAAATCTGAATGGGGTCACTACTGAGTTACCCCCTTTCCAACAAAAAAAGAATAATCGAAATCGGTTCTCAAATGTAGGAGTAATTGCGTAATACACACAAACAAAAAAAAAAAAACAAACAGTCGAATGGAGAACCTTCTCCTTTTTTGAAGTCCTTTAAAAATAGTTTCATTTCAAAAAAAATTCTTCTTACAGTCTGTTGGAGTAGACACGTCGATACTAAATCGTTGGAAGAAGCTGCTGGTCTCCTTACATAGGGATAAACCCAGTGAATATGTAACAATGGTATACAATGCGCAGAGGATGTTTAAGGAATGCTGTGATGAAGATCAATTTAGGTATTGTCTGTAACATAATCTAGCATATATATAAAATAAATAAATAAAATATACCTCAAACGACGGTATACCGTAGTTGCCACATCAAAAGTAACAAGAATTAGAATTACACGGCGTACCTATATTACACGGCGAATTACATAGATTAGAATTACACGGCGTACGTATTATTACCGTTATTATTAAGTTTATCATTTCCTAAGTTTAGAAACTACATTAAAAATATTTTGATCGAAAAATCATATTACAAAATTGAAGACTACGTGTTAGATAAAGATGTATGGAAAGACGACATGGCTCCAGAATCCACACAAATTTGATTCAAAGTGCATAGCATTTAAGCATACCACCAACCATAACCATAACCATAGCATTTAAGTTTATTTGAAAAGAGCAATCCCTAGAGTTTCTTGCTCGTTCTTCTCAGTGAGGTCAGCGTAGTGAACGAGCAGTAGCTTAAATGTGACGTTTTCAAGTGTAAATTTATTTTACCTATGGAATAAATAATCTTTGACTTTGACCAAAAAGTGTCGATACTTTTTGGTATCGATTGATTTTCCTTTCGATATCGATACTTTTGTTGTCGATACTTTCATTCGATACTTTTCTGATATTGGTGATTTTTGAGAAGTAGTGTATCGTATCATTTCGAATAATTCCTATTTAGGACATCTCATATCATAGCGGAAGTCACCTAGCGAATTTTAATTTAATGGCAAACCTTCACCTCACTTCGTCGGGGGCAGTACAAAGGCGCGTATGTAGCATTGGTAAACAGCGCGTATCTTGACGAGATCAAATTTTACAGGAGTGAGTTCAACCGTTATTATTTTGTTCTTACAATGGATACGACTTTAATTTTTCCACAGTAAGCATTAATTGAAGCATTAGGTGTAATAAGGGCGTATCACGTAAAAGTGAGATTCGAGAAAATTGAAAATAAAGTTTTAATGTCTTGTATTTTTTAAATATTTATAATACGACTCTTATATACTTTATTATTTTATCTACACACATATCATAAACTCTCTATGATGTGTTCAAAAACCATAAATTACGACCAGCATAGAGATAAACTGTTTTGTTAGAACAAATTTCTTATCTGTGAAAATCGAATCGATGTTATTATTACATTCAAATTTCGAACATCTCTGAAAAACAAAACAATTAGATTGGACCTCAATTCTAATATCAGTCGAGATCACGTTTTATTCGAAATGAAGTATCAGTAGCAAACAATTTTGACAAATCTCACACGTTACTTGATATCGAACGATATGATAGTTGGGGCCGACTCTAGTTTGTCTATGAATTCAAAAAATCTAAGAACTCGATATCTAGTTTTATTTATGAGCTTGCAATAGGCGAAACACTGTTTTTTTAGGCTCAACTTACAGTGGCGCGTCGCGTCCTGTTTTTCAACTACAACGCCACGCGAACCAGTTCAGAGATTTTTGAACATGCACTGCGCGCAAGTAACGCACCACGGCGACGGCGAAACCGCTCGACTTTAACCAAACATCGACGAGCGAAGGCGCGCGATTCCATATTTGCATAACACAAATTTGTACCTTAGTCACGGGAAAATGGAGATGAATATCGACCCCTCCTACGTAAAGAATCGTATATTGAAATTGCCAAGATTACAGGGTTGCCTTAAAGTTCTGAATTCACTGAAATAAGCATAACACGTGACTTTAGCATTTCTCAGTTTGCTGCTCGTTACATAGAGTAATATAAAATCCTAGATATTGGTTAGATGATCTATGATGATCATCTAACCGATATCTACGACGATGATGTGAGTAACGAGCTTTGCTGGATAAAACGGAGAACTTTAAAACGCTCCCTTGTAAACTTGGCAATTTCGACATACGATACTTTTCGTAGGAGGGGTCGATATGCTATAGGCGAAAACCATGACATGTGTGAGTCGAGCCTTATGAGACCAAGTGACGGGTCGAACTAGTCGCCCACCTGGTGGTAAGTGACACGCCTGTCCATAACAGTTGCAGTACCACTCAGTGCTTTATATTACAAAGGTCTCAGGGACACTGCCACTGCGCCCGTCATCCTGAGACGTAAGTTGACAAGCCCCATGGTCCTGAAATTTCACCAGCACCCTTACCCTTAAAAACCGGAACACAGTAATGCTCAAATTACTGCTGGGCGGCAGAAATATGTAAGGCAGAACTTCCCTGGACGAACTCTTTCACAAGGACAACATACTTGTATATTATGTTTATTAGACATTTTGTTGGTTCCAGAAAAATAACTGACCTAACACAAAAATTACAAAACAGAGACAAAGCCAAATGCCTTCTGATCCTGTCGACATATATATCACATTCCCAATCTGAATACATAAAAGAAATGTTTGAGACTATCGAATTATCAGAGCTTATACTTAATGAGAGCGTTGAAGCTCTTAGCGTCGCTAAAGAAGGTATCTTCAAGATGGAGGAAGGTTTGAAAAGAAGGTTCGTTATCCAGACTAGTGGATTGTGCCAGCATTCAGATTGGAAGATCAGAGAAGCGGCTTTTGGTGTTATTGTAAAAGCTTTTCAAGGTAAGGTGCACCGTCGTTTGAAGAAAGAAAGATTAGAAATGTTTTTTTTAGTTTATTTGTTCACTTACAGTTATTACAATGTATAAATTCAATTTGGTCAAGATCTTGTCTAAATTGCACAACTACTTATGCACTTATTATATTATACTTAACAGCTTGCAAAAACAACGTAAAATGTAAATTAGATAGAATTTAAAAACAGTAAATTAAATTTTTTTTAAAGTAGTAAGTACATCACCGTAAAGTTCACTGGATTAGGTTTCTTTTACTGTAACTTTTAAAATAACTTTTTGCGCAAAATATCAATAAAAGTGTAGAAATGAATAACAAATACGTTGCTTTGAGATATCGAGAACACGGTGATAGTGAAGATAAAGAAGAGTGGCAATATTTCTTATTTTTAAATTTTGCGATATAATATTGGAAATTTAAACTTGTAATTTTTTTTATACGCTCATAGCCCCGCACCAGGAAGATCCTGTGTTGCGGGTGCCATAGGCACACCCATAGACAACCACAAATTACATAAATGCATAAATGTAGGCCATGCAAATATTTCTCCCGGTACGACATTCCCGCATGGTAACCGTTCGGCCATGGACGCAGTAACTTGTAAAAAATACCATCTATTATATCATAATTTCAACTTGTAGGCATTGCAAACAAACGCCAATTTCCAAGAACGAGTGTTCAATTTACCACAGCCATAGCTAGTGTTAAATGTTGCTATGACCCGGGTTCGAAATTATGATAACTATTTTAATTCGATAATTATCATGATTATTATTCGATAATTATACATGCTGATTCATAGTTATGTTTCTTTAATTTTTTTACAAAAAATTACATATAGTGAGAAAACTAAATAAACACCAAGCAAAACCTGTGGGAAAAGGATTTATGTGACTTTTTAAGGAATGAAATTTGACACTATTGGATATGTGTCGGATATAAACACATGACACGACATTGCTAGCGGTGGCATTTTATTGTTCCAATTAAATTCATAAATGTCAAATAATTATCAAGGTATATTTATCGAGATAATTATCGTGATAAATATCAATGATAATTACACACACTCTCAAAGTCTCAAACCAAATCGTCAAAAATTAAACAGACGACCGTGACCATGGGACCTGTAAAGGGACCGAAACGTCAGTTTGTTTGAAAAAACAAATATACGCGATTTAAATCCGGAAAAATAGTTTTCTTTCCTATGAGTAACGATCGCGAAAACCTAAGAACTCGATATTAAACAGACAAATTTACAAATTATCGGATGTATATCCGACAATTATCAGATCACTATTGTCATAAATATCAATGGTAATTACACACAATCTCAAAAAAAGTCACAAACCAAAACGCCAAAAATTAAATAGACAAAACTTACATTATCGGATATATATCTGAATCATAGTGATAATTATCAGAGAAAGTAAATATCTTGTTAATTTTGTACCCTGTATATCATAAAACAAATTCCTTCCAGACCTCTTCAGGACCACAGAACAGCACCAGCCAAAAAAACCACGACACACATCCACGAAAATACTCCAGACAATAAACACTGATGACATTTATGTCAAAACAGTTATGTCAGCTATTGGTCTAGGTTTGACAGATCGGAATGACAGTATTGCCAAAAGTGTTATCACAATTGTGGAAGGATATCTTCATAAAGATGACTGGGCTGTAAGATTCACAGAGTGTATATACCTAACGATATATCAGCCAGCAACAACGGACAAAGCGGTCCAGTTGACAGCATGTGCAACAGCGATGTTGGATTTGGTGTTCTTTCAGCTGAGATCCCATGAGAGGTTCAAGCTGTGTCGATTAAGGGATGATCCGGTGGAGTTCAGGTACAGTTGAACCGAAAGAAACAAAAAACTATTTTTAATCGACTTCAAAAAAGGAATACTAATGACGCACTAGGGAAACCCTGTATCGCGGGTGCCATGGGCACACACACATAGACAACTACAAATTACACCCAAACTCACAAGAGAGAATCGAACCCGGGAGATCTGCGTGGCTATCCAGTAGATTACCGTTAGGCCGGCTGAGGTATTTGAAAATAGGTTTTTAATTCGACTGTATTTTTTTCTATTTTTGTTTTATCAAAAGCAAGTGACGAGACGAATATGTCTAGCGCCTGGTAGTAAGCGACACGCCTATCCATAATAGTTGCAGTGTCACTCAAGTGCTTTAAATCGCGAAGATTTTGCCTGTAATTTCACCAGTACCCTTCAAAACCGGAACACAGTATTGATCACATTACCCCTTTGCGACAGAAATAAGTAAGTACTTCCCTGAACGAGCTCTTCCACAAGGAGCTCTATTTCTTTAATTTCGTCGCAAAAAGATTATTTTAACGTGTACGTTACACGATTACTCTCAATTCGAGAATCGATTTCGGTGTTTATTTTTCAGACGTTCGTCATCTTTTATTATGCGCACAGACAAGCAGCTTGATTTTGATTGTCTCTCCCGATCGGAAACTGCATCTTTTCCGAGTCGAGGCGTATAATTTTGCGGTTGGCTACGACTATCGATTCCTATTTGAATTAAAATCAGGGCCCGGGAACATTGACTTACAATTATATGGACGTCGCTAAAAAGTGTCCGAACTTACAGGGCGTAAAAATTGTATTTAGAGCGTCATTCACGCTTTAGTCTTCGTTTGTTCGACTGACAGCGAAGCAAGCAAAATTAGACAGTACTGCGATGACATTACAATTGAAATTCAACGTTTTAGCTTTTTCATATTCCTTTACATGTCACTACGTTTAAATAGGTTGCCTTGGGACAATTTTTTTCGTGGTTTTTGTATTAGACCCGTCGTCCATTTATTTGTAAGTCAATGCCCGGGAATGTAATTCCCAGTCTGCGATTATGTTTCCGAGCATATACAACCCGAGAATCTTTAAGGTGAGATTGAATAGACATCGTCTGGGCGGGCTCGTTCCATCGTAGACACTGTCTTTGCTTCAGGGATAGACAGTGGTCAAGAGCAACTCCATTTACCTAAAAAAAATTATAACTGTCTTATAAAAATAAAACCGACATCAACTGTTTGTGGAATTACATATATTCGCCAATTTTTGTTGAAATCGGTTGACGGAAAATGGGTTCCATATCCAATCCAATAAACTGGATTCATCCCATGATTTACAACCCTTATAGAGGTGATATGATTTTCTTCAAATTCGAACTTTAAGTGTAATGTAAGTCGCCAGGACTGGTAGCTGTAAAAGTACTAACTGGGTGATAAATCTGTAATAGATTTCTCATAGATGGCGCTACGACTAAAAAGTCGTTGAAAGACCAAGTACAAAGACACTACGCAAGCACATTTAAGTGTAATGTTTAAGAACTTTTCCAACAAAACAGACTCATCGAAATTGGTTCACAAATGTCGGAATAGTTGCGTAACTTACACACGAAAAGAAAATACAGTCGAAGAGAAAGTCCTCCTTTTTGAAATCGGGTAAAAACAAAAAAGTATTTCTTTCACACTTTTAAACCTAGTAAATGGCAAATTTTGTCATATCTAGTTTGTTAAATTTTTTTAAAGCCGTTCTTTTGTTCCCTTAACAGGAACACGATAAGTGGTCCATCGAAGCTTCTAACGATGAGTAGAACCTATCAAGGTACCTTCAGAACACAAGCATTGACGAGTAGAAGAAGGAACGCTGCATACAGACAAGTACAAAACACACCGGATATAGACGTGCAAATAACAATCGATAGCATTCTGGAATCAATTCTACAATTTGCCAAGGTAAAAATAATCTTTTTTCAGCTCCCTAGCCCGGAAAGACATTTTTTCTCAATAGATATCTGCGCGCAAAAGCGTTTTTTCCACGCTAGCGTGGGAAAGGTTTCTGGAATTCGAATTTAACGATGGACAGTGGTGCACCACCTGACTTTTACTTTCGATGAGAAAACACACGTTCAAATAAGCGACTTGTCGTACATTACTTTTATAAGTAATATAAATCCGTTAGTTTATTTCATTCTTGTAACTGTTGACATTAAATTGACAAATATAACTAATTTCGTTTGTTAAAAATGATTTGTTGTAGTTCAATTGTTTTTCTTTCATCTGCCATTTTCCTCGCTATAGTGACGTGAAAAGTTGAAAGAGTCCATTACCTATTTCTGCCGCCAAGCAGTAATATGAACATTACTGCGTTCCGGTTTGGAAGGATAAGGGTGCTGGTGAAGTTATAGGCACATGTGACTTTTCAACTTGTGTCTCAGGGTGCAGAGACGGTGCCTCTCAGATCTTTGAGATTTAAAGCTCTAAGTGGCACTGCACCTGTTATGGACAGGCGTGTCGCATATCATCTCGTCTTGTCTTTTGGCATCGTGTGAAAAAAGCTGTCTAGTCGGATATAAAAGCCTTATAACTCCAAATTCCTCATTCCAGAACACCCCAGAAGCTTCTCAGGCACTCTGCGTTCAGTTATCGAAATGCATACAACGTCCGGGATTCGATTTCGGTCCAAACATGTCTATATTGCTCTATGGTGTACTCAAAAACGGCACAAGTGATCTGACGCCTTTGGTTTTGGAGTTGTGTAGGGTGTTTGTTGGAGACGTGTGGAAGGTTAATGGGTAAGTTTAGTCCAAGAACTGTTTTCTAGTTGTCTTTTATACTATTTAGTACGCGTGTCTGTGAGTTTGCGTGTTTTTTAAGTATTCGTGTGTGCGTGCGTGCGTGCGTGCGTGCGTGCGTGCGTATTTGTGTTACGACAGTCTAATAACGCAACACTCCTATTGGTCATATAGCTGGAGACACTAGAAAGTCCTCAGTCTCCTTGTGAACCTTCACAAGGTTGCTGCCGAGCCTGAAGCCAAAAATCCAGTCTTATCGAGTGTTCGTGGTTAGACGTTTGAATTTGACACTTAAGGCAGTCTCCGATTGGGGCGATGCCAATCTTGTCAAATTTAATGCTACCAAAACGCAGGCGTGTCTATTCTCTACAAAACGTAGTCCCTTTCACATGACTCCGACTTTTCGTGACATATCCATACCGACAGCCGACCGTCTCCAGCTACTTGGAATGGACCTGTCGGCTAATCAGAACTTCGGCAGATACATTGAATCCAGGGCCAAAAATGCAGCCTAGAAGCTTGGTATCCTTTCCAAGGTGAGGCGTTACTTCACACGACGACAGTTGCTTCAGCTGTACCAAGCACAAGTCCAGTCGTGTATGTAGTACTGCTGTCAATTATGGGTTTGCTCTGCTAAATACCAACTGGCCATCTTGGATTCAATCGACAAGCTTACCTTAAGGCTTATAGGTGACTCGGAATTAGTTGAGGCGCAGCTGCAGAGCCTTGAACACCGTCGAAAAGTTGCCTACATTTCGGTATTGAGGATATATCACGGAGAGTGTGCGACTAAAAAACTCGTTGAAAAACCAAATACAAAGACACCACAACAAGCACATAGAAAAATTTGTAAGGTCCGCTGGTTCGTTCCGTGGCTTAGTTGGTATAGCGTCTGACACGGTTTGCTAAATTCTGAATGTTCGATCTTTGTATTAATAATTATAACATTAAATTAAATCCGGAAAAATAGTTTTATTTCCTATGTTTTTTTTTATTTTCAGTTTCTCAACCGCACTCTCAAACCTGCTACTAACTACAAAATCAACAGAAGCCGAACATATTGTTAAAGTTATATACGAAGATGCATTATTGAGATCGAACGACGACTCAGTTGTGTTGGGCAATAACGAATACGTGAATGACGTTTATATGGACGAGAACAAGCCTTTTAGTTTGGATGGTGAGTAGAGCTTTCATTTGGCCGTTTGCACTGAAATATAAACAGGCCAACTACTGACCCGTGTGTAAAAAATATTCTGTATTTATTTGTAATAAAGATTATAATCTCTAACAAAGCCGTGCTGTTCTATTCGGTGGTGTGGGAAAAACAGCAAAACATCTAATTACAAAACAAACGGAATCACATTACACCGGTAATTAAATATTAAATATGTAATTTTCGTCTATTATAGCAAAGCTCAAGTTAACTGGTCGATGTGTAGTGAAACAGTTGACGACATCCGTCAATTGTTTCGAACTCGGGCTGACCAATCGGAGCGCAGTTGTCACAGTAATGATATGGCAGAATGGTTTTCAAACAAATTAAATGACATTTCGTCTCTATTTCTGGTTATATACTCGGTGTTCCGGGAATATCCGTCTCAAAAATATTGACTCGACAATTTTCTGATATATTCGAGACTCGAGACTGAGGTTTCAGTCTCGGGAATACCGAGACTTTTGAGATTAGTCACTGAATTAAAAAATATTAAGTCTATACTAGTTCAGCTCGAATTAAAGTTTTTCCTGTACTGAATCGGTTCTGTTTTGTCTCTATCGGCTTTATTCAACTGCCTCCGTGGCCGATCGGTTACCACGCTGGACTGCCACGCAGAGCTCCCGGGTGCGATTCCCGGGCCGGGAGAAATATTTGTATGGCTTACATTTGGGTGTAATTTGTGCCTGTCTACCTATGTGTGTGTCAATGGCACCCGCTATACAAGGGTTTCCCTAGTGCGGGACTTAATAAAAATTGAAATAATAAATAATAATAAAAAATCAGAATTTATTTTTTACAAACGAAATTAAAACCATGTCATAATTTTTTTTTATTATGAAAAGTAACACGGTTATCACACATTATAATATAAAAGTAACGGGACTTACTCGCGTAGTATTTTAGTCGGAAGCGGTCCGACCAGTTTCGACCATAATCGAAGGTCTTCTTCAGGGGTTGAGTGCAACGTTATACGAGATAATAAAAATCGGTTCTCACTACGCAAAGTATATTAAGAGAGAAAAACGCGTTGAATTGGAGAGTAGCAAAACCAACCATTAAAATAATTGCTCCTTATGTAAAATTTAGGCGCTATTTATAAAAATGAATCTTCATGCGTGAACCCTTAGAGGTTGATGATTTTCTTCAAAATAAAATGGGACCACTATGGAGGTACCCTCTTTCTAACAAAAAAGAATCATGAAAATCGGTTCACAAATACCGGAGTTATCGTGTAACATACATACAAAATAAAACATACTGTCGAATTGAGAATGAAAAAAAATTCCTTTTTTTGAAGTCGGTTAAAAAATAAACATGAGGCAACCTATATTTTGGAATGTTTAGAAAATTAACAACAAAAACATTAATTTTATACGTATTGATGACGAAATGAGTATGTCCATATAAAGGTAAACTATTTTTTTATGGGGAACTCTATACGTTTTTATAATAAGAAGCCGGAGCATACATCAAGATTACCATATTCTATGTTTAAAACTTACATCAAAAGTATTTTAATTGAAAAGTCACATTACAAAATTGCTGACTACGTGTTAGATGAAGATGTATGGAAAGACAACAAGTGTCTAGATTCCTCACAAATATGATTCAAAATGTATTCTATAGCATTTAAGGTTCTTCTCAGGGCGGTCAGCGTAGTGAACGGGCCGTAGCTTAAAAAATAACGTTTTCAAGTGTAAAAATTTTACCTATGGAATAAATTATTATTTGACCTAGACAACGTTCGTACGTTACGGTAAATTAGCTCCCTCAATTGAATGGAATGTCCATATTATTCTTTAGTTTCGCTAAATGAACTCCCCCAAAATCAAAATTAATTTCTGTTATTTCAGATCTAACGTCAATGTTCAACAAACTGTCTAACTGGGACAATCTGACCATACAACAGAAAAGAAATATTGAGCAATCTGGAATACCTACTTTGTGGGCAGATGATGATGTTTTCAAAACTGCATTGGAGAGTTATACAGGTATCACATCTTGTTTTTGCTTCTAGGTAATCCGGGATCGATTACCAGTTAAATCAATTTAGGAATCAAACTTTTCTATATCTGAAACATAATAATTTGGAGACTTTGGAGGGTTGTTGGGTGGTATTTGTGAAACTATGCCGACTATGGGCCGAAACACAAAACTGCAATCTCGCATCGCAGAAATCTACGAGCTCGCAGGACGCATCGCAAGAATTTGCGAATTGCTCCGCATCGCGCATTCCTGCGATATTTGGTACTTGGTACTTGGTGTAACGGGCTGGTGTCCGCAACTCGACGTCAAGGCGCCTATTTTGCGTGTGGTGGGGGACCTTGGCACTCCAAGGTACTTTGCCCTGTAGTTGGCCACGCCGGAGCACTGTAGTAGAATGTACGCAACCGTTTCCTCCTCCTCCATACACGCTCTGCATAGAGGGCTATCTGTGATACCTAAATTGAAAAGGTGTTTATTGTATGGACCATGACCTGTTAAGGCAGCAGTTAGAGTGCGAAGCTCTTGCCTTTTGAGTTTAATTAATATACGTGATAGACTGGCATTGAGCGTTGGGAGTGCTTCCCTCGCCTATCTACAAACCGTAAGGGTGGTCCATGTATTATTATGTGAAGTTTTTGTACCTTTGTGTATAGTTGTTCTGGACCATTGGTAGGGGAGGGACACAATGGGTTCTGGTCGTACAGCGTCCGTCTCCGACCCTGCGATGTTATTCTTCTTTGTGTTTTTTTCCTATACTTTCTTATCAATATCAGCAGTGCAACACTTTTACGTTGGCGATGGTTGAAGCAATGGTTACGGGAACCATGGCAGTGAGTTGCCTTGCCGCACGAAATCGCTTCGCAGCAATTCGCGTCGCAGTTTACTGCGTTGTGAATTCGCATCAGCTTATTCGCACTTTTGTGTTTCGACCCAAAAGTAGAATAACGTCTGTGAACTGGCAATCGGTACTATCTCAATTTTGACAACTTTACAGAATGAAGAAAAAAATTGTTTGCGTCATTTATATAGCATCTGATTTGTTAAATATGTAGTTTTGAAATACTTTTATTACACATACACTACGTACTTTTATTTTTGGCAGTTCACAGTCGATGAGTTGGATTTATTTAAAATAAGATCTTATTAGAAAATGATTGATTGATTATTGCTGAAAATAAACTCGCAATAGAAATTTTGGAATATGTTTTAATAGGAGTTGATCTCCTTGTGAAAGCGTTCGTTCAGGGAAGTATGGCAGTACTTACATTTACCTATTTCTGTCTCCAAGCAGTAATGTCAGCATTTCTGTGCTTCCGGTTTTGAAGGGTAAGGGTGCTGGTGAAATTACAGGCACATGGGACTTGTCAACTTATGCTTCAGATCTTTTTTAAAGCTCTGAGCGACACTGCAACTGTTATGGACAGGCTTACCATCAGGCGCACGACTTGTTCGTTCCGGTCACTTGATATTGTAAAAAGAAAAGAAAGTTGCCCGAGTTCGTTCATAAAAGAAAAAAATATTATTTATTTATTATATTATTCGATCTCATATGAATGAGTAACTTTAGTATTTGAGAAAAGCACTATAATGTACTCGGCGGGATTGCCTGATTGAGACCGCGAATATACCAGTCCTATTGTTAATACAGTCCACTTTTATTTTGCGTCTCTTAGGACCCTAACAGTGTTTTAAACGAAAGTGCAGCACGTGGTGAAAGTAGATCGCCGCGTACGCAGAGTTATACCCAAGAATATATGAGACCAACTCCTCAGTAACACTATCGTGTGTGAGCTCACTAAATAGGTCTCTACTAGGGTAACCTACACAAACTCGAATTTTTTTCCGAAATAACGTTTGTTCGAATTTTCATTACACCGAAAACCGTATTATGACGAAACCGTTGTTCTTTCAGGATATGTTGGATGTTTATCGCAAAGAGACGATTAGGTTTGGTTAGGTTAAGTTAGGTTTAAAAGAAAAAACATTTTCCTCTCAAAATTACTTTCGAGCTTATAAAAATTCGAGCTAACGTTATTTCTGGAAAATGTCGTTTCGTACTACTGATAGGTAACACTCAACTAGTTGTTAGCTCACGTGATTAGTGATTTTATTGACTTTTTCGACTCTATTGTTTTGTCATCATCATCATCAACCCTTTTATACGTCCCACTGCTGGGCACGGGTCTTCTTTCAGACGAGGTTTTAGGCCATAGTCCGCCACGCTGGCCCAATGCGGGTTGGGGTCTCTTCACAAGTTTTCCGAAGGTTGTACACCTTCTTCAACGTGCAGATTTCATCACGATATTTTCCTTCACCGAAAAGCTCATGATACATTTCAAATTCAATTTCGCACTTAAATTCCGAGAAATTCAGTGGCCCAGATTCGAACCCACGACTCTCAGCTACTGTTTTGTGTCGGGGTCTATTTAAATTTTAATCCAAGTGTTTGGTCCTTCAAGGTACAGAAGGATGGTTCTCCAAAATGGTGTCCGCCTATAAACACGAAGACCAGCAAAACGCGATGAAGTGGCTCAAAGAAATGGACAGGTGGCCAAGGCGACACTTCGCCATATCTGCTGTTATTGAAGCTATACAATGGCAAACAGAAGAAAAAACCTTCACGTGCAACATTCTACCTTCAGATTGTTTAGCCGAATGGGCGGCAAGGTTTATGATCAGGTGATACCCAAATACCAAAAAACGGTAGCAAGCACAATTTTAGTTTTTTTTTTTTATTTATTTATTTTTTTTTTATTGTGACTCGGCAAAATGACTGCACCGCGCCTGATGGAAAGTGCGAATACAGTCCAGAGATGAGAGTAACGGATGGAAAACACAAATATCTTCACTCCGTCACTATCATTTT
>NW_020653521.1:809231-816092 GCF_003589595.1 Hyposmocoma kahamanoa | reverse complement strand
GTAACGGATGGAAAACACAAATATCTTCACTCCGTCACTATCATTTTTATATGATGATTTACGTCTCCTAGTGAAGTGATAAATGGTCAAATATCCGTCTTAAATAGAAAAAAATACAGCACAAAATTCTCTTTTACACACAGTGAAACTTTTACAACAGTTAAAATTAATTAACGTCTACGCTAAAAAGTCTTTGAAAAACCAAATACAAAGACAACAAACACTTAGAGGGATTCGTGAGGTCCGCTGGTTCGTTCCGTGGTTTAGTTGGTATACCGTCTGGCACGGTATGCTAGAAGACGTCGGCTCGAATCCGGCTGGATCGAAGGATTTTTTTCTGAGTGTTCGATGTTTTATGATATTTTACTAAATTATTTCGCCACTCAGATCTTTGCGATGTACAACTCTAAGTGGCAACTGTTATGGACAGGCGTGCTGCTTACCACCAGGCACGTCTGTTGGTAAGCGACGGTACGGACAGACATGTCTGTAGCTTACCAGGAGTAAATTAACACAGCAGGCACAAGATGTTGAGATCCTGGATTCGATTCTCGGAAGAACCAATTTGGGAAATGTCTGAAATCTTTTGTGTTAATTGCGCTACTCTGGGTACTGCTACTTTTTTCACAACATAACAATTATGGCTTTTGCAAAGGGCGGTTTTTTGTTTTTTTTCTATCAACAGATGGCCAGTTAGCTATTCTTCCATAGATAATACAACTCGCACTAAATTTTGTAAAAACTAAAGCGCCATACGTCCATAGTGGATTGTCAAAAAAAAATTGCTAAATTTTTATACAGAAAATAATTGAAATCAATTATAAGAAATTCTTAATAACGAGTATTTAAGTGGCATGTGGCTGAATTGCAATGAAATTTCTGTTTAGTATAACATTTTAAGCCAAAGTTTTCATCTTGAACGTAAGTAACTTTCTAGCTTGAACTTGAACCTGACCTATGTAAGGAAGTATGACGTGATACAAATTAAAAAAAAAACTCCTTACCGACCATGGCTGAATCGAATGTTTTGAATATTTACCTTTATTGAATTTTTCTACACAGATCACTATTCTTCTCCACGCAAGCCGACTCAGAAATGTCACTGTCGGGACAAAACATGCAGTCTCGCTCACACGAACTATCCTGGTGTAAACGAGCAAACGAGATGGCGCTACCTTCTCTAGCTCTGGATTGTGTTAAAAGGAACGCCACAAATCTTTACGAAGACGAAACTCTTCCATGGTTGCACGAAAAATTGTCTGCCCTCAGAGCAGTTGGTTTAAGAAAAAACGACCATGACATCCTGAGAAAAGCGCTTCATAATGCTGGTACGCTTATTTTTAATCTTTATTTTCGGTTTTGAATGGTAAAGATAAGGCTAGAGTGTGAAAAAGCTCGTCCAAAGAAGTACTTCCACTTCACCTATTTCTGCCGCCAAGCGATAAGGCATGCATTACTGCGTTCAGGTTTTAAATGGTGCTGGTGAAATTACGTGCACATGGGAGTCTCAATTCATATCTCAGGGTGACAGGAGCAGTCGCAGTGCCCTTGGTATTTAAAAAAATTAGAATTGAGAACTGATGATTTTGCCAATGTCACAGTTGAAAGAAAAAAAACGAAACAAAAAAAAAATTTTCGCTAAGCTCTAATAGGACATTAACCGGTGTTGGTAAGTTGGACTACGGGAGTACTCAGTTGAGAATATAAAACAAAACAGCAAAACAATATTTATAAATAGGTTTCCTTGTTCTTTCTTATTAACCGGCTTCAAACAAAAGAGAAGGTACTCAATTATTCGACTATTTTTCTTCGACACTTTGTGAACCAATTACGATGATTCTTCGATACAGACGATTTGTTATTGGAAAGGGGGTACTTAAGTAGTGATTTCATTCGAATTTGAATAAAACATTCCACCTCCAAGGGTCGTATTCTAGAACTCTACGTAATGCTCAAGTCAGGATTGCACTGGAAACACAAGCACTGGAAATACGACCCTAATGGCAGGGACTTGAGTATGATATCAAGTGCTTTAAACCATACTCAAACCCTGACTTGAGCATTGAGTAGAGTTCTAGAATACGACCCTAAGGGTGGAAATAAGTTGATGAATCAGGTTTTTTGGATGTCACACACTTTCCGCTAACCGATTTCAATAAACCGTGGCAGATACACACTTCAAAAGTGTCAGGGAGCAAGCTAGTTTTTGCCAATTACTGAAAATGAGACATAAATTGACAAGTCCCATTTCACCAGTGCCTCTAGCATGAGTTTACTGTGACAGTTCTCGATAGCGACAGCGTAAAATATTTGTATACAAAATGTTAATTCTTGTAACCGCTAGGGGCGCTATATAATATGCCATACAAAATTGTGAAGTAATTTACGCGGTCGTTAACAACTGTCACAGTAAACACATGGTAGAGGCACAGCACCCGCTTAAAATCATATTCGCAATTATAATAATAATAACACACACTCAACATAGCCCCGCACTAGGGAAACCCTGTGTCGCGGGTGCAATGGACACACATAAACAACAACAAATACACCCAAACTCACGAGAGAAATTAATGTAGGCCGTACAAATATTTCTCCCGGCCCGGTAATCAAACCTGGGACCTCTGCGTGACAGTCCGGCATGGTGACCGTTCGGCCAATATAATATATAATACAACAATATAGTATATATACGACTTATCCGTAGAACAAAGCAAGTCTACTTGTTCTTAGGACCATCGACCATTATTCGATTTTATATTTCCGAAACGAAATAAGATATATAAATTTTCAAAACCCCTTTACATAGGCCTTAGTTTGAATAACGAAATTATTCTCGTAACGTACTTGTCCTCTTGTCGCTACATAATCACATCTGACTCTGTCCTTCGGATGAGTCCATATATATATATATTACACCAAGTGACGAGACGAACAAGTCGTGCGCCTGGTGGTAAGCGACACGCCTGTCCATAACAATTGCAGTGCCACTCAGAGCTTTAAATCGTAAAGATCTTAGGGGCACTGCCACTACGCCCGTCACCATGAAACATAACTTGACAAGTCCCATGTGCCTGTAATTTCACCAGCACCCTTACCCTTCAAAACCGGAACACAGTAATGCTCACATTACTGGTTGGCGGCAGAAACTGGTAAGGTGGCACTACTTCCTTAGACGTACTCTTTCACAAGAAGCTCTGCTGCTACAAATTTTTATATTTCAGTCATTGACTTACAATTATATGGACGTCGGGTCCGCGCTAAAAAGTGTCCGAACTTATAGGTCGTTAAAATCGTATACAGAGCGTCATTCACGCTTTAGTCTTCGTTTGTTCGACTGACAGCGAAGCAAGCAAAATTAGACAGTACTGCGATGACATTACAATTTAAATTCAACGTTTTAGCTTTTTCATATTCCTTTACATGTCACTACGTTTAAATAGGTTGACTTGGGACATTTTTTTCGTGGTTTTTGTATTAGACCCGTCGTCCATTTATTTGTAAGTCAATGATTTCAGTGCTTTTTTTTGCCTACAGAGACCAATACACCAAAATTTCTACATCAATCCACTCCAGCAGCTATAATAGCAATGAAAAAATTAATACTACAACTGAATTGCGATCTCCAGTCAACGTCTGTTGAACAAACGGATGACATATTGGAGGAAATAAATGCATATACAAGAGATTGTACTGGAAATAACGATTTAAATCATTTGTACGATATATCTGTTATTATTCTGGATAACATTTGGCAAAATTCTGGTAAGAGCTTTTTCTTGTTTTTATAACTGTCAAGTTATATAGTAAAATTTTTACTGCTGATGCGGTATCTGGCAGCACGTTTAGTATATACCATGTCTTGAAAATCAAGTCAAGATACTGTCAGACTATACTATATTATGACTACATACTCTCAACGTTATATAGGCGGGGCAAATAAGTGCGATTAGAACCTTATGCTAAACATTATAGCGTTAAGACAGTATCTGGCAACAGCACGTTTAATATATACTAGTCTTGCAACAGAAATGTAAATACTATAAAGGTCTCAACGAAATAGATTCATTATTGCACTTTTTTTACCTTTGTCTAGCAGTGGGATAAGAGAGGCTTATAAAAAAATATACTTAAAATAACACAAAAGTGCTAAAACCCACGCGCCCCACCGTCAAGCAATATGCGCACGCGCCTGATCCTTCGCGAACGTTATGAGCTTCCGATAAAAGTTCCAGAAAGTGAAACAGATGTAAAAAAGCGAGCGGAACTTCCACAGTTGCGGAACCAGAGAAGTCTGATATGATGTTTTTAAAAGTTTATACAAGATACTGCCTGTAAAATTTATGTCTTATATAAGTCAAACATCATCTGGCATCAGGACGTTTAGCATGTACCCAGTGGTGATAAATAGAGTCCAATGTACAAAGATAACTTTGAACTTTTTCAGACACATCTCAACATAACGAACTTCTGTCTACAATGTCGAACATCCTAGACCGAGTTACAGGCCAGTTCAGGCGCGAAATGTTCCTAAATGTCATTCTGAATAGACTGGATGATTATTGCGACACGTTGCCTGAACATCTAGCCAAAAAGTTACTGGACGTGGTAAGTACAAACAATATAATCTCAGTACAGAGTACTAAAAAAACCGACCTCAAACGTACGTGGAATTACATACCAAGTTTTATTCAAAATGGGTTCTCACTACTCACAGTATATAGAAAGAGAAAAACGCCTTGAATTGGAAAATAGCAAAATCAACCATTAAAACAATTGCTCCTTATAATAAAATTTAGGCGCTATTTATAAAAATGAACCTTCATGCGTGAACAGCCACCCTTAGAAGTAGATGATTTTTTTCAAAATTTCCCAAAAAAAAAAATTTCACAAAATCTTTCCAACAAAAAAAAGAATCATGAAAATCGGTTCACAAATTGTTACCGCGTAACACGCATGCAAAAAAATACAGTCGAATTGAGAACCTCCTTCTTTTTTTGAAGTCGGTTAATAAATTAAAATAAAACAGACAAAAAGCAATAAACATAATCTCAGTGCAGAGTACTAAAAAAAAGACCTTAAAAGCTCGTGGAATTACATCTATTTGCCACGTCAATTGCAAGTCAAAGTCAAAGATTATTTATTCCATAGGTCAAATAAATTTACACTTTAAAACGTCACATTTAAGCTACTGCTCGTTCAAGTTTTTTGAAATCTGTTACCGGAAAGCGCACAAAACTGCATGAATCTATCATCGTAATTTGCCACCCTTAGAGGTAGAATATTTCCTTCAAATTTGAATGAAACCTAATACTGAGGTACCCTCTTTTCAACAAAAAAAGAATTGAGAACCTCTTTTTTTGAAGTTGGTTAAAAATAACTCTAACAATTCATGCTGTCATAAGTGCAGCTGTGGCACGCAAAATAACCTCATTCACCTTAAGCCGCAGTCGTAATTAGGCCGTGGTGCTGATTTTCAATGGACTCTAATAACACGTTTCAAGTGTATAAGTTTGTAAAAAATAAACAAAAAAAAACTAGCTGTTCTTGACAGTCTTTTTCATAAAGTCTCAAATTTATTTAAGGGGCAATGTATACGCTTCTACAATAACATTCCGGATGACATTCAAAATGCCATTTACGAGGGTTAAAACTATAGTGAAACAAAAACTTTATACTAAAGGTTATTGTACAGCATACTTCGATGACAAAAATCTATTCAAATGCATATTTACAAAGGCCAAACCCTAGAGTTTCTTACTCATTCTTCTCAGGGGAATCTGTCTTACGAATGGGTAGTAGAGTTTAATCAGTATGACGATGTCAAGTGTAATACGTATGAAATCAAGATTATTTAATTATGACTTTGAAAAAAAAAATTGTCACGCTTTACTTCGATTAGACCTGTGCCCAGTAGTCGGACTAATGAACATTTAAAAAACACAATTTCAGATTCAAACAATTTCTCCCGACGAATTCACAACCAATCATCTGCTGAAACTGACAAAACTATTCCCCACTCACTTGCCCCCGCTTTATTCCTTCATGAGTGAAAGGAATAACAACAGTCTGTTGAAGTATAAGAAGTGCCTACAACTTATTTGCGACCCTGAGTACACGCTGTTTAAATATTGCGAGGCGTTATTGCATTCTTTGAGTGCTTACGGTATGTATTTTTTATTATGGTATGTAATTCAACAAGGTTGGCACGATTAAATCATTTTGATTTAAAGCATGATTTAAATCGTGATTTCAATCAATTTTTTTTTTTTAATCAGTGATGTAATCAAATGTGTTAAATTTTGTTTTCTTTCACAGAAATCAACATAAAATCAGACAATTATATTTTAAAGACTAGGGTCGTTTACATCTGAGAAATCAACATCATTATTGTAATACTTACACAAAAAAACTAGTTTGCCGCGGTTAACTAACCTTTTACATTACTGCGTTTTACGCAGAAATATAGTTCCTAGATGAAAAAAATACTAAATCTTGTTTAATTAGGATTTTTTCAAAAATAGTGCCTTATTCGAATTATTACCATGCTGGTCTGTCACGGGTTCGATTCCCGGGCCGGGAGAAATATTTATATGGCCTACATTTGTTTCTCTCGTGAGTTTGGGTGTAATTTATGGTTGTCTATGTGTGTGTCCATTGATGAGTGTTTTTGTGTATAACATCAAGGCACGGGACGAATAAGTCGTGTGTTTGGTGGTGAGTGACGCGCCTATCCAAGACAGTTGCAGTGCTACTCAGAGCTTTAAATCGCAAAGATCTGATGGGCATTGCCACTGCGCCCGTCACACTGAGATACAAGTACCATGTGCCTGTAATTTCACCAGCACCCTTAATCCTTCA
>NW_020653521.1:800089-809221 GCF_003589595.1 Hyposmocoma kahamanoa | reverse complement strand
TACAAGTACCATGTGCCTGTAATTTCACCAGCACCCTTAATCCTTCACCCGGAACGTAGTACTGCCGTGCGCTAGCTAAAATGCGGCTGACAAAATATTTTTTGAGATATAAAAACCATAACCCAGTTTCAGAATATTGATATTGTTTAATGACATTTCAGCTATGCGTCGTTAGGGTAAGTTCCGATAAATCGAACACAATAACTAATTTTAATTGTTTTTAAATGAAAATTTTGTGCTCTATCTTTTTCTATTTAAAACAGATATTTGACCGTTTATCACTTTTATTTATAACATATAAGTGCGCATTTGACTTTCACCTGATGGAAAATGACGATGAGGTCGACGATGCAGCATGCACACCTAAATAATGCCTATTCACTCTCACCTTATAAAGACCTAAGTTATAACGTTCACGGAACAAGTCTGCAGGCAGGGAATTCCACTCCATAGCCGTTCGCCATATAAATGTGGAAGCGTAACGCTTCGTGCGAATCTTTGGAATATCCACAACATAGGCGTGCAACCCAAACCTACGCCTAGTCCCCTGGTGATGGAAAGGGGAATGCGGAATTAAATCGTGTAATTAGCCGCGTTTTAGTTAGTGGACGACAGAATACTGCTCACATTACTGCTTGGCGGCAGAAATTGGTCAGGTGGCAGTACTCTTTCACAAGGTACTCTACTGCTACTAGTTAGGGGGCGTTCCCACTATGTCGTCACGTTTTATTTTCGTTGGACGACTGTCGTGTCTAGCCTGTTCCCATATCACGACTATCTGTCGTGGACGATTTTTTATCGTTGAACGACTGTCGTGACTAGCTGTTCTCACTTGATCGTCACGACAATTCATCGTTTCACGACAGCCTCCTTGTCGTTTGCACGACAAAATCGTTTGATGCACTGCAGTCGCTTGTATGTTCTTTCGGAAGCCGGTAGTGTTGTGTTCGCTCGAAATGGATGAAGACGAAATTTTAATAATGTATTATTTTATTTATAATGCGGAAGAGCAAGCAAAGAAAAGAAAATATAACGTGACGACAATAGGAGCTGCGACAATCTGTCGTCACGTTTTTATCGTGACTTTTTTATCGTCTGATGACTGTCGTTCTAACTGTTCCCACTGTGACGACAGTTTGTCGTTGTAACTATAAAAAATCGTTAACGACAGTTAATCGTGTCGCTATATTTTAACAACTTCATTTAAATATACAAGCCACGACACTGTAAACTGCACGACAATCTGTCGTCACGACATAGTGGGAACGCACCCTTAGTGTGTGCAAAAAAATAACCACCAAAAGAGAGTAAAAAGATCTATAACAGAAACACATAGGAGAATTGACTTTGACTTCGACAGCTCGGGAACTTGACCTGTGGCTCACTTGGTAAGAGCAATGCTACTGTGCAGGTAATAGAAATAAACGGAGAAAAGTTAGACCTTGTTAATAAAGCAGGCTTCTTGGGAGTGACTTTAGATAGTAAACTTCAATGGTTTCCACATATATCATCCCTGGCCAGCAGATTCAGCTCTGCTGCATACGCAGGCCGCAGAATACGTGAGCTTACCGATGTTAGTACCACTAGACTAGTTTACTTTAAATACTTCCGTAATATAATGTCCTACGGGGTTCTCATGTGGACTAAAGCGGCAGACGTTCAAACCATATTTGTATCGCAAAAACGAGCTATTCGTTCTGTATACCGTTTAAGCTCTCGGGTCATTTTAGGAGACTGGTATCAAGTCTATGGCATCACAGTACATTTACTCAAATATTTTATATGTCCGCAAAAATATACATAATTTCGATAAGAAAGAAGATATCCATAATATTAACCTTAGAACTAAGTCCAAACTCATGGTACCACGATTTCGTTTAACCAAGGTAAACAACTCTTTTATGGGGAACTGTATACGTTTTTACAATAAGATTCCTGGAGCATATATTAAGTTTATCATTTCCTAAGTTTAAAAACTACATTAAACATATTATAATTTCAAAGTCATATTACAAAAGTGAAGAGTATGTTTTAGATAAAGAAGCATGGAGAGACAACGTGTGTCTAGATTCCACACAATTATGATTCGAAATGTATTCTATAGCATTTACGTTTATTTGTAAGAGTAATCCCTAGAGTTTCTAGCTCGTTCTTCTCAGGGAACGAGCTGTAGCTTAAATGTGACGTTTTCAAGTGTAAATTTATTTTACCTATGGAATAAATGATTTGGCTGCTAGGTATACAAGCGATATTCGTATACTATCAGATTGGTATCGAAGTGCACAAGCGTAATTCGAAGTGGGTCCGAGTTTTCTAGATTTTTTATAGTCTCGGATTCCGAACGTATACGAAACGGATGTAATGACTTTGACTTTGCAGCATGGTCGTAGGTTCAAGTCCCACAGGGTCGAAGAAATTTATCTAAGTATTGATTTTTGTATCCGTAATCATAACAAAACTAGTGGAATTTTTTTTAATTTATTTGGGTCAACAAACAGTAGACACAATAAAAACTTAAATGTAATTTTTTTACAGTAAATATGTAGTGATTGTGTCACCAATACCGTTAACCAGTAGTTACTACAAAAAACTTAGAAGTGGTGATGCATTTCTAATAAACTACTAAACAGTAAATAATTAAAAAATAGTTATTATGTACAATACTAAACAAATTAAACCTTGATACAAAAATAGTAATAATAATTACTACATAAGTGCACATGGGTTATACACATAACGAGTTATATTGTATGACACAAGATTCCAAGGCTTAATATAAAAGGAAAAGAAAAATAATAATTGAGTAGTAAAGAATTTCATACATCTCTAAGCAAGTTCAAAATTATATTTTTAAACAAACCAATGCGGGTAGATAATGTCTACAGAGTTAAAGTGGGTATTGTAATTTTATGAAACAACAACATACATTTAAAATGAAACTATTTTGCCGGATTTCAATCGCGTATATTTGTTTTTTCAAACGTTTCGGGCCCTTTACAGGTGCCATGGTCACGGTTATGGTCACGCACCAGTTATGTATAACATTAATGAAAACCACCCTATTTTTCACTATAGTTACAATAGTTATTAATTAAATATCTTATTTTTAATTTTACAAAGAAAACATTCCAATTTGCGCTACATTAAGTTTTAGAAATTATTTTATTGAATGAATTTTATTAACTTCAATTTATTATTAATTAATAATAGAAACTAGAATAAACTAAAACATATTAATTAGTACTGCAGTCTTATGTCTGTTTGGGATTTTTCATCAGAGGAAATACTGCATCCCAAACTGGTGGTACGGAGAAACCATCTTCCCTGTTGAAATTAGGATGTTTTTGAATTTCAATGGCCTCTCCTGCATCCTGGGTAGATAACGGACTTCTTTTGCAAGTACCTGGGGTTTGTCGAACTTCATTGAAAACTAGTGGAGTTATTTCAAAAAAATCTCAATAGTACAAACGAAAGGCGGAATTAAATCATGCAATTCCCTCGCACACTCCATAATATAACCCGTAGCAACCGATAAGCAGACAACTTGTAATTGTAACAGCTCGAGATCAACATGTCAGTATAAATGTTAATTTTCAACTTCCAGATCCCGATAAATGGACAAAGTTATTTGATAATATGAAACAAAAAATCTTCGAGAATCCACACAAGGGATCCGATTATCTACTGCTTACGAAATACAAGGAGAAATTGTACGAGCTCTACGATTACGGTAAATATAAGTATGATTAATCTATTGATTTGAAAACTCCTCGACGTGGCGTCACTGTCGTCTTATTTGTGTGCTGTGTCCAACTGGGTTCCGAAACTCCAATTTAAGCGTGTCCACCTGCTACATTGTAAACTTTTGGGTTAAGTAGTCTCCGAAAAACCGACCTAAATATTTTGTTTAATTACATTGCCAAGTTTTCTTGCCATCGGTCAACGGAAGTGGGTGAAATCCAATGAACCGGATTCATCCCTTAATTTGCCACCCTTAGGGATGGAATATTTTCTTCAAATTTGAATGGGACCACTTCTTTCTTTTTTTTTTATAAAAACGAAGTGACGGGACGAACAAGTCGTGCGCCTGATGGTAAGCGACACGCCTGTCCATAACAGTTGCAGTACCACTCAGCGTTTTAAATCACAAAGATCTGAGGACACTGTCAGTGCGTCCGACATAAGTTGACAAGTCCCATATGCCTGTAATTTCACCAGCACCCTTGCCTTTCAGAACAGGAACGCTGTAATGCTGACATTACTGCTTGACGGCAGAAATAGGCAAGGTGGCAGTACTACCCTGGACGAACTCTTTCACATGGAGCTCTACCACCACTAGAAATTCAATTAAAATACTTTTAATGCAAGTCAGGGTAATGGTCGCAGTGGCAGTCCCCTTCAGATCTTTGCGATTTAAAGCTCGTGAGTGGCACTGCAAATGTTATGGACAGGCACGTCGCATACCATCAGGCGCACGACTTGTTCGTCTCTTCACTTAATATAAAAACAAAAAATGTTTCAATAGGGTAATCCCTAGAGTTTCTTGCTCGTTCTTCTCAGGGAAGTCAGCGTAGTGAACGAGCATTAGAAGTCTTCGATTGTAAATTCATTTTGCCTTTTATGGAATAAATTATTTTTCGACTTTAACTTGACAATGTATTATGTATTTCCCAGTACCAATTCCGTCAGTAAAAGCACCAACAGAAAAAGCCCTAAAAGATCTCCTTCGTCAGCTGCATAATGCCGAACCGAGAACAGAACTTCGACTATCCCAGCTGTGTCCACTATTGGGCGAGAGATGTGAGGACACAGATGTGTATTTGGCGAAGCTGCTAGGTTTGAAACCGGGTTGTTTTGTTGTCAAGTTTGATGAACAGGTAATTTATTATTATTATAACTTTGTATGCTGCAAGGCGGGTCACAGTGATTCAATATGAACTTTTTGTTACACCTTTTGTAACCTGTGTATCACAAAGAAATAAATGTATTTGAATTAATACACAATACAAATTTAATTATAGTTAATAGTGACATCTCTAGCCAGGGCTGGCAGCTGTAAAGTTACCTAACTGGGTGACGAAATACTTTCATAAATGGCGCTACGGCTAAAAAGTCGTTGAAAACCAAATACAAAAGATCCGTCAAACGAGCACATAGAAAAATTCGTGAGGTCCGCTGGTTCGTCCCGTTGCATAGCGTCTGGCACGATTTGCTTGAAGACGAATAATTTTTCTAAGTGTCGTATCTTTGTATTAATAATTATAACAAACTAGTGGAGTAGTTTCAAAAAAATAATTGAATATCAATTCAATACAAATTTAGGTAATTTATTGTCATTTTAAGTGTATTTAATATAATAACGTGTATTTAAAGTGTATATAATTCGAACACCCACCTTACCTATTTCAGTCGTCAAACAACAATGCTCACATTACTGTGTTTCGGTTTCGAAGGGTAACGGTGCTGGTGAAAGTACAGGCACATAGGACGTTTCAACTTCTCAGGCCGCGTTCGACTATGTGTCGTGGACGTTTCTTTTATCGTTGAACGACTGTCGTGCCTAGCTATTCCCACTAGATCGTGACGACAATTTATCGGTTCATGGCAGCCGCCTTGTCGTTTGCACGGCAGAACCATTTGAAGCTACGATTATCTGTCGTCACATTTTTATCGTGACACAACTCGTCCCATTGTCACGACAGTCCGTCGTCGTAACGTCAAAAGAGTCGTGAACGACAGTCAATCGTGTTGTTCTATGTGTGAACAACTTCATTTAAATATACTGAATGAATAAGTGAAGAATGATTTCTTTTTGGCACGCTAGCGTGGACTTAAAGCATTTAGGACTGGAGGCGTCATTGATAGGTAGTCCCCTCTGTCAAGGTAAAAGCATAAAACAACCATCGCACAATAAACACTACTACTATACAAGCCACGACTCTTTAAACTGCATGACCATCCGTTGTCACGATCTAGTAGGAACAGCTAGACACGACAGTGCCCCTCAGATCAGAATCTTGGTGATTCGCCTGGTATTATAACGAATTTTTGTCCGAATTGTGCCTGTGAGATTTGAATAAGAAAACACTGTTTAGCTATTTAATTAGAATTTAATATGTAATTACGTGCAAGGCGTGATCGAGTCCGGTAACAGACAGAGAGAGTGAGCACGTGAGATGCCAACATCACTTTGAAGCGCGTTCCCACGGTGCCTTTCTTCTGAGGACAGAGTACTTGTTTCAGGTACCAGTGTTTACAGACTCGATCCGGCGTCCAATAATCCTACGCGCCCTTCTCACTAATGGCACGTATAAGAATTTTATGATAAAAAGCGGTGAGCCGTTAATCACCGACGCAGCTGCTCAGAGGGTTGTGAGACATGCTGGTTTGATGTGGGAAGAGAAAGTTGGTCAGAATTATGTCGTCAGTTATAAGGTATGTACGGTAAGCTAGCTAGAGAGCAACGTCGTCACTTTTAAGCAAGGGTCCAAGTGATAATTATCGCTGATTGGTAATATATCATGATAATTATAAAAATAGATAGAAAATATCATATTCATTTACGACCTAAAGATCATCAGTAGGGTGCATACAGACCTGAAGAATGCACGCGCGCGCTGAATGCGTGCAGTTAAATACACGTAATGCACGTGCGCAGCTCGCGAGCTTTTTCGCACCCTTAGATAGTAAATTAAAAAAAATGAGATTTACAACTGATTTTGCTAAAAATTTTTAACCTAAAAAAATTTCCATCATGTATCGACCTAGTTCAAAAGTTCCCATTGTACTGGTAGACAGAAGAGAAAAGACAGAGCGGCGATTTTGCCAATTGGATATTTTGCAATTAGGACATTTTTCATTTTGGACGTTTTGTAAAATGGACATTTTGCGACTTGCATTAATTGTTTGCAGGTGACACCACTAAGCGATGATTGCGGATTAATAGAGTATCTTGAAGACCATGACCGATTAAGGAGTTTGATATCAAATGCGCGTGATTTGGGCACAGAGTATGATGGTAAAATACTACTTGATTTTTAATTATTATTAATATAATATATATTCAAGGCTCTTTTATACAGATCCACCGGTTTTCTGGGTACATGAAAGACGTATTACAGTGGTAGCTTAGTGGGGAAAACGTTTGCTTTTCAATGGAGAGGTCGATGATTCGAAGACTTAAGTCTGTCTGATTAGCTTATAATGCGTCAAATGTATTAGCTAATCTATTATACGCAGACCGGAATAACTTTCCCAAATCGATATTTTTTTATTGTGGAAAAACTTTTTTTATAATATTTAGTGACCGGGACAAACAAGTCGTCTGTCTGTTAGTAAGCGACACGTCTATCCCTAGCATTTGGAGTGTCACTCATAGCTTTAAATCGCAAAAATCTAAGGGACACTGCGCCTGAAACGTAAGTTGACAAGTCCCTTATGCCTGTAATTTCACCAGCACCCTTACCCTTCAAACCGAAACTTATTATTTACACGTGTAGTCTGCGACGTATGACGCAACGCGGGTGTACGGTAACTGGCCTCGGAAACGTCGGTACATGAATCCGCTTGGTCAGAACTCCTTCAGGAAGGTCTACATATGTTCAGTTGGTATTCTCACCACAAATGAATTCAAATTTTGTTTATGTTACCAAGTGACTGGACGATCAAGCGGTTACAGTGCCATTCAGAGCTTTAAATCGCAAATATCTAAGGGACACTGCCACTGCGCCTCTCACCCTGAGACATAAGATGACAAGTCCCATGTGCAATTTCACCAGCACCCTTTCCCTACAGAACCAAGACACAGTAATGCTCAGAAATAGGTAAAGTGGCAGTAAATCTCTGGACGAACCTTTCACAAGGAGCTTTCCTGCTACTAAATACACATTGTGGTGAAACCCCAACTGCTCGACCCTCAGAGTGAAATTGGTCTTCACCCGTTTATACTCCACAATATCCTAACAACTTAACAATAAGGGCGCGTTCCCTTTAACGAACGAACGGCGAATGATGCTCGTGTAGTTTAAAGTATCATGGCTTGTATATTTAAATAAACTAGTTTACATAAAGTACAACACGATTCACTGACGTTCACTATTTTTTTTTAACGTTACGACTACAGACTTTTGTGGTAATGGGAAGATCTAGAACGACAGTCATCCACAATACATAAATCGTCACGGTAAAAAGGTCGAAACGATTCTGTCGTGCAAACGACAAGGCGGCTGCCGTGAACCGATAAATTGTCGTCACGATCTAGTGGAAACAGCTAGACACGACAGTCGTTCAACGGTAAAATAAACGTCCACGACACAGTCGCGACAAATAGTCGTGATATGGGAACAGGCCAGATGCGACAGTCGGTCAACAATACACGCCCTGTTCGGTATTCTGCCTGTGCTATTCAATTTATAATGATATCGAATGCCCCACGTACTGGCTGAAACGAAACTGGCTGTGTGGTGTCTTCGGTGTTGACGTTAGCAGTCAGTGTCGCTGTAAAACCCAATTTGCTTGAAAATGTTTTAATTATTCCTTTTTTTTATCTTTTCTATTTCTACGACTGATTATTATAATACAAACAAACAAGACTGTGCCATCTGCCCCGCTGGAGACTCACACGCGCACCGCTGCCGTCGTAGTGAAGGTAGGAACGCGTGAGTACTTATATATCGTTTTAGCCAGGATAGCACAGGCAAAAAATTACTAGCGCCCTAAATACAGTTCACCTATAGCCGCGTGTCTCGGCTTCCTTATACCACACGCCCTAACCAACTATTATTTTTGTTTTCAGCCTCCGTCGCAAGAATACGACGTCCTGATGACTCTGAACTCCTCCTTTCCCCTGTACCGTCTCTTGTCCAAAAACACAACCAGCTGAGGTCTTTAGTCCCGGCGTACACGCTGCGCGATGCCATCTTGCAAACATGCGTTAGCATTCAGGAGTTCGTATCGAAGAGAGAGCAGTTTCAAAATTGTTTAGCTGGTGTCACTGTCCTTGGATGGATTTTGGGTGAGAACACTGAGACATAACTGCCAACCATTTTTTCACATTTTGAAGACTTACGGTATTTTATAATTATTAATGCAAGTCCGCTGGTTCGTTCCGTGGCTTAGTTGGTATAGCGTCTG
>NW_020653521.1:670525-790089 GCF_003589595.1 Hyposmocoma kahamanoa | reverse complement strand
TTATAATATTAGCTTAGATAATTAGAATAATTAAACAAATTTAATTAAATTTCAAATAAATCGTTGACATGGTTTTAAATGCAGTTTCATGCAATGTAGCATGATCGGGCAATCCACTCTACCAGCCACAACGCGCAGAATCTCATTTGTGCCGCAACGGATACGACTTATCAATGAGGCAGCTCTCTTTCTAAGGATAGCATGGAAATCATCCGTGTGGGCATCCGCGAACATGCCTGTTGCGCTGCTGTACCGTGGCAAACCCAATAAAACCCTGAACGCGTTGTTGTACTGAACGCGCAGGGCGTTGATTGTCTTCTGCGTAAAGTTGACCCACAGATTACACGTATAGAAGCATTACATTAAAGCGTTTTGTGACAGAGTTCGTCCAGGGAAGTACTGCCACCTTACCTATTTCTGCCGTCAATCAGTAATGTGAACATCCCTGCGTTCCGGTTTTGAGACTTGTAAACTTATGTCTCAGGGTGACGGGCGCAGTGTCAATGCCCCTAAGATCTTTACGACTTAATCTGCAACTGTTATGTACAGGCGCGTTGCTTACCACCAGACGCACGACTTGTTCGTCCCTTCACTTGGTATTATAAAACCTTGTACGTGTAATTGTATTGGCTCTACCTAAAATAATCAGCTGCAGCCAAACGTTTTAGTGTAGTATAAAACAGTCGTATATTTTGCGCGCATTTAGCAGCGCCGCCATTTGAAAAGTTAACACGTTCAGACCGAGAACAAAAATCACCATTAATAGCTGTCCGGCGGGAAAGATTCTCACATGGCCACGGGCGATGATGTACCATCATCGCCCCATCAACCAAAAAATGTACCGGATCGGGGTGCGCCACCGGTGGACACGGCGAGGTTATTCTTTATCTCTTCCTAAGTACTGTAGATAAGTAAATTTTTATTTAATTGATATTCAATTATTTTTTGTGTAATTACTCCACTAGTTTGTTATAATTATTAATACAAAGATCGAACACTCAGAAAAAATTCCTTCGATCCGGTCGGATTCGAACCGACGTCTTCTTGCATACCGTGCCAGACGCTATACCAACTAAGCCACGGAACGAACCAACGGACCTCACGAATTTTTCTATGAGCTTGCGTCGTATCTTTGTATTTGGTTTTTCAACGACTTTTTAGTCGCCATCTATGAGAAATCTATGAAATACTTATCACTACTACTGTAGATAAACTATTTTTTATGCCAGTTCTGATTGTTTTAATCAGAAATAAATTGCAATGTTTATTCTAGGTTTTCTGTTAAGTACATTTCTAGTTCTATTTTAAAATAAATACTTTTTTTAACCTTGATTTTTTTACTGTCTTACACAGTATCAAACTTCTGAACAACACTATGAAAATTTTACTGTTGCACAGAGCGGGAAAGTTACATTTAGCACTTTTTATCAAGGCGGCGTGAGTTTCTTAGTATACCAAAACTCAAGTGTTGTGTGACCACAGGTGCTACACGACAGCTGTCTGTGCTCTACCGGGGATACTGAAATTTTAAATCTTCTGAAAGTTTAAAACGCAAATGCGTTGTCGACCATGTGCCTTAAGATCTTAAATCTCACGTGCCTGTGATTGGTTCTCACCACTCTAACCAGAAACTCAGTAGTGCTGGTTTGCGGTTCCTGTCCAATGGGTTTTGCACCTACAGTCAGAAAACCACCAACAGCATGATTCGTTTGATAGATGAACGTCAAATTCAGAACACTAAGCCCTAGATTTATAGCGTCATACAACTACAAACAATAAACAGGTATTCTCAAAGTGTCTACCTACAGGATGCCCTACATGTGACAATAGAATTTCATCTGTAACATGGTAGTGCTCAAAAAAATTAATACCTACTTATCTGGGGACATTTTGTAAAAGAATAAGTGGAACGATGGAAATGGATGATGGGGTCCACGATAGAGCATGCACTCCTAGATACCGTTCCTTTTGACAAGACTCAATTTATGGTATTCGGTGCTTAGCAAACGGGGAATTCCACTTCATAGCCGTACGCCATATAAATATAGAAGCGTACGCTTTCGTGCGAATCCTTGGAATAATCCATACTGTAGGAATGGAACCCCGTCTACGTCTAGTCCCGCGATGATGCAAAAAAGACGACGGAATCTTCTTGGGGTTCCTCTCCTATCGGAGGTTGGACAACATCATGGCAATCCTGACTTTAGAGGCTCTAAAAAGCGAGGTGGTACTGCAGCCGAACCATTTCCTCAAATTTTTCAACCAGAAGTGCCGCCTTCCACTTCGTTTTCCAGCGATTTTGCCTTGGATGATAAGCTGGAGTAAAATGTATTTATTATTCCTCATGACGTGGCCGAAATACGACATCTTCACCACTTTTTTCTTCAGTTTATTGAGTACTTCTACATTTGTAAGGGCTCTGTAGCTGTTCCCACTAGATCGTGACGACAAGTTATCGGTACACGGCAGCCGCCTTGTCGTTTGCACGACGGCAACGCTTGAAGCTGCGATTATCTGTCGTCACATTTTTATCGTGACGTTTTATTTATCGTCCGACAACTGTCGTTCTAGCTCTTCCCGTTGTCACGACAGTCTGTCGTCGTAACGTCAAAAAAGTCGTGAACGACAGTTAATCGTGTTGTTCTATGTGTGAGCAATTTCATTTAAATGTACGAGACACGACATTTGACAACCTCAGTGGTCGAGTGGCTTGCACACCGGTTTTCATAGTGTCGCCATCTCCGAGGACCCGGGTTCGATCCCTGGCCGGGTCAATGTGGAAATTAATTTTTCTATATTGTCTCGGGTCTGGGTCTTTGTGGATGCTTCCGATTTCCATAACACAAGTGCTTTAGTTAGGTACTTACTTTGGAATCAGAGCAACGTATGTAATGTTGTCAAATATTAATTTATTCATATTTATTTGTTTATTTGTTTACGACACTTTAGACTACACGACTATCTGTCACGCCATGAGATTCTCAAAATACTGCGGTAAATACCAAAAGTCTCCAGCTTTCTTGATGTGTTCTGTGTGGGATTCCAAGTTTCAACGCCATATAGAAGGACTGAGAAGACGTAACGGCGGAATCATGATATCCATCGCATACACTCCGTCATATATTCCGTAGAATACCGATAAACAGGCAACTTTACGGCGATGTTCAAGGAATTTGCAGCTTCACGTAAATGTTATTTTAAAAAGGAAAATAGTTTTACAGATTTAGAATAGGAAATAAAACTATTTTTCCGGATTGAAACCGCGTATTACTTGATTTTTCAAACAAACCGACGTTTCGGGCCCTTTTCAGGTACCGTGGTCATGCGATTTAAATCCGGAAAAATAGTTTCATTTCCTATGTGTAACAATCGCGAAAACCTAAGAACTCGATAGATTTAGAATACTTAGCGTTCAGGATACAACCAGCATACGAGTAACTACGAACTTTAAGAGCATGAAGAAAGTGAAAAGTTAATTTTTTAAATCTTTTCCATTTATACATTTTGTCTAACCCAATAGTGTCACTATGGTTCCACGCATGTCACCCCCTACCGCCGTCATTTGTCAATTTCAGTCACAGAGGGTGTTTATTCAGATTTTATGGGCTTTTTTGGCTCCATTCCATATCATAACTAACTGACAATGACAGCTACAATCGACTGAAAAATAGAGAACTATATCTTCACACAGATTTAAGGTTCTTTTTTCATGCGTCGACTGCCCTAGATGGAGGTAATGCTTTTCAGACGTTTTATTTTATAATACCTACTGACGGGATCAAACAAGTCGTGCTGTTGGTAAGCGACACGTCTGTCCATAACAGTTGCAGTACCACTCAGAGCCTACCGCAAAGATCTAAGGGGCACTGCCACAGCGCCCGTCACCCTGAGACATAAGTTTACAAGTCCCATGTGCCTGTAATTGCACCAGCACCCTTACCCTTCCGAACCGGAACCGGTTTAAGGCTCTGAGTGGCGCTGTAATTGTTATGGACAGGCGTGTCGCTTACCATCAGGCATACGACTTGTACGTCCCGTCACTTGATATTATAAAAAAAAATCTTTCAAAACCGGAACGCAATAATATGACCATTATACCTACTTGGCGGCAGAAATAGGAAAAAGACTAAACTCTACAACTATCATATATTTTTAACCGACTTTAAAAGTTCTCAATTAAACTGTATATTTTTTCTTTTTTTTTGAATGTAGAAGGGTGGCTGTTCACGCATGAAGATTCATTTTTATAAATAGCGCCTAACTTTAATTTAGGAGCAATTACTTTAATGGTTGATTTTGCTATTTCTCCAATACAAGGCGTTTTTCTCTCTTTTTTTTGTGTAGTGTCGTAGTGAGAACCTATTTTTATTATCTCCAATGTCAAATCCTGTATAGTGGCCAACTAGGGGATATTTCAATGAAACTTAGCAAATAGACGTACTTTTGAGGTCGGTTTTTTTAGTACTCTGTACTGAGATTATTTAAAAATATCAAACTTTGTATATTGCAAGGCGGATCACAGTGATTGTATATGAACTTTTTGTAACACCTTTTGTAACCTATGTATCACAAAGAAATACATAAATTTTAATTTTAAACGTCTAAAAAAATTTCACCAACTTCAAAAACCACAAGCTGTCACTGCACTAAATAGCGAAAAATGACAAAATATAGATTTAATCCAAACGACAACAATGCACGTAATTATTTTTATTTCTTTTTATCTTATTTCGTTTCGTACGTAGTATTATAATAACTTATTAATCAATCTATCTACATTTATAATTTATTTAAATAATTACAACGTGACAATTCTTATCCAAACCTATTACCTATAATTTTAATAAAATATTACTATTAGTATGTGCTAACTACTGATCGGTTTGAAGTTTAACTTTGCCACTAAAAAAATATTGCTACTTTAACATTTATATTTAAAGTACTTTTTTGTTTTCCTTGACTCAGACCTGAGGAAATAAGAGAAAAGTTAATTTTCTACATTGACCCGGACCCCATGAAAACCGGAGTGCATGCCACTCGACCACGGAGACTGAGGTATCCCCTATACAAATGTCAGAGTAGGTAATCACTCTAACAAAAAAATTGGAAACCTCAAAAATTACAAAAATAGTTTAATTTCAAATTGTTACATAGTTAATTTCTCTGGTAAATTCAAATTCAAATTCAAAATAATCTTTATTTCATAGATAAGCATTATTACACTTGAAATCGTCACAATGGTTAAACTCTACCGCTCATTCGTAAGGCAGATTCCCCTGAGAAGAATGAGCAAGAAACTCTAGGGGTTGCTCTTTGTAAATAACATTTGTACACATTCAACATTTACAATATATATTTTTTTATTTGAAACATCAGAGATCGAGACTACATCCATGAGCTAAACAGGTTACTACCACGAATTTTTGTCATACAAGTACGCAGAAGTTGTATAATAACCTTTAGTATAAAGTTTTTGTTTCACTATAGTTTTAAACCTCGTGAAAGGCAAATTTTGTATATCAACCGGAATCTTGTTATAGAAGCGTATACATTGCCCCGTAAATGATTTTTGATTTTGTGAAGACGACTATCAAGAAAGGCTAGTTTATTTCTATTCCTCGTATTAATGTTATGTGTGTCACCATTTTTCATAAAGAAATTACTATTCCTTTTAACATAAATTACATTTTCATAAATGTACTGTGAGGCTAGTGTAAGAATGTTAATTTCCTTAAACTTAATTTAACTTATCGTATTATTATAGGAAATACCCTACTTTAAGACGATTGCCTCCGCCACGATCTTACTGTGGCATTTGTCACTACCACCACGTAATTTACTTCACAATCTATGGCAAATTGTACAGTGCATCCAATTCATATTCGCTCCGAAAACGAGACTACACAAATCTAGAAAGCTCGGACCAACTTCGGATGTCCCTTGTGCACTAAGTTCGATTCGTGTCAGGGGGTCTACTCTCGATCTCCGTCCGACATCCGTCCGAAACAATTACTGTCAAATAAGTAATATTCGACAAAAATAATAGACAAGTATCAAGTATGAAGCTTCATTCGCATCACGCGTCTTTTCATTTGGTCAAGTATTGCTTATTTGGCAGTAATTGTTTCGGACGGATGCCGGACGGGTATCGAGAGTAGACCCCCAGTTCCGATGTCGATTCGAGAACCTTACGATAACTCAGTTGTCGACCGATTTCTTTTCATTTTTATTCACAACACCCGAATCGGACGTCAAACTGTCGTATTTGAAACCAAACCGAAATGACGTCACACCCGTACGATTACTCAAACTTCTCGACCGGCAAAGGCTACGGACAGTTACCAAACGTCCTATTGTTTACAAAGCAAGAATGTAAAATGGAAATATCTTATTATTTTAAATAAACTCTGGATTTTGTTCAATTTTATTAATTTATTTTAGAATAGAATAGAATACGTTTATTTGCCAAAATACAGTAATTACAAAGGTCTTAAGTAAAATTAGGTACATTGTATTCAACCTGCAAGCAGATGTGCAAATATTAATGGGATTCAATGTTTCTTTAGTCTCTATAGTTTCTAATGAATGTAATGAATTTGTAAATTCTAAGTATTCTTTATTTCTATAGAAGCAATGTGTCAAAAGCCATTTTGTCAATTTTAATTGAAAAGTATGTCCTTGTAACAATTTAATTTCGTTTGGTAATTTATTGTAAATAATTATACACATGTTGAAGCAGTTATTCTTATAAATTACTTTATGGCAACGAGGTTGGTATAAGAGATTCATAATTTTTGCTCCAGTTTGCCTTTGAATGACTTCACCGCGTGTTTTAAAATATTGAAGATGAGAGTTGACAAATACGCAGATGTCCCTAATGTACGTGCATGGCAAAGGTAATATGTTCAGCCTTTTGAACAGCGGTTTGCAACTGTCATCGAACCACGCGCCGCAAATTGCTCGAATACACTTCTACTGGACTTTAAACGCTCTTTCTAAGATTACTGAGTTACCCCATAGTACAAGACCGTAGCTGAGCACGGACGAAACGTAGCCGTGATGAATTGAATGCAAGACTAATTCATGCACTCCTATATTTTAGGCCTTTAAAGGCTTAAAAATGTATAATATAAAGGGATTTTCATTTTTCTTACAATTTCACCGACTAAATCCGTAAACGCTGTTGGGTAACGATATCTTATCCGAACCCGAATCCAACGTTTAACTCGAATGTTCTGAATAGCTCGAAAAGCGCCCTTCGATTCGAGAACGACGTCCAAACAAACGATTCCGTTAAAATATCGAAGAGTTCTGAATCGGGGTCTTGTCGGATGTAGTACGTAAACGGTCACAAGAAGAAACAACACTTTGTACTTATAATAAACTTTTTACGCGGTCGCTAGTGATTGAAAATGGCTGTCACCGTAATCTCATAATAGAATTACAGATTAGTAGTGTGGTTGTCAAGCACATTTATTACTTTGTTCATCATCATCATCTACCCATGTATACGTCTCACTGCTAGGTACGCGTCTCCTTCCAGGCAAGGGCTTTAGGCCATTATCCGCCACGCTGGCCCAATGCGGGTTGGGGACTTCCATTGAGTATATAACCAGAAATAGAGACGAAATGTCATTTAATTTGTTTGAAAACTATTCTGCCAAATCATTGCTGTGACAACTGCGCTCCGATTGGCCAGACCGAATTCGAAACAATTGACGGATATCGTCAATTGAGCTTTGCTATATATGGACGAAAATTGAAAAATGACATATTTAAATACCGATGATATGTGATTCCGTTAGTTTTGTAATTAGATGTTTTGCTGTTTTTCCTGCACCACCAAATGGAACAGCACGCTATTGTTAGATATATTATCTTTATTACAATAAATACAGAATATTTTTGGAATATACGGAGACGTACACACAGGTCAGTTGTTGGCGCTGTACTATTTCAGCTTTCTAATTTGTGATTTCAGCACGAACGAGAGATGATATTTAAAAGTGATATACCTAAGGCCCATTTGCCCGATGAGTTGCTAGGTATGGATGACCCTTATTTCGTCTCTATTTCTGGTCTTCACACGTTTCCCGAGGTATTTTTTATTTTTTATTTTGTAACACTAAATCTCGTTGTGGGCGTGGTTAAAACGGCGTACGAGAAGAACGAGGTGACGTGACGAATTGTAAGCGTATATGATGAGGTCTTGGCCAGCAACGGCGTTAAATCGCGAAGAGTCGAAAAAGGGAAGGTACGTCTTTACCCTGCAGTAGGACAGTAATGGCTGATAAATGAAAAATGAAACACTAAATGACTGGAAAGTTGAAAAAAACTTGAAGTTGATTAAAAATTTAAGTCTAACATTTTTTAAGTACCTAATTAACATTTTTTTAAAACAAGTTTTAATAAAGGACATGACTATCTTATTCTAGTGTTTTTCTACTATATTTGTAATCAACAAATACTTGAACAGACATTATTATATTTAGAATCGATTAATTGAATGGAATATGCGTATTTTAGCGTATTTCGTTCAATCAATCGATTTAGAGCGGAACACGTTAGTCTATTAGTTGCGTATTTTTATTTAAAAAAAAAATGTGTTAATTGAGAGAAAATATTCATTTTTATCATGATATATTTTAGTTTTAACTTGTAATTACGTAACTACGACTTAAATTGCCAATTTGACTTACTTAATATCCAACTGGCTATCCATGGTTATTTTTTTATACTAAAAATATTTTATATGAGTTGGGACCCCATGGAGCGGAAGGAGGTTTCCACTAAATAGTTCTTGTGACGTCATAGTGCGCACAAAAAATGCCTGAAAAAAGGAAAACCAAGCGTGTCTGGTTTTCTTACAAATTGCTGTACTTGCGGCATTGACTTACAATTATATGGACGTCGGGTCCGCGCTAAAAAGTGTCCGAACTTATAGAACGTTAAAATCGTATACAGAGCGTCATTCACGCTTTAGTCTTCGTTTGTTCGACTGACAGCGAAGCAAGCAAAATTAGACAGTACTGCGATGACATTACAATTAAAATTCAACGTTTTAGCTTTTTCATATTCCTTTACATGTCACTACGTTTAAATAGGTTGACTTGGGACATTTTTTTCGTGGTTTTTGTATTAGACCCGTCGTCCATTTATTTGTAAGTCAATGACTTGCGGTGTCAATCTAGATATGTCTGTGGAAGGGACGAACAAGTCGTACGCCTGGTGGTAAGCGACACGCCTGTCCCTAACACTTGCAATGCTACTCAAAGCTTTAAAGATCTGACACATAAGTTAACAAGTCCCATGTGCCTGTAATTTCACCAGCACCCTTACCCTTCAAAACCGGAACACAGTAATGCTGAAATTGCTGCTTGGCGGCAGAAATATGTAAGGTGGCTCTAAGATGGTGGTGGTGGTAGTCTTTCACAAGGAACTCTACTCTTACTAAATTGTTGTGGTTGGTGGGTTGTGATGTTGTGTATCTTCTTCGATGTGTAAGTTTTATTACGATGTTTTTCTCTACGGAAAAGCTTATGGTAAATTTCAAATTAAATTTTAGACAAATTCTGAACAGGGAGTGGATCCCTGCATTAGCAGAAGAGCTCCTTGTGTAAGAGTACGTCCAGGGAATCACTTCCACCTTACCTATTTCTGCTGCCAAGCTGTAATGCTCACATTACTGTATTTCGAAGACTACGTGTTAGATAAAGATGTATGGAGAGACGACATGGCTCCAGAATCCATTTTTGATTGAAAGTGTATTCCATAGCATTTATGTTTATTTGAAAAGAGCAATCCCTTGAGTTTCTTGCTCGTTCTTCTAATAGGAAATGAAACTATTTTTCCGAATTTAAATCGCGTAGGTATATTTGTTTTTTAAAACAAACCGACGTTTCGGGCCCTTTACAGGTCCCATGGTCACGGTTGACTGGTTCAGTCACCGGAAAAATAGTTTCATTTCCTATGTGTAACAATCGCGAAAACCTAAGAACTCGATATCGTTCTTCTAAGTCAAAGTTAAAGTATACCTATGGAATAAATAAATGATTCTTAGACTTTGACTTTTTTTTGAAGGTTCAGGTGCTGGTGAAATTATAGGCACATGGGACTTGTCAACTTTTCAACGGTATGTCAAACCATTAGACTGCGACCTATTATTTTGTTATCCATATCCAATGATGTTATATATCACTGTCTATATCTATTTCCCATAAGTAACAATGTTCAAAAACGATCAATCAACGATTTCATAACAATAAGACATTACTTCTACGCGGAATCGAAGCGAGACCATTCAAAATACATTCGTACCGTACTTAGCTTATTCTAGCTTTTGCTTTTTATCTCTCTTCCACTGACTAACTTCGTATATTGCGGTCTCTTTCGTACAAAGCCCTTTTAGTGTAAGTGCTTAAAGGTCTAGCTGTGTGTACAGGTACAGACACTTTAGGGTGGCGATGTTGGGAGATTACCCGGAATTTGGGGAGTTTCTCACGATGCTTAGTTTCATTGTTTAGTTAACTAGTTTGATTCGGTAGTAGAAGAGCTCCTTGTGGAAGAGTCCGTCCAGGGAAGTACAGCCACCTTTGCCTATTTCTGCCGCCAAGCAGTGATGTGAGCATTACTGCGTTCCGGTTTGGGAGGGCTGATAAAATTACAAGCACATAGACTTGTCAATTTATGTCTCAGAATGACGGGCGCAGTGGCAGTGCCCCTAAAATCTTTACTATTTAAAGCTCTGGCGCAGTGAGCTCTGAGTGGCTCTGCAACTGTAATCGCTAGGCGTTTCTCTTACCGCTAGGCGCACGACGTATTCGTCTCGTCCCTTGATATTATTATAAAAGAAAAAAGACTGCTCCAATTTGGAATTTTACTATAGAAAGATGTTCGTATTAGCACTTTAATTATTTAATAAATTACCAGATACCTATTTTTTATTGTTATGATTAGGAGTTATTTTATGTATTGATATATTTTACTAATTATTTATAACAATTGGGAAAGTTAGCTGAAAATTTTTGTTTTTTTATTTAGATTTGGTACTACCAACTTTAGGTTACATGATGGTATCGCTAGAAGTGTCCACCACCATCACTGGTTATGCAAAGAGAGAGTTAAGATAGAGAGTTAACAAAACTCTCTTTGCAACTCTCTCACCTTTCTGAGCACTATCACATTTGACTTCCCAAGTTTGAAAGCAGAGACGATGATTGCGTGCCATTCTTCGACACTAGGTATAAACACGCAATTTACTTTACATCACGTCCTGCAATTGCCGTCCATTATGAGGAGGAGCATCATATAAGTTTTCACCAAAACTGTTAGTGGTTCTTTTTTGCACTTACTCTCATATATATAACAAACCGGGCGGCATTTCCCGAGAGACTGGAAACGCGGCGGGTTATCCCAGTGCGTGAGCGAGTGCACTGATCATAAGAAAGAGATTAGAAATAGTTGTAGACAGCCGGCGGTGGTTCCTTTGTCGCTCCACTAAAATATAAAGGTTTTGGTATAACATGTGCCGGGCAAGTTCATGACCTTTGGGTTAGGTGATTGCGAATCGTTGTTCCCATGTTTAAACAAAAAAATTAAGACAATTTTTTTGTTTCTTATTTTTTTGCGAGTTGGATTCAGATATAGAATGACCTCTGTAAATATGGTGAGAGCGCAAATCAACACATTATATATTAGTAGGAAATAAAACTATTTTTCCGGATTTAAATCGCGTTTTAGTTTATTATAATTTCTATTATTAATTATTAATAAATTAAACTTAATAAAAATTCATTCAATAAAATAGTTTGTAAAAGTGAATGTGGCGTAAATTGGAATCTTTTCTTTGTAAAATTAAAAATAAGGAATTTAATTAATAACTATTGTAACTATAGTGGAAAAACAGGGTGGTTTGCATTAATATTAGACATAACTCGTTGAAGACGTACAGTCTACTCAAGTCTACGTACAGTCTACTTCAGTCAGTACAGTGGTACACACCTCAGTCAACCGTGACAATGGTACCTGTAAAGGGCCTGAAACGTCGGTTTGTTTGAAAAAACAAATATACGCGATTTAAATCCGGAAAAATAGTTTCATAGGAAATGAAATTTGAAATGAAATTGTGTAACAATCGTGAAAGCCTAAGAACTCGACATTATATATTGGTAATATTGTAAGTTTGTTTTACATAAAATCAAACACAGTTCAGTTCTAGCTAAAAAGAACTCAGAAGTGAGATATATTATTTTACACATTATAGCATATGGGGCTAAGTAATGGGACGAAGAAGTCGACACGCCAGTCCACAGCAGTTGCAGTGCCACTCGGAGCTTTAAATCGCAAAGATCTTACAGGCACTGCCACTGCGTCCGCCACCCTGAGACATAAGTTGACAAGTCCCATGTACCTGTAATTTCAAAACCGGACGCAGTAATGCCACAGAATACTACCGCGGTGTGCAGTCACGCGGAATCGAATGCTGGGGTTGTAAAAGGATTGTAATGTAAATAAAAGTCTTGTCGGAGCGCTTGGACTGTCGGCGATACAATCAGTGGTAGGCACTCATCGCGTAACCTCGAGCGAGTGACTGAATATGTAGGTGAGGTGGCAGTACTCCATTGGACGAATTCTTCCACAAGGAGCTCCACTGCTACTATAGTCGTCACCAAATAAGAGGCCAAATTTGACACTTGTCACCGTGACGCGAATAGGGATGTGTACTATTCATATCGATAATCGCATTATACGATTTTCACGAGAAATCGATTCCAAATTTTAAGAGTTTGTGATTGTTTAGATTATTTTTCGGTTCATTGTCGTTCAGGAGGCCTAAAAGGCCAAATCGTGCCATTCAGTTAAAAGCTCTGTAGCTTTTTCCTTTTTATTATTATATAATTTTATATAATTGCTATAGAATTGCAATTCCTTGCAATTCTATAGCAATTCCTCTTAATTTAAATGAATTGTATCCGAGTCTTTTAATATTGATTTTATAATATTCATAAATGGTTTATTATTAGAATTTAGTGTAAATAAGGATTTTTCATCAATGTCAAATTCATCAATAAAACAACTACATAAGTCAATATTTTTTCCGATAAATCGAAATGACTCGGTGAAATTCGGCGATTAATTGCTTACAACACTATTATTTAAGAAAAAATTGCTTGAGGACGTAACTGTTTTCAGGACGTTTCGGAGTAACTCAAAATTGCATTTTATTTTGGAATTCGTGCGAAAACAGTACTTCAAAAATGTTTTGTCATAATTATTATAATGTTTCCATAAAATTTATGTAAGTTTTTTAAACCAATTATGTTAATTATTGTTTCGTTGATCGCATTCAAAGTTACATACTATCGCCTTCTTTAGCTGTCAAATTTAGCCTCTTATTTGGTGACGACTATAAATAAAATAAATTGTTTAAATTACCCTATCGGGTAATCGTAACTATACGCGGACCACCCGAAGCCAGTCAGGACGGGTCGGCAAACGCGAATTCCTGCCCCTCAGTTTGAGATCGGATTTCAAAGCGGTCGTTCGCGTCTCTTCTTTCTCGAGTATTAAAAATATCGAGTGTTGTATTTTTGAGTGGGAATTTGACAGTGATTTTGTGTTATAGGCAGTTCTGAGGCATTGTTTCGATTCTCTTGGACTAAAGGTAGGTTGCTTTTTTATATATTTTTGATTTATAGAAAGCTTTTTGAAAGCTCTCAAATATAATTTGTAAGTGTATTATGGATATTTTGTTTTGATTCCGGTTTTTCGATGCGGTTTTGTTGTTGCATAAACTTTTGATGGTTTTTTAAATGATTTTATTTACTAATCATATGTGTTATTTGTTTTGAAATTGATTTGGAAAATTGTTTATTTAACTATAAGTAGTAAGTATGTAATTAAATTGCATTTTACATACGATATTCAACACACAATCTTTAAAAATGAATACGTTATTTATTGAAAAGAGAAAACAGAATAATTAATATATATAATAATAATAAGTTATGGTAGTTTAATGGTGTGACCAACCGCATGTCAACCAGAGGCCATGGGTTTTTCGGAATAAGTGCTAAAGTTAATTTCAAATTTACCTTAAGTAAATTACCGAAAAGTACAATTTGGGCCTATTCAAGGCTAGAGTGAATAGGCATTTTTTTAGGCAAACGCGTCCTATCGTGCTTCGGTCACATCGTCGCTTGACATCAGGTGAGATTGTGGCCAAGAATGTGTCTATTATATATTAAAAACAAGCTTTTAGGTGGAAAACATTGTGATCAAACCTGCATGTTGAAGATGGTTCCCAACCCAAAAAGGAATTACATTTATTTGTCAACTTTCATTAATGGTTAACGGAAAGTCTGTGAAATCCAATAAAACGGATTCATCCCCTAGTTAGCCACCCTTAGAGGTGGAATATTATCTTCAAATTTGAATGGGACCACTAAGATACCTAACCCCTTTTCCAACAAAAAAAGAATCATCAAAAGCGGTTCAGAAAAGACGGAGGAATCGCATAACACACATAAAAAATACAGCCGAATTGATTACCCCTCAATTTTTAAAGGCGGTTAAAAATACTATATCAAAGTTTTCAATTTGCTTACGTTGTTGTTTTTTTCCATTCTTTCCTTAATTGTAAAGGAGAACGTAAAGGTTTAACACCGTACTGCCAAGTCTTGGTGAATTTATCTTTTTTTTTTTAACTGCCTCTGTGGCCGAACGGTCACCATGAGGTCCCAGGTTCGATTCCCGGGCAGGGAGTAATATTTGTATGGCCATTTATTTATCTCGTGAGTTTCGATGTAATTTGTGGTTGTCTATGGGTTGTACTCTAGAACTCTATTCAATGCTCAAGTCAGGACTTGAGTATGATTTAAAGCACTAGAAATCATACCCAAGTCCTTGCCATTAGGGTCGTATTTCCAGTGCTTGAAATTATACTCAAGTCCTGACTTGAGCATTGAGTACAGTTCTGGAATGCGTCCCTATGTGTGTCCATGGCCCCCGCGACACAGGGTTTCCCTAGTGCGGGGCTATGTTATTATTGTTATTTTTATAATAAAATAGGCATACGACAAGTCTTCAGTCGTGTTTATAGGTATTAAGCGTCGTCTTCGGTGGGTTGCTTACGTCTCTATTGACAGTGATATTTTTTTTACAATAAAAAAGCACCTTTCTCACAAAATCCTGCTTACACATCTACTTGAATAATTTAGTACCTCTTCCCTTTCAATTCTGATCCCCGATGCAGGGCTGTATTCGTTTTTATTCTCGCTCACAGCTCAGAGCTCCGCTTTCAATGGGCTCTATAAAGCTGGAATATTTTATTGGTGACAAGAGACACCAATTTGGCCTGTTTACTCATGGAAATATTTCTAGAAGTATTGGAACTATTTTTCGGATTTAAATTTTGTTGGCATAGCGAATATGTTAAAAATAAAACGATAGGTTCATAGACGCACTATAAGTATATTTCTGAAAAACGCTTTTCCCCCATTCTCTCTCACGCTAATCTCACAAAATCACAGAACACTGTATTCACAAGGAGCACCAACTAACCTAATCTGTCCTTTCTCTTTTTTTCTTTTCTAATCCCACCAATATCATTTAGTGTTGCCATTTTGTTCTTTAATCGATTATGTTCAAGTCAAATTGATGCGCCTCATGGTACACGCATGTCCATAACAGTTGCAATACCTGCACTGCCACCCCGGCATCCTAAGACATAAGTTGACAAGCCCCATGTGCCTGTAATTTCACCAGCACCCATTCCCTTCAAAACCGGATCGCAGTAATGCTGAAATTACTGCTTGGCGGCAGAAATATGTAACGTTAGTAGTATGTCACTTATTTATATAGTAGAGTTATACAGTCTCACATAAGTATTACACATAATAGAGCTTCTTGTGAAAGAAGCTTACCTATTTCTGCCGCCAAGCAGTAATGCGAGCATTACTGCGTTCCGATTTTGAGGAGTAAGGTGATCAAATCATAGGCACACGGGACTTGTCAACTTATATCTCATGGTTCTGAGACTGGATTGCCACGCAGAGGTCCCTGTATTCGATTCCCAGGCCGGGAGAAATATTTATATAGCCTACATTTATTTCTCTCGTAAGTTTGGGTGTAATTTGTGGTTGTCTATGTGTGTGTCCGTCGTACCTGCGATACAGGGTTTACCTAGCGCATATTAATATTACAAGTAACGATTAAGTATTTAACGCGTTCCACAGGAAGTGCTCTTTTAATTAGTGTTTGAAAGATGCCACCTATGGACTGTCACGAATGTCAGCAGGTGGTTTATAAAGTTATGAAAGAATAAGCGATTATATATTTGATTATACGTTGTAAAAATTACATTGAAAGTTTATCTTTGTTCCGTTGTTTTAAATATAAACCAATTTACATTATCAACGATGACGTCTAATTCATCATTGACGTCCTCCAAGATCGAGGGGCTTGCACACCGGTTTTCACGGTGACGCTATCTCTTAGGCGCTGGGTTCGATCACCGGCCGGGTCAATGTAGAAACTAACTTTTCCGTGTTAAAATATATAGTAAAATTGAAGATATACTCTGATTAGTATACGTTGTGAAAACACGATTCCTAAAAGTTTTCACCATAGAAAAAACACAAACTTACCTAAAAACTTTACAAGAAGACCGCTGTATTCAATACGTGCTTTACATGTACCAATGATTTCTATTTAAATCAACTGACCTAAATAGAACATATATACTATACGTTATACATTTTTCAAACGGTTTCAATTTCGTTTGTAAATAATCTCAATACAGAATACAAAAAAAAAACCGACCTCAAAAGTCATTCATCCCCTAGTTTGCCACCCTTAGAGATGGAGACCGCTATAGAGGTACCCTCTTTCCAACAAAAAAAAGAATCAACAAAATCGGTTCACTAATGCCGGATATATCTTTCTACATTCTATTATTCTATATAATTCTGAAATAAAGCCAGTGTCCCTACCGCTCGACCCAAGTAAAATGAACCGTATTGCAAGGAAGAAACGTTTATTCAGCTTAAGTATATTCAAACAAAACAGATAAATTAAGAAACAGATACAAAAAGAAGAACTTAAATCTAGGCTGCTAACGGTGTAACAAAAACCATTTTTGTTTTAACCATACACCATCGCGGTAAATAAATTAAAAGTTACAAATTAAATAGAAAAAAAAAACAATAACAATAGAGAAGAGTTTTAATTTTTCAGCCATTACTGTCGTACTACAGGTCAAAGTCCTCTCTATGCTTTTCCACTCTTCGCGATTTAACGCCGCTACAGGCCAAAAAAGAATACAACCAAAAAATTATGTTAATAACCACGCAAACGTGACTCATTGGTAATATTAACTAAATTCTTGATATTTAAATTGCATATAAAATAACAGTAAAGAAAAATGGAATCCACGCAAATGTCACGCTGGTTTTCAGTTGGAACCGCTTTTACAAGATGAGATGGCACGTAAGTATTAGTGTGGTAAACACTAAAATTATAAGATGTAACTTAAATATTACATACTAATACAATCTATTACATGACTTGAATGTATATACTACACTTGTCAGGGATTATTACATGAATTAAATGTATATGAAATACTGCACTTGTCATGTAGTATTGACTTGATTATAAGTACAACTGACTATACCCTGACTGGGTTACCTATCCGTAGTCCGAAATGACACTTTCCAGAAATAGCGTTTGGTTGAAATTTCATAACCTCGAAAGTGATTTTGAGAGGAAAATGTTTTTTTCTTTGAAACTTAACTTAACCTTTTTTTTTGACGGGTGGGAAATCTTTGAGGATACCCCTGAGCCCAGGGAGACTCAGGGGTTATGTGGGGACTCTCCCTCCAGGCTGTAGGGCCTACCCCACTAAAAACTCCCCCGGGTTTACCTCTCGCCAGTTGCGTGGTATTGGCGAACATTCACGACAGGGTCCGTGTGATGATATTATTCACTTTTAACAACTGTATTGGTACCATAGCCGCAATAAATGATAATCATAAAAATGATAAAAAATTCTTGTCGACATAAAGGAATGTAAATCGATATAACAAAGTAGCAATATTCCCCTGCGCGTCATCTTCCAAACAAGATTAAGTTTCATAAGAATGCGAACAAAAAATTGTAATCCGATTGGCGTTTGCAGGTTTCCAACTTATTTAAGTTAAAAGGAGACTACGTGACGTCATGACTTAGCGTCGAATCTGGCGTAAAAGAGATAATATCGAATGAATTATACAGAACTTGAAGTTCTTATTAACCGACTTCAAAAAAGGAGGAGGTTCTCAATTCGTCTGTATGTTTTTTTGTATGTACGAGTATGTTACGCGATAACTCCGGTATTTGTGAACCGATTTTCATGATTCTTTTTTTGTTGGAATTCTTAAATATTTATATTACTTAAATATAATACTTCCATAGTGGTCCCATTTTATTTTGAAGAAAAGCATCCACCTCGAAGGGTGGCTGCTCACGCATGAAGATTCACTTTTATAAATAGCGCCTAACTTTAATTTAGGAGCAATTACTTTAATGGTTGATTTTGCTATTTCTTCCATTCAAGGCGTTTTTCTCTCAAAATACTTTGAGTAGTGAGAACCTATTTTTATTATCTCCTGTGTCAAGTCCTGTATAGTGGCGAACTAGGGGATATTTCAATAAAACTTAGCAAATAGACGTAATTCCACGTACTTTTGAGGTCGGTTTTTTTAGTACTCTGTACTCATCATTATGTTGATAAATATTTTTTTTATATAATACCTAGTGACGGCACGAAGAAGTTGTGCGCCTGGTGGTAAGCGACAAGCCTGTTATTATTTGCTGGTGAAATTACAGGCACATGGGACTTGTCAACTTATGTCTCAGATAGATATAGAGAGATAGATCTTTGTTATTTAAAGGTCTGAGCGGTACTACAACTGCTATGGACAGGCGTGCCGCTTACCATTGCGGCCATACCAATACAGTTGTTAGAAGTAAATAATACCATCACATGGACCCTGTCAGGGTATAGCCAATTGTACTTAGGAGTGGAATACTACAATACGATGCATTTTGCTTGGGTTCTGCGGCAGGGACAGTGGTTTTATTTCAGAATTTATTTTTAACCGACTTCAAAAAGTAGAAGGTTTTTAATTCGACTGTATTTTTTTTGTATGTATATAATTCCGGCAATTGTGAACAGATTTTGATGGTTCTTTTTTGTTGGATAGAGGGCACCTCAGTATTGATCCTATTTAAATTTAAAGAAAACATTCCACCTCTAAGGGTGGAAAACTAAGGGATGAATCCAGTATCGCGCACTTTCCAGTAACCGATTTCAATAAAACTTGGCAAATAGATGTAATTCCACGAAGTTTATTAATACAATGATCGAGCACTCAGAAAAATCCTTCGATCCGGGCGGATTCTAACCGACGTCTTCTAGCAAACCGTGCCAGACGCTATGCCAACTAAGCCACGGAACGCACCAGCGGACCTCACGAATTATTCTATGTGCTTGCGTCGTAGTAATTAGTTATAATACAGACTACACACGCACACACCAACCCACCAACCCACAAACACACAATAACTCACTCTCTCACTCACACTCACACACACACACACTCATAGACACATAAATACATACATACATACTTAAACAGACAAACAAATTCATCACACAATTATATACGTGCTTTATGAAATTGAGTAATTATAAAGATCTTTTTCTATGTATTAATTGCTTACTATTATTTATTTATTTTTGTGAATGTATCCACGTGCAATATTTGACTGAAATGTCCGTGGGGTGGAGGCCTGGTGATCCATAACACAGGTTTTAACCTAGCTTGGACACCAGTCTCCCACAATAGCATTGTAAATATATATATTTGTACATTTAACCCTTGTAAATTTGTCAGCTATTGGGAGAAATAAATAAATTTTGTTTGTTTGTTTGTTTGTATCTTGGTATTTGTACTTTTTTTTACAACATCAAGCATTGACTTACAAATAAATGGACGACGGGTCTAATACAAAAACCACGAAAAAAATGTCCCAAGTCAACCTATTTAAACGTAGTGACATGTAAAGGAATATGAAAAAGCTAAAACGTTGAATTTAAATTGTAATGTCATCGCAGTACTGTCTAATTTTGCTTGCTTCGCTGTCAGTCGAACAAACGAAGACTAGAGCGTGAATGACGCTCTGTATACGATTTTACCGCCCTATAAGTTCGGACACGACGTCCATATAATTGTAAGTCAATGACATCAAGTGACGGGACGAACAAGTCGTGCGCCTGATGGTAAGCTACACGCCTGTCCATAACAGTTGCACCACTCAGAGCTTTAAATTGCAAAGATCTGAGGAGCACTACCACTGCGCCCGTCACTCTGAGACATAAGTTGACAAGTCCCATGTGCCTGTAATTTCACCAGCTTTCAAGTTTTCAAGGACTTTTAACCGTAGCGCCATCTATGAGAAATCTATGATATTTCGTCACCCAGTTAGATACCTTTACAGCTACCAGCCCCGGCTTCGAACTTTGTACTAATAATTATGACAAACTAGTGGAGTAATTTCACATAAAAATAATTGAATATCACTTCAATAAAAATTTAAATTATAATTATTTATTAAAAAAAAAAAAAAACCCCAAGACTCCTACTTAACAGGCAAGTATTTACACAACTAGGCAATCAATCTAAAACACGCTTACACTTATCAATGAGTGATAGAAGCCACTCTACTCGTCATAAACTCGATTGATAACCAATATTTATCTTCCCACGATTGCCCTGTACATAATGTTTGTTTACTCGTTTATGTGTCAGTTTCAACTTAACACTTCGCATTTGCATGTGTGTGTAAACGCTAACTGATCTCACTGCGGAGCACGGTTCTCATTTAAAGAGAATGGTACAAATTCAAATTACCTATATTTGAGAGGTCTTTCTTATGTTACCATGTGACGGGACAAACAAGTCGTGCGCCTGGTGGTCCATAGCAGTTGCAGTGTTTTCAAACGTTGAAATTCAAAGGTTGAAATTACAAAGATTTGAGGGGACTACCACTGCGTCTGTCACCCTGGGACATAAGTTGACAAGTCCCATGTGCCTGTCAAAGTCAAGGGCAAATCATTATTCCATAGGTAAAATAAATTTACATTTCAAAAGTCATATTTAAGCTACTGCTCGTTCACTACGCTGACTTCCCTGAGAAGAACGAGCAAGAAACTCTAGGGATTGCTCTTTTCAAATAAACTTAAATGCCATGGAATACACTTTGAATCAAATTTGTGTGGATTCTAGAGCCATGTCGTCTTTCCATACATCTTTATCTAACACGTACTCTTCAATTTTGTAATATGACTTTTCAATCAAAATATTTTTAATGTAGTTTTTAGACTTAGGAAATGATAATCTTAATATATGCTCCGGAATCTTATTGTACGGTTCCACATAAAAGAGTCGTTTACCTTGGTTAAATCGTGGTACCATGAGTTTCGATTTAGTTCTAAGGTTCATATTATGGATATCTTTTTTCTTAACGACATTACGTGTATTTTTACGGGCATATAAAATATTTGAGTAAATGTACTGTGACGCCACAGTCATGATACCAGTCTCCTTAAACTTTGCTCTGAGAGAAACCCGAGAACCTATACGGTGCACAAAAAGAATCGCTCGTTTTTGCAACACAAATATGGTTTGTATATCTGCCGCTTTACTCCACATCAGAATCCCGTAGGACATTATACTATGGAAGTAACTAAAGTAAACTAGTCTAGCAGTACTAACATTGGTAAACTCACGTGTTCTGCGGAGCTTAATCTGCTGGCCAGGGAAGATATATTTGGAAACCATTGAAGTTTACTGTCTAAACCTGTAATTTAACCAGAACCCTTGCCTTTCGAAACTGGAAAGCAGTACTGCTCTACTACTGTACGCAGTAAGTACTGCCGCTTTATCTATTTCTGCCGCCAAGCAGTAATGTTAGCATTACTGCGTTCCGGTTTTGAACGGTAAGGGTGCTGGTGAAATTACAGCCAGCTTAGGGTGACAGGCGCAGTGGCAGTGTCCTTGATATCTTTGCATTATGGACAGGTGTGTCATTTACCACCATGCGTGTGATTTGTTCGTCCCGTCACTTGCTATTCAAAAAACAGCCTGTTTATTTTGTATTCTTCATATAAATGATGTCTGTCACAATTTAAAAAAATTGTGACTGCTTAACATAAATAACATATAGGATATGAAACTATTTTTCCGGATTTAAATTACGTACATTTGTTTTTTCAAGCAAACTGACGTTTCGGGCCCTTTACAGGTCCCATGGTCACGGTTGCCTGAAATGGTACGGTCATCAACCAGTTATTTCTAATATTAATGCAAACCACCCTATTTTTTCACTATAGTTACAAAAGTTAATTATTAATTTTACATAGAAACATTCCAATTTACGCTACATTACGTTTTACAAATTATTTTATTGAATGAATTTTTATTAAGTTAAATTTATTATTAATTAATAATAGAAATTAGAATAAATTAAAACATATTAATCAGCACTGCAGTCTTATGTCTGTTTGGGATTTTTCATCAGAGGAAATACAGGATCTCAAACTGGTGGTACGGAGAAACCATCTTCCCTGTTGAAATTATGTTTTTCATTTCAATGGCCTCTCGCAGGACCTTGGGTTTGTCAAACTTCATTGAATGTGTAGGTTTATCCTACATAATATAATCACAAATGTTAAATTCATCCATCTTCTTTTAGTTTCGCCGTAGTCGAGTATAAGAATAAATTTTTCATATTTCACTTGGACAAATCGAATTCAAGTCGGCCATCTTGGAATTTCGTGTAATGCTAAAAAGTGCTTCCCGTCTAGACTGAACAGCTGATGGCAATTGCCCTTTGCGGCTAACAGGAATGTATATAATGTAAAACGAGGAGACGTTTATTCACTGTATGGACTCACTGTTGTGCACGGATCTCCACTGCGAATTTAGAATAGAATACGTTTATTACACCATGTACCACGATTTTTGTTTAGACGCTAGTGTAAGAATGTTAATTTCTTGTTCTAAAACTCATTTCTCGGAGACGCTCTCTCCATCACGACTCATTATTCCTACCTATAACATTTTATAATAATTATTATAAATGGTTACCTAAAGGTTTCCTATATATGAACAATTTAAAAAAATCTATTTATAAATAGCAACCCCTAGAGTTTCTTATTTGTGATTGTAGAAATAAAATGCAGGTTGAATTTACTAATGCGGACTAGAGTTTTGAGAGAAGACAAAGAAAAGCAGTGTTGCCTGCCCAAAATAAAAATAGAACATTGCCATATTCTTTATTTCTAAATTCTACTAAATTATACATGTACTATTACTATTTGTTTAAATTAAATGTTTAAATATTTCATAAACAGTGATAATAAACTGTAGACCGGTAGAAAATGAACCTTATAGCCTAATTATTATGCATTTATTCACAATCTAGATGCGCTTTCAGTATCAAACAAATAAGGGTGTACTAAATTATAATTCGCTAGCAAACACTGGAGTTGTAGATAGTCTAATTCCATTATAACGAAGAGGAGATCTAGTGATGCGACATGTGCAAAGGAAAACTAACCGAAAAAATTAACCGAAATTGTCGACAATTGTCGATCACATTAAAACACACAGAAAATTTACTACTACACCGAAAAACCGATTTCGATGATTCTTGGTGGCCGATTACCCCGGTTGAATCCGGTTTATTTGTTGTCACCTACTTTCCGTTAAACAATTTCTATAAGATTTACTATATATAGATAAACTACCTCAGTGGCCGAACGGTTACCGTGCCGGACTGCCATGCGGAGGTCCCAGGTTTCGATTCCCGTGCCGAGAGAAATATTTGTTTGGCCTACATTTATTTCTCTCGTGAGTTTGGGTGTAATTTGTGTTTCCTTAGTGCGGGGCTATGTTGAGTGTATGCGTTATTATTATTATTATTTGGCAAATACATGTAATTCCACAAACTATAGAGCTCGGTTTTTTGTTCACTGGTTCGTTCCGTGGCTTAGTTGGCATAACGTCTGGCACGGTTTCTTTGTGTTCGATGTTTGTATTAACAATTATAACAATTGTTTTTTTATTATTTACGACGAACAAGTCGTGCGCCTGATGCTACACGTCTATCCATAACAGTCGCGTCTCACACAGAGCTTTTAATCGCCGTCACCCTGAGACATTAGTTGACAAGTCCCGTGTGCCTGTAATTTCACCAGCACCCTTACCCTTCAAAACCGGAACACAGCAATGCTGACATTACTGCTTGGCGGCAGAAATAGGCAAGGTGGCAGTACTTCCCTGGACGAACTCTTTCACAAGGAGCTCTACTGCTACTAAAGTTTGTGAGTGTGCGCAAACGTGATGGTTATTGCAAGGAATAAGCATTTTAAAGTGAATATTTGATAAATATAGCTTCAAACAAGGCAACAAGAACTGTAAGAAAAACACGATAAGTTGATTCGTTTAAAAAAAAATTTGTTATCAAGTGATGCGACGAACGAGTCGTGCATCGGCAAACGCCACGCCTGTCAAAGATCTGAGGGGCGTTGCCACTGCACCTGTCACCCTGAGTGTAAGGTTCTCTGAACTGTATTAGTAAGTAAAGTAGGATATAGAGTTCACGTAAACCACAGTGTTACAGACGGCCGTACGCGCCTGGCCGGTCAGAGCTAGAGTTCAGAGGAGAATGAATAATTCAGGAGCTCTGATTGGCCGAGCGGCGTAGCGACCCATTGATAGGACCGGTACGATGTGGGAGACACCGTACTGGTATAAATATAAGCGATAATTGTCATTCGAATCAATCACTTTGCAATCACTTTGGAATCACTATCAATCACTGACTTGTTACGTTTAGTTGTCTTGTTTTGTAAGTCAGATCGACATTTATATGAATATACAGTCCACTTCAAATTAAGGAAGTTTCATTGATATCGAAGGAAGATTAAAGCAGAGGAGTTCAGTTTTGATTGAATTTCCAACACACAGTTTCCGTAATAAGTTAATGTATTAAGTAAAAACTGTACAGTATGAATGCTTATCTGTGTCCGATCGCTCTTGAAGCGAGTTGTCAACTGTCTTTTTTGAGCGTTTACACGTGCAATATGTAGGTTGTTAAGTTAGCAAAGTATTGTACGGTGCAAAAACATAAGTGGACAAGTCCCGTGTGCCTGTAATTTCACCAGCAACATTACCCTTCAAAACCAGATGATCTCTTTAACAAGGACCTCTACTGCTATTACATTTTAATTTTTTGTTAATATTTTGTTACATGTCAACTTCTATGCATAAATAAATGAATTATGAATTGCCGACACTAACCAATACGAGTTGAGGCCTTTAAATACCTGCCAATAATATTTCCAAACCATCCTTGAAATGCCGCTCCCACACGAAGTTTCCGGACGTTGCTAAAGCAATTTATAATTAATACATAAGTATTCTGAATCGATAAGATGCTCTTCACTAGTAATGCAAATTTATCGGCTGCTCGCTGCAGATAGCGCGTGCAAATAGTGATGCGCATCCAATTTACATAAATTATTGATCACTTAGTTCTTAGTCTGTATGTGTAGGTACTGTGTACAGTCAGTCGCCTGGATCTCAATCTATAAACGTAGCAAACTAAATCTTACGTCGATTATATAACCAGAAATAGAGACGAAATAAGGGCCATCCATCCCTTTTTTTTTTTGACGGGGGAAATCTTTATGGATACCCCTGAGCCCAGGAAGACTCAGAGGTTATGTGGGGACTCTCCCTCCAGACTGGAGGGCCTACCCCACTAAAACCCCCCCGGGTTTCCCTCTCGCCGGTTGAGTCGGCGCCGTGGGATCAGTGAACATTCACCACGACGCCGCCCGGCCGCCCTAGCTTACGCCAGGGCTCCCGCGCCAACGGAGCCGCCAAACGAGTGAGGCCGTGCAATGCAGGCTCCGGAGTCCCTGTCCAGAGCCCGCTGGTCTCACTAGGGGATCAGGCGACCGGCGAAAACTGCCTTAGCCTTCTCCCCGTACGTCTGCGCCGGAGCACTTGACGACACCCGTCAAATTTTTTTTTTTTGTTTGTTTCGAATTCGGACTTGCGCAGTTGTCATCGTAATGATTTGACAGAATGGTTTTCATACAAATTAAATGACATTTCGTCACTATCTCTGGTTATATACTCGATGACTTTTTGTTAATAATGTACCTAAACCTTTATACTATAAAGTTTCTTAATCGTTCTTCTCATTTTTTAATTTTCTGTCACAGTTTGTTAGCAAGCTTCTTTGGTTTTCGCTCGACGGAGACCACGGCAGTTAACTATCATCGTACCAGAGGGTTGGAGGAAGCCTCCGGTGACCACAAGTCTGGCTGTTATTTCCGCCAAAGAATAAGTTTAACAATTCAACGAGGAAATGTTGCCAGCCTTCTGGGCGCGATGCTCCAGGGTACGGCCCTCGAGGAAATTTTCTATTTATAAACTTTCGTACTTTTTCTATATAACTGCATGCTACTATAAATATTTTTAATACAAAAATAAAGTTTGGATAGAGTACAGACCAATAAAAATAAATAAGAATATATTACCGCCCTGGGGCGATAATGTAATGAAAAAGCTCAGCGGGAACAATTTAGTACATTACGGCCGACTTTGCGACGAAGTGTGACGACAAAATGCTTTTGTACATGCTGTCAACGCAAGTGACTATACATAGGAACTTTACGTATTGTTATTCCTTTCTCCTTGTAAGCCGTAGGCGGACGAATTATTATTTGCTGTGATCTGGGTACACTTTCGCTTCTCCCTGTGACGTAAGTTGGTTTATCTTATTGTATTAACCCGTGTGCGTCCTTCTGCAGAGCGTGGATCTCCCATAATAGGAGGTTTTTTACGCACAATTCGAGTTGGTTATAAACACTTAGTAGCAGCATTAAAACTCCTTGTCAAAGAGTTAATCCAGGGAAGTACTGCCACTTACCAATTTCTGTCGCCAAGCAGTATTTGTCAGCATTACTGCGTTCCAGTTTTGAAAGGTACTGGTGAAATTACAGGCACATGGAACTTATCAACTTAAGTCTAAGGGTGAAGGACGCAGTGACCCCTCAAATCTTCACGATTTAAAACTCTGAATGCCACTGCAACTGTTATGGACAGGTGTGTCGTTTACCACCAGGCGCACGACTTGTTCATCCCGGCACTGGGTATCGTAAAAAAAATCTATCAATTGACACTTTAATTATCTCATATTATCATTCGTGTTAATAAAAAAAAAATCACAATATTTATCGATAGGAAATGAAACTATTTTTCCGGATTTAAATCGCGTATATTTGTTTTTTCAAACAAACCGACGTTTCGGGCCCTTTACAGGTCCCATGGTCACGGTTGACTGAAACGTCGGTTTGTTTGAAAAAACAAATATACGCGATTTAAATCCGGAAAAATAGTTTCATTTCCTATGTGTAACAATCGCGAAAACCTAATAACTCAATATTTATCGAGTTCTCATAGCAAATGAAACTATTTTTTTAGGATCGAAATTAGCGATGCGTGATTGCTAATGATTTAGATATTCGACTTATTAGTAATTTTGTAATTGCTAATCCTATCATTCGACTGACAAACTAGTAATCTACTAATTTTCGTATTCGAATGCTCCGAATGACTATTTATTACAAATCCATAGATTCTATAGAGCATTTCTGCTTAGCCCTCTCTGACATACGGTAAATATCGTAAATGTGACGGGACACGGGTATTTTGATATGGAAATGGTGAAGGTTCCGAGAAGTTCCAACATAATAATGATTGTGCTTGGATTCGACTTAGGCGAATGATTTACCCATTCGAATGATTAGTAACATCCAAAGTCGCGCATTATTAATAAAAATCGCGTGTATTTGTGTTTTTCAAACAAACCAACACGTTTCGTGTCCTTTACAGATCCCACTGTGATGGTAAAGTTATCAACTATATTTCGTTTCAATTCATTTTAAACAAAAAGTAAACAAACAAGTCACTGACCCGACCATATTTAATGATGGCCAATTTTACTGCCTGTGATGGCAAATTTAACCACAAATTGAATGAATCGATTTGTTTAATTCGAATTGCGAATGAAATTTTCGATTTACTAATCGATTACAAAAACTTTAATTGAATGAACCGAATGCTATTTCCGTACAGCACTATGCAACCATAGACTATTCATACATCTTTGATTAAAAAATAAACTCACTTTTTAACCGATTTCAAAAAAGGAGGAGGTTCTCAATTCGACTGTATGTTTTTTTTGTACTTATGTATGTTACGCGATAACTCCGGTATTTGTGAACCGATTTTCATGATTCTTTTTTTGTTGGAAAGGGGTACTTCCATAGAGGTCCCATTTCATTTTGAAGGAAGTCATCCACCTCTAAGGGTGGCTGTTCACGCATGAAGATACATTTTTATAATAGCGCCTAAATTTTCTTGAGGAGCAATTATTTTAATGGTTGATTTTGCTATTTCTCCAATCGAATGCGTTTTTCTCTCAATATTCTTTGAGTAGTGAGAACCGATTTTTATTATCTCCAATGTCAAGTCCTGTATTAAGGATATTTCAAGAAAACTTAGTAAATAGATGTAATTCCACGTACTTTTGAGGTCTGTTTTTTTGCACTCTGCACTGAGATTATTATTGACTAACATTTCGACTCATCCGTAGAACAAAGATCTATGTGCAAGACACTTGTTCTCAGGTCATAGTACATTTCGTTCGTTCTTCTTCGCTGTGGATGTCAGATCGCCCGTTGCTCGATTTTATATTTCCGAAATGAAACAAGATATATAAATTCTCAAAACACCTTTACGTAGGCCTTAGTTTGAATAAGAAAATTATTCTAGTAACGTACTTATTCTCTTTTCGCTATATAATCACATTGGGCTCTGTTCTTCGGATGAGTCGATTTTTTAAATACGATTTTACGACGTTATTCAAATGAATATTGTTGGAAAACTGATGACATATCAAATTGTTTACGTTTCGTTTAAAATGTATTGGAACTGACTATACCTTATTTGTAATATTACTTTTGATTTTACAGGTCGTTTACAGGCCCATGTTAGTCACGGGTGACTGAGATGGGACCTGTTAAAGAAAAACGAATTTACGAGATTGAAATACGAAAGAAATAGTTTAATTACCTAGTCATAATATTACCTAAATATGAAACAGTTTGAGTAAAAGTTATTATAAACAAGTAATTTGTATGTAAAACAGATTGTTTATCGACGTCAGTTAGGCGCCGAGTAAACTGTGTGGGTTGACTTTGTTGGTTTAACGTTTTAACTTGTTTTTATAAAGGTTTCGTTTATCTTGTAGTTGTACGTTAACAAGTAAGTAAGTAATGGCTGGTTTATGCGAGTATGAAGGTATTCGCTTCTCGAATGGCGTAACAATTACATCAATATTCATGCAAAAATCATTTTAATTAATCATCAACCCATTTGTGATGATGCCTCCATCGTCATCCCACTTTTTTATCACCCTTTTCTCTGGTTCCTGGCTACTTACTTTTGAAATTTTGAATCGTTCTTAAATTCCTTTTTCTTCTTCCTCACTCACATTTTAACCGTCTTCAAAAAAAGTAGGAGGTTTTCAATTCGACTGTATGTTTTTTTTTGTATGTATGTTACGCGATAACTCCGGTATTTGTGAACCGATTTTCATGATTGTTTTTTTGTTGGAAAGAGGGTACCTCCGTAGTGGTCCCATTTCATTTTTGAAGAATATCATCCCCCTCTAAGGGTGGCTGACCACGCATGAACATTCATTTGTTATAAATGGTAGGTTTTGCTATTCTCCAATACAAGGCGTTTTACTCTTTCAATATACTTTGAGTAGTGAGAACCGATTTTTATTATCTCCAGTGTCAAGTCCTGTATAGTGGCGAACTAGGGGATATTTCAATAAAACTTGGCAAATAGATGTAATTCCACGTATTTTTGAGGTCGGGTTTTTTAGTACTCTGTACTGAGATTATCTTCTTTCCATCACCACTCTCCACTAAATTTCCGACGCGAGCGTACGTGCTCGACTTCACGTAAAATTCCGACCAGTTAAATGATGTAACTAGGGTTTCAAACTCTACAATCTTGAAAAAAATCAGCTTAGATAACTATAAATACAAATAAAAACAAACACAATTTACAATAAAATCAACGTGTTTTATTTATTTATGAGATCAACGTTATTACTATTAAATCAACCAGTCTTAACCACATAATTCTTGGGAACTGTTATATACTAGTAATATAAAAAAAAAAATAATAATCAACATCTAGCCAATACAATTAACTAAACAAAATAAAACAAATCACATTACAAACAAATTAATATTACAAATAATGACGCTTCTTATGAAATACTCGATAAATAGTGCCATTTTGAAAATTGCTAAGCAAATTTACGTTTTACCTTGTATGTTGAGAGAAAATATATAAATTATTTTAAAATAATAATTAATAATTTGTGTATTTATTAATAATTAATAAATAGCAATACCGCAGTCCTTGAAGACAAACGTCTTCGAGCAGTGCGTGTTCCCAGAGATAACCTACGGCTCTGAAACGTGGTCACTTACTATGGGCCACATACAAAAAGGTCAAAGTCCCGCAACGAGTTATGGAGCGCGCAATGCTCGGCATTTCTCTACGTGATAGAATCAGAAATGAGAAGATCCATAGAAGAAGGAAAGTCACCAACATAGCATAGATTATTTGAAATGGCAGCGGACAGGGCAATAGCTCGTATAACTGATGGATGTTGGGACTGTTAGACGGCCCCCTATTCGGTGGACGGATGACTTGGTAACCTGTGTCGCTCTTAGAGCTCTACTGCTGCTAAAATCCCCTCTTTCATCCATAATAAGTAGTATAATTTCTTTATCTAGAATCCAAATTGACCACAGGTCACTGCGGTGGTCCATAATAACCTTATGCAGACATTTATGACAATATACAGAGAATTCGAACCGCGTGGGTGGATCGTGGATTAAACTTTTAAAGAAACAACATTCAATATTATAACGAGTGACTCTTGCATTCCTTGTGAAACAGGATCATTCTGTTGTTCTTTAACGTATTTAACATTTTCACTTTTTTTTTACAAAATAGAAAACCGACTTCAAGTTTGTGGAATTACATCTATTTTTTAAGTTTTATTGAAATCGTTTAAAGGATAGTGAAATTCAATAAATTGGATCCATCCCTTAATTTGCTAACTTTGGAGGCGGAATATTTTCTTCAAATTCACCACCTATCCAACAAAAAAGAATTATCATAATGTCAGTACAGAGTACTAAAAAAACCGACCTCAAAAGTACGTGGAATTACGTCTATTTGCTAAGTTTCATTGAAATATCCCCTAGTTCGCCACTGTACAGGACTTGATACTGGAGATAATAAAAATAGGTTCTCACCACGACACTACTCAAAGTATATCGAGAGAAAAACGCCTTGAATTGAAGAAATAGCAAAATCAACTAAATAATTGCTAAAAGTAATTGCTCCTAAATTAAAGTTAGGCGCTATTTATAAAAGTGAATCTTCATGCGTGAACAGCCACACTTCGAGGAGGATGATTTTCTTCAAAATGAAATGGGACCACTATGGAAATACCCCCTTTCCAACAAAAAAAGAATCATGAAAATCGATTCACAAATACCGGAGTTATCGCGTAACATACATACAAAAAAAAAACAAAAAAAGAACATACAGACGAATTGAGAACCTCCTCCTTTTTTGAAGTCGGTTTAAAATTGGTCCACGAATGTCGGCGTAAACGCGTAACACACGCACAACAGAAAAAAATACAGACATTCTCTCGATTGTTGACGGCTTCTCCTTTTTTACAGTCGGTTAATAAAAACGGAATACATTTCGTAAGTTAATTCAGGGAACGTCCACAATGGTTGTGCGATACGCAATACTGGAATAGAAGGTTTCTTTTTAATGGCCTTATGAAATTCACTCCGATACTATCCTGAAAACTCAACTTTGGAAAGTTTGTTTCCCAAATTGATCCTACAGTGAATCGAATCTGAGGCCTCCCCCACCCCACGCCCACGATGCGGATCTTTTCTTTTTTAAATAAGTATTATTTTAATCCGATTCAATAATTCACTTTATAGCTAACTGCAGCGACCATTGGACTTATAAAGGGCCAGTGTTGGTTTGTTTAACAGAAACAAAAATTACGCGACTTAGATCCGCAAAACTAGAGGTCTACTCTCGACCTCCGTCCGACATCCGTCCGAAACAATTACTGTCAAATAAGTAATATTCAACAAAATTAAAAGACAAGTATCAAGTATGAAGCTTCATTCGCATGACGCGTCTTTTCATTTGGTCAAGTATTGCTTATTTGGCAGCAATTGTTTCGGACGGATGTCGTACGGAGATCGATAGTAGACCTCCTAATTTGATTTGCAATGGCTAGCAGTCGAGAAAACCCAACAACACGACAAAATAACTTATCTATTGTAGTTTTTTATATTAAGTGACGAGATGAACAAGACGTACGCCTGATGGTAAGTAACACGCCTGTCCATAACAGTTACAGTGCCACTCAGGGCTTTAAATCGCAAAGATCTGAGGGGCACTACCACTGCGAACGTCACCCTGCGACATAAGTTGACAAGTCCCATAAGCCCTTCAAAACCGGAACACAGTAATTCTCACATTACTGCTTGTTGACATTGTGGTATTCTGATTTTATCATTTTATGTTATGTAATGGAGGCTAGTTTACAGATTGGAAAATAGAGATCAGTTTTGACTCAGCTCTCGGGTTTGCTTCGTATATCATTACACTTGTACTTTGTTGTGGCGTAATCGGTTAAAATTATGCATTAGTAATATATAATAATATTAAAACAGCACAGAGTACTAAAAAAACCGACCATAAATGTCATTCATCCCCTAGTTTGCCACCCTTAGAGGTGGAATATTTTCTTGCCTTAATAGGTTTGAATTATGAGTACTTCTGTATTAAGAGTACCAGAGGAATAAATAAACTACATTTGAAACCGTCATATTGATTAAACTCTACTACTAATTTGATTGAAACGTTTTGTTTTTTTTTTATGTAATGTAAGTGCGTATTTCACCTCTATCTCACCTGATGGAATGTAACGATGAGGTCGATGATGGAGCGTGCACACCTAAATAATGCCTATACACTCTCGCCTTGAAAAGACCCAAGTTATAACGTACAGGGAACTAGTCTGCAGGCAGGGAATTCCACCCCATAGTCGTTCGCCATATAAATGTGGAAGCGTGACGCTTCGTGCGAATCTTTGGAATATCCACAACACAGGGGTGGAATCCAAGCCTACGCCTAGTCCCCCGATGATGGAAAGTGGAAAGCGGAATTAAATCGTGTAATTCCATCGCACACTCTCCGTGATATATCCTGTAAAATACCGATAAGCAGGCAACTTTACGGCGGTGTTCAAGGCTCTGCTGCTCTAGAGGTTGCTCTTTGTAAATGTATTTGTCGAATTGAGAACCTCCTCCTTTTTTGAAGTAGGTTAAAAATACACTCAATACTTTTATAGTAAAATATAATATTATAAATATAATAAAGTCAGTGAAATTTAAGTAGTGACAATAAAAGTAAGCAAAAGTGAAAAAGTGATTACAATGGTAGCACTCCAGTCGATGCAAGTAAAAATAGATTAACAGCTTGCCTAATGTAAAGTAATCTATCCGTGTGTTATGCATCAAATTCGCTGACAAAAACGGAACAGTCATACGCGCAAATAGAGAAAGAAGTGTATAAAGCTTGCGTTTACGCTTGTGAAAAATTTTATACTTATATCTAAGGACGAACAGATGCAACCAGAAACGGACCACAAGCCTCTAGTGAGTATAATTAACAAACCATTAGCCTGTGCACCCGCTCGTCTACAGAGAATGTTGCTACGGTTACAGCCTTATACATTCAAACTAATTTATGAAACTGGAAAGTATTTGTACATTGCAGACGCGTTATCGCGTGCAGTAGCACCGACCTAGCTCTCTCTGTCAATTCCGCGCGATCACTTTGAAATGCAGGCCCAAGTATAACGTCTAACAATCCTTTAAGAGGGAGCAGAGGAAAAATTTCTAATCCTCGATTTGATTTTAGAGGGGTATATCCACTTTAAAGTTAAAAATAAAATATTGTATGAGTAACTGCACGATATATTCAAGCATAGACATTAATCAGAAAACAATAAAGTTTCCTCGATAGATAAAAATCACGAAATGACCTCTAATTTTCAAATTTTTTTGATTTATCCTCGAAATGCTACAGGTTATTAGGACAAAAATTTGATAATTAATTATATTTATGCATGATCGAGAACTGTCACTACGGATTTTTTTGAATCCCTTTAGTTTTAGAGTTATTCCGCTAAAACGAATTTGGTACTTTTAATGCGCAAAATTCAACATCTCCTGTCGCATGTCACGCGAACTTCAGGTATATATTTGTTTGACAAATTTGGACGGAGCCAACCTCAAAATACAACAGAACATACAAAAACAAGATTGTGAATTACAAGGTAAAATTATAAAACGAGGTTGACCGGACGACAAGTCAAAAGTAAATGACATACTTGAACCATACTGGGATTGTAAAGATGAGTTAGGCGATTATCATATTGCACCGCGACCTGTGACGGAGCGCGGAGCTGCGTTTTTTAACGTTGTACTGAAGTACCTCAGTTTGTATGGAAAACACGCGCCGTCGATCACACTGACAACACTTCTCCGCGCAGATTTTTAATCAATTTCTGTCTATTCCAGTAATTGTCGTTCGGATTATCCCTAACAAATAATCAAAGGGTTCAGTTGACACGCGTATGTAGTTGAAAAATTGATCTCCATATAGGAAATGAAACTATTTTTCCGGATTTAAATCGCGTATATTTGTTTTTTCAAACAAACCAACGTTTCGGGCTCTTTACAGGTCTCATGGTCACGGTTGACTGACGTTTTTCAAACGGTTTGTTTGAAAAAACAAATATACGCGATTTAAATCCGGAAAAATAGTTTCATTTCCTATGTATAACAATCGCGAAAACCTAAGAACTTGATATTGATCTTTATATTTTCTTGAATCTTTGTAATGAAGTTCAATGTTATCTTCGGTGTCTTTTTATTTGAGTATACAAAAACTAAACAGACAATATAACTGCAGCGTCCTGATTGAGTTCTGTATTATTAACCGTTCTTGTCAAAGAAGACTGCGAAGCGAGTATTTTAAGTGACGCGGGGCCGCTAGACCGCGCGTTGACGCAGATCTGCATCTCTGCGACGTCTCAGGGCGCGGTACAGTGTGACAATTGCCTTAGTGGTCAATTTGGTATTGTCGGAAGGAACAACAGTTAAATCATGTATTGGCCGATTATGAATACTCAGTTGATAATATAATAAATAATAAAATCTTCTTAAAAACATGGTTTCTTAAACATTAGTGGCAGGAGCCTCCTTTTAAGTGTCAGGAGGCACCGCTCTTCATTCGCTATACGTATTAAATTACACAAACCAACTAATCATTCAAAACACATTTCTCATTACATCGTTCAAGATTACAAAAATATTAAAATTGTCGTTTTTATATATATATATGTTATCATTTTATGTTATGTAATGGGGGGTAGTTTACAGGAAAATAGAGATCAGTTTTGACACAGCTCGTATTTGATTCACATATCTTTTATACCCTGTACTTTGACTTAACTTACTAGCAGTAGAGCTCCTTGTGAAAGAGCTCGTCCCGGGTAGTACTGCTATCTTACCTATTTCTGCCGCCAAACAGTAATAATATAATAATAACGCACACACTCAACATAACCCCGCCCTAGGGAAACCCTGCGTTGCGGGTGCCATGGACACACACATAGACAACCACATATTACACCTAAACTCACGAGAGAAATAAATGTAGGCCATACAAATATTTCTCCCGGCCCGGGAATCCAACCCAGGGACCTCTGCGTGGCAGTCCGGTATGGTAACCGTTCGGCCACGGAGGCAGTTAAAGTAATGTCAGCATTACTGTGTTCCGGTTTTGAAGGGTAAGGGTGCTGGTGAAATTACAGGCACATGGGACTTGTCAACTTATGTCTCAGATCTTTGCAACTTAAACCTCTGAGTGGCACTGTAACTGTTATGGACTTTGACGGGCATAAACAGGTAAGGTGACAATACTTCCCTGGACGAACTGTTTCACAAAATCCTCTACTGCTTACCTATATGTAATAAAGATATATTTGATCCGACGCGTGTATTTCATCGTTAAACAACCTCACTATCTTTAGAACCCAATGGCCCTAACAAAAAAGTACCCTTTCGAGAGATCAAAATAAAGAAAAAAATATTAAGGTGGGGAGATGTCGTATGGCGTTAATACGAGTGTCACGCGGTGAATATAGTGGTTGATAGTGGTGGGATCTCGTTAATATCGATATATCGATGTTTGTTTCGTATACGTTTAGAAATATAAATTATAGCGTGTCAACCCCATCGCGACGACCACACATCCTCGAGGAACTAGATTAGTCTTTGCGAATGTAGATGGCACTTCTTGCCATCCTGATTTTGATTCAAATGGGAATCGATCCGATCGGCTAGTCTCGAAGTCAGATGGGTTTCTGAGCTGAAAATGATTCCTATTATGTCTTTCTAATTTGTGAGTTAAATCAACTATTGTTGTGTAAAAGTATGTAGGCAATAACCAAATCTATTTAGGTTACTGGAGCGGCTGGGGGGTTTTGCAACCTATTAAAATTTGATGGTGGTGTGGACTATAAGGCGCGGTTCTAGAAGAATGTAAGGAAAGTTGGATTTACGGTTATATCATCGAGAAGATAAAAAGAATAGAAAATAGAAAGATTATTATTATATTATATTATTAAGAAAAATCAATGAAAAATGTCCGTCGTCCGCTAGAACGACGAAGAGTCTCGATCTTCCTTTTTTCTTTTTTTCGAAATGGTGCGGCGAGGGTTTCTTACCATACCGCGAGCCAGCAATTACGAAACCAGCGCACTTTAGTGGCAACACTCAAAGGCGTTTTGGCACGGTGCAAAAGGGAAGAGAGAAGGAATTCGATGCAATGCCTAACTAATGAAATTAAAATATCACCAAAGAAGCGGATATTGGTTTGAATGCCAAAGTTAATTATAATAATTCATGTATGGCGCTTACGTTACGTTGTTTTCAATTATTTTCGTCATTTTCATGACGACAAATAAACTAAACAAGCTGAATTTTGATGGTCACATTATGAACTCGGTAAGTTCTGTAAGTCTATCGATAAATTTAACTTATTTATAACACGTCTCATCCTTATGAGTCAATATTGACCAATCGATCGTGCACTAACCTCCCCACTCACTCTGTTTGGGTAGAAAGCTAATTTCTGAACGTCGCCGCTTCATATGTTAAGACACCTTTATTGAAAACTGGTTTCTTACAGCATTGTGGTGCAAATAACGTTTTGTAAAATATATAACATACGTGTTATAACTGGCTGCGTACAAAGCATTATTATGAGCACCATAGCAGCGAATTTAAATACGTTTACACAAATTACTAACTGTAACACCTAAACCAGAAGCAATTTAAAGTCGCATTTTTTAATAATAAAGAACCACACTAATTACGTGGTTTTTATTAGGTCTGAATTAAATTATTCTGTGTTATGAGTACCAGAAATTAAAAATTAATCTCAAAACTCAAATCATCATCATTCAGCCATACGACGCCCATTGCTGGGCATAGGCCTCCCCCAACGATCTCCACGACCTTTACCAGATCGTCGGTCCACCTGGTGGAGGGCCTACCCACTGAGCGTTGCGTCCCAACGGCCATCGGTTCTCCTAGCTATATGCCCCGCCCACTGCTACTTCAGCTGAGCAATTCTTCGAGCTATGTCGGTTACCTCAGTTCTCCTACGGATTTCCTCATTTCTGATTCTATCACGTAGGGAAATACCGAGTATCGCTCTCTCCATTGCCCGCCGAGTGACCTTGAGCCTTCATATGTAGCCCATAAACTCATTTGACTGAAACTCTAGGAGTTTTCTCTGTGCTCTTTGTAAAAAAACATTTTTAGTAGTAGTAGAGCGCCTTGTAAAAGAGTTCGTCCAGGGTAAAACTGCCACCTTACCTGTTTCTGCCAAGCAGTAATATGGGCATTACTGCGTTCCCTCTTGTAAGGTAAGGGTGCTGGTGAAATTACAGGCACATGGGACTTGTCAATTTATATCTCAGGGTGATTTGTTCCTTCCGTCGTTTGGTATTAAAAAAAAATGGAATACATTTATCATTTACAATATTTATTCCAAACATCTTGGGTCGAGATTACTTCCCAGAGCTAAAGGAGTCACTACCATGGATTTTTATGATCCAAGTACGCAGAATCTGTATAATAATAAACTTTAAATAAAGTTTTTGTTTCACTATGGTTTTAAACCTTTGTGTGCTGGTATATATAGTTTTGAATTCACGGCCTCCGTAGTCAAGTGGCTTGCACACCAGTTTTTATGGTGTTGCCATCTCTGAAGTCCCGGGTTCGATCCCCGGTCGGGTCAGTGTAGAAACTGAGTTTTCTATATTGTCTCGGGTCGGGGTGTTGGTGGTACCGTTGCTGTTTCCGATTTCCAAAATACAAGTGCTTTAGCTACTGACTTTGGGATCAGAGGATCGTATGCGATGTTGTCTAATATAAAAAAACCTCGTGAATGGCAAATTTTGAATATCAACCCGAATCTTATTATAGAAGCGAAGATTTTATGACGACGACTGTCTATAACAGCTAGTTTATTTTTATTCCTTGTGTTAATGTTATATTTTTTTTCATAAAAATATACTATTCTTCTTAACATACATTACACTTTCAAAAATTTACTATGTTGATTAGTTTTGCGCTATTGGATTTTCGTCATCCAAGTCCGCTGAAGGTGTATAAAAACCTTTAGTATAAAGTGTAAAAATATAATAATAGGCTCTCAAAGCTTATAACCACTAACGTAACCATAATTTATCCTGCCTTTGATAAAAACTTCGTGAGTTAACGCTATAATACGGAATATTAAAATCTTTCTTTAGCGAAAAAGCAATGGCAATAAAATATCAATTTCATTAGTACACTCTAATCAGTTTTCCTTTTGGGAGTCATGAAACTGTTGATTGGTTGGATTTTTTTTATTGTACATTTGACCTCTGTTTTACGTGATGGAAAGCGACAATGAGCTCGAGAATGAAGCTTGCACACCAAACATGACCACGACAAAACCAGAAAATAATAATCGGGACAGTAGAAGTTGGTCAAATTTGATAAAATGTTATTAACTTTGTATGAAAAAACTTTTTATTAAATTTTACCAGCTTCTGCCTTTTCGATTTTTCTTCCCATGTAATACAATTATACTTAGAAGAAACTGAGAATATTAGCATTAAAAAAAGGGAAATCAATTCTATTCATTTTGTATGAAACATATTTTATGAAATTTTTTCGTCTCACACATTGAAATAATCACTTCATGACTTTGAATCGATTAGAACTAAAAAGATTTTGATCAGTTTTATTCATTTTTATGGACAACTCATGCTTGACCAAAAAATTGACTATGCCAAAAAGACTTAATGGTTCCTAAGACAGTTTTCTTGTATCTTCTGTGATTTCCCCATACTGCTCCATTTAAAGAAAGCACTGCAAGTAACTGTTTTCAGTTTATAATGGAGATACATAGTCAGACACATATCAGTAGTCTCACCTACCCCACATTAGAATCAAGTGTGGTAACTTTTATAGGTATATTGGCCATGGTAGAATAATAGTTTGATCTACCACCTCACAAGCAGTCGGTACCATTTGGGGCTATTCAAGGTTAAAGTGAACAGGCATTTATTAGGCAAACGCGTCCCATCGTCGGTCTGATCATCGCTTACCATCAGGTGAGATTGTGGCCGTCTATTATATATTTAAAAAAATGTATCCAGGTTGAGAGTTGCACAGAGGACCATGGCGTTCCTTGCTCGGCATCAGTCTTGTAGACCGAGTTTGTTGAGATCCGACAACGGACGAAAGTCCAGGATGCTGGAACTCGGATCGTGGAACTCAAACGGGGTTGGGCGGGGTCATAGCATAGCAAGATAATGGACAAATGGAGCAAGATTTCGACTGATTGGTGGCCGAGGATGAGCAAAAGGAGCGTCGGGCGCCAAGTTGCAAGGTCGACGACATTGTACGCGTCGCGGGGTGTCAATGGATGCGGCTAGCACAGGACCGTTGTGGATGACACAAACTTCGGCAGGCCTATACCCAGCATTGGATGAAATCAGGCTGTGTATGAAGTTATCCACATTGTGAGAGGAGAGTTTAAAAGCAGTAAAGCTCGTTGTGAAGAGTTCGTCCAGGGAAGTACTGTCACCTTACCTATCTCTGCCGCCAAGCAGTAATGTCAGCATTACTGTGTTCCGTTTTTGAAGGATAAGGGTGCCAGTGAAATTACAGGCACACGGGACTTGTAAACTTATGTCTCAGGGTGAAAGCTCTGAGTGGCACTGCAACTGTTGTGGACAGGGGTGTAGCTTACCATCAGGCGCGCGACTCGTTCAACCCGTCACTTGATATTATAAAAAAAAGACAAAGCCTGTGATCAGCAGTGGGACTGTATATAGGCTAACTACTATCTATACATATTATAGTGGTAACACTACAATAAAAGTACGTTATGTAAAATATTTTATGTCTTTATTTACAAAGCTACATCATCGATAATATCGATAAGAAAACGACAGCTGTCACAACACTATTTAAATATTGAATCACATCACAGTCAGGAATTTCGGTGAAGGGATGTAGTCAAAGTTTAATTTCAACTAATTTTGTAACTGACTTCAAAAAAAGAAGGTGCTCATACTCACGCAGTGTGTTTTTGTAAATTAATGTGTGAACATGTGACTTCTTCATAGTCATACCATCTTTTTATCACCGTTTTCTCTGGTTCCAGGCCACTTACTTTTGAAATTTTGAATCATTTTTTTTCCTCGTCATTCTGACTTTGCTTCGTTCGACGGGAGTGACGACAATCCCATCAATATTCTCGAAGAAAAAAACATATTCTTCGATCATATAAAAATGACTGCTTATAAAGCAATAATATAGTCGTATATATGAATGTAGGCCCTTTTGGGGTAAGTGTCTACGTTATATTCATCCATAACATTCGCATTTTTGAATATAGCCGCCATTAAAATTCTATTTTAATTTTTAAAAATAAAGTCTGACCGTAGGCCGAGGTCCAGCTGAGGACGAAGCCCGAAGCGTCCGCACTCCACCGTATGTAGGTAGTATACGAAGGCACACAGAGAAACAAAAACAAACAAAAAGCACATAGAGAAATTCATTGGGTCTGCTGATTCGTTCCGTAGCTTGGGAGAGCGTCGTCCTGATATGCTGAGGACACTGGTCCGAATCCAGCCGGATCCAATGAGTTTATTTAAGTGTTCGATGTTTTTATTAATAATTATAACAAACTAGAGGAGATTTTTACAAAAAAAAAATAATATCAGGGCAGTAAAACTTAGTGATATTCTATTTCTGCCGCCACGCAGTAATGTGGGCATTACTGTGTGTTGGTGAAATTACACATGGGACTCGTCAACTTACGTCTCAGGGTGACGGGCGCAGCGGCAGTGCCCCTCGGATCTTAGCGAGGGGTAGGCGGTGAGATGAGAGGGTTGCTTTTGCCACTATGTACGAATTTGTAGCGAAACGAAAACCAATAGTTTTTAATTAGTAACAATGGGTCCACTGTAATCGCAATCACGTTCAAGAGGTTACACGTTTCTATAATGAGATTTCAACATTTGCAATTAACTAGTCTTAAAACTGTAGTGAAATAGGTAGTTTAGTAGCAGTAGAGCTCCTTGTGAAAGAGTTCGTCCAGGGAAGTACTGCCACCTTAGCTACTTCTGCCGCCAAGCAGTAATGTGAGCATTACTGCGTTCCGGTTTCCTCAGATCTTTATTTTTTAAAGTGACACTGGAATTGCTATGAACAGACGTGTCGCTTGTCACACACGACTTTTTCGTCCCGTCTCTTGTTGTCATATAAAAAATCAAAAATACTCTATGTGTACTTTGGCGGGAACGGGGCATTGTCTGACACGTATCATAGAAGGCCTTGTTTATCATTAATATCCGGCAAACCCCTAACTTCTGTACTAATGTACTATTATCTAAGTAATTTGTTGAAAAACTCATGAAGTTTTGTTTAACATTGGTTTCAACCAAAAACACACGCCGGAAGAGAGGTCAGTTGTAGATGGTTAGCGCTTCTCATGCATGTAAAGTGGAATTTGTAGTGTACTTTTAAAAGTGTCGTTTTATAAAAATAAAATAAATTAGTAAAGATATTTATTTATCACAATTTTTGCTACGATAAACAACCTAAAATATAGTAGTTCGAAGCCTATAAAAAGATAGACAGCTAATAATATGCGATCAAATGAATGAGTACGGCTGTAATACGACATATGATACTCACTACTAAATATTATATTTGACCGGTTTATCTGACGCCATTAAAACTACATTTCGCACTTGACCACTAACATAGCATTGTCTCAAAAATTGCGATATACTATATTTTATCACAAAATTGCGTTACATTAATAATTTATCTCCAAAATTTCACTATACTGATGTGTCATTCATATACGATTTAATTTCAAAGTGACAGGACAACACTGTCGCTTTGAAACTAAATAGGTAATATTAACACAATTTAGAGCCATTTTGAGATAACACCATGTTAGTTCTCATATGCGGTTTGTTTTGCTTGCAAGTGGCAGCTGAAGTTTGTTTACTTTTAAACTATGGAGTTTCTTACTCGTTCTTCTCGGGGGAATCCGCCTTACTAATGAGCAGAAGTATTTAACAATATTGTAAGTGGAATTTGCTTACAGGTCCTTTACAGGCCCTTTACAGGTCCCATGGTCACGGTTGACTGAGGTGGTACAGTCTTCAACCAGTTATGTCTAATATTGATGCAAACTACCCTATTTTTTCACTATAGTTACGATAGTTATTAATTAAATACCTTATTTTTAATTTTACAAAGAAAACATTCCAATTTACGCTACATTAAGTTTTACAAATTATTTTATTGAATGAATTTTTCTTAAGTTCAATTTATTATTAATTATTAATACAAATTAGAATAAACTAAAACATATTAATTAGTACTGCAGTCTTATGTCTGTTTGGGACCTGTAAAGGGCCCGAAACGTCGGTTTGTTTGAAAAAACAAGTGTACGCGATTTAAATCCGGAAAAATAGTTTTATTTCCTATGTGTAACAATCGCGAAAACCTAAGAACTTAATTTCATAGGTATAAAAAAAGGTATAATTGATAATCAGTAAAATAAAACTGCATATCGATGTTTATATTAATAAATGTATACTTAACACAACCCATTTATCGATAAAACATCGATAACGACAACGTATGGCCCGTGACTAGTTCAAATATTGACTGCCTTGTCAGCTGTCAATAGGGATTTGTTGATTACATTTTTGGCTGTACGTGGGACAGCCAGTCTCTTTTGGAGCTTTTAAACAGAAAAAAATGTATTGGAGTATAGTATACTTCGTTTTCTATCAGGCGTCATCTCATTTAGTTATTTTCTAAGCAAAGTAATGTAATAAATATCGTGCACAGATTCTCAAATATATTTACTACTTTTATGTAATTATTATCTGATGCCAGCAACTCGGTCTGCGTAGAATAAGTACTTCAAGTGGAAAGCCGGATTCATCCCCTAGTTTGCCACTATTAGACGTGGAATATTATTTTCAAATTTCAATGGCACCAATACTGAGGTACCCTCTTTCCAATAAAAAAATAATCATCAAAATCGGTTCACAAATGCCGCAGTTATCGCGTAATATACATATAAAAAAGTACAGTCGAATTGAGAATCTCCTCCTTTTTTGAAGGCTGTTAAAAACGCTGAAACGTTGTTTATTTAAATTTTTGTTAAATAGATATTCAATTACTTTTTATGTAAAATTACTCCACTAGTTTGTTATAATTATTAACATAAAGATCGAACGCTCAGAAAATATTCCTTCTATCCGGCCGGATTCTAACTGACGTCTTCTAGCATATCGTGGCGACGCTATACCAACGAAGCCACGGAACGAACCAGGGCGTCTACTCCCAAAAGTAAAATTTAGATTAAACAAGACTCATTAACTAGGCATTCTTAGTTCCAGAAAATAAAATTATCCACTCGTTTCCGATTTTGTCCCACTGACATCTCTAACTACTAAAAATGACTTTTTTCTAAAGCCAACAACACAGTGACATGTTGGCCCAACGTTGCCGAGAGAACGCTAATTATCAACGTATTTTGCCTTGCCTTGCCATCGTTCGGTGTCATATTCCTAGCTGACCGAGTGAAGGCGAGCGCCAATGTGTATAGTGTATAGAGCTCGTTTTGCGTGGCTTATCGCAACTCGCAGTCCCTCGTGACCACTTGTCTCACTTCGGAGAGGTGTCTGTTTTTCTGTACAAATCGAAGGCGCTCGACCAATAGTAGTCAATTGACATTGTATACAATTAGACATTTGCATGCTATTTAATACATTTCGAATTATATACGTAACTTTTAACACGCAAAATAGGCGCTTTGTCGTCGAATTGCGGATACCAGCCCGTTGCACCAAGTACCAAGTACGTAACTTTTATTTATTTCCAAAATAAATTGAAGTGTTAAAGATTTATTAATAATAATAAATGTTTTCTATGTAAATCAGATGTCTGGGACCCCGCGATACAGGCTTGCCTAGTGTGGGGACCGCGGTAAACATAAAATTGTACCTATCAATCTGTGAAATAAATGTTATTATTATTATTATTATAATTCTGTACCAATGCATAAATACAAAAAGCTCACACTATTTGAAAACCTTTGAAAAATTTCTTTCTTATATCAATCTTGAGGTTAGAAATAGCGACGGTCAGATTAATATTATAAAATTTTCGCTTTTTTAATATACTCTCAAATTATATTTTTTCCTGCAATAATATATATAAGTGCAAAATAATAAATTCTCACATGACGTTCCCGGATATTCCCATAAGAAATAAAATATTCCCAAATAGAATGTTGATTTTAATTAAACGTTTCCAAGTCGATAATGACTTTTCGATAGATTATGGTCCAACACTAAAGCCAATTTTTGTATAAGCATGTAAAAGAACCTATTTCACCATTCGCGTTATCGGTCCGTTATTGTCTATGGGATCCGAAGCCCAAAACGAAAGCGTTGTGGCTAACGGACTGCGGACAGCTCACGGATCGTTTTGATTTCGTACGCAGCTGCGGTTGTATATTTTGCGAGTAGGCCTTCAGCTGACCTCACGAATTTTTTTATATGCTTGCGTCGTATCCTTGTATTTGGTTTTTCAACGACTTTTTAGCCGTAATCTATGAGTTGTTTTTTTTATTACAAAAGGCATAAGTATTCATTTTCAGATCTCATAGAGAAATGATTGGTTCTCCGTATAAACTTTCATTCCCTTTAAGAGTGGTTTCATACACCACAGACCACATAAATACTACACTGACTGTTAGCAGTGATGCAAACGCTTGCTTCGCTACACTTATAAATCACAAATGTAGCGATGCAATCGCGCGTTTGTATTGATGCAGTTGCGCGTTTGCATCCGGGCTCACAAGTCCTTCACTTGTGTTTTTCTCTTGCTTGTGTGACTTGTTTCGCGCATGCGCAAAGATCCGTCGCGTACGCGCAGGCAGGACTGTTCACGAGTCCTGTTCGAGTCGAGTTCTTGGGCCGGCCGTTTGGCTTGCGTCAGATTTCTTTGCGTTGTGTGAGATTGATATCTGGCAAGCTTGATATTTCCGCGCAAGCAACAAAGCAGTAGCGTCCACGCCTCCACTACAACCAAAACAAAGGCAAGGCGCCACGCATGCGCGCAAGTCTCTCCGCAAAACAAAGCGGAAGACTCGTGAATGCCTTTACGCGGATGGAAGATTTCTACGCCGTGTACCAAACCGACGCAAGCAAGTGAAAAACGTAAGTAAAAAACTCACGAACCCGGCAGAAAGTAGCGCGTGTGTGTCAGGGTAGACATTAGTACAGCATCGCATTTGCGTCGCTGTGAAAAGTCACCGTATGTAATCGCCTTAAGATTTATTTTTGTGACAAATAGCCTATATCGTTTTCCTAGGTCTCATCTATCTTTATATCAAAATTCTACGACAGAACCATTACAGACAGAATTACGTTCGCATTTATAAAGTTAGTTTACAGTAATCACTAATTTGTTTTATTACATCAAATGACGAGACGAACATGTTGTGCGCCGGTTATAAGCAACACACCCGCATTTAACACTTGCAGTGCCACTAAGAGCTTTAAATCGCGGAAACCTGAGAGGCACTTCTCGTCACACAGAAACATACAGTTGACAAGTCCCATGTATCTGTTATTTCACCAGTGCCTGTGCCCTTCAAAACCAGAAGGCAGTAATGCTCATATTATTGAAAGGTGGCAGAAATAGGTACCTAAGGTGGCAGTACTTCCCTGGAGGAACTCTCGGAGGACAGAGAGCTTCTTGTGAACAAACTAAGAATGTAAAGATAGAAATGTTTAATTTATTAGTAGAGACTAATTGTTAATTTATTTCAAAAACTTGTATATAAATAAACACGGAAACTTCATAGAATAATAACATCATATTACGGTGTCATTCATAAATGGGCTATGTTGAGTGTGTGCGTTATTATTATATTATTATTATATTATTATTATAAATGTCATCTGTCACCAATTGTCACGATGTTTTTCTCTATTAAAATTAGTTATCCAAAGAAAAATGTTTACAATCACCGCTTCTTTATTTACAGCTTTTCTAATTCTAAAGAAACGAAATAACATTAGTGACATTTTAAGGGAAATGTGTTTTATATTTGAAAGATTTTTTGTTTTTAACCAACCGACTTCAAAAAAGGAGGAGGTTTTCAATTAGACTGTATGTTTTTCTTGTATGTATGTTAGAAACTCTTTGTGAAATGATTTTGATGAATATTTATATATATAAGTATATATATAAGTATATATATATAAGTATATATATAAGTATATATATATAAGTATATATATAAGGAGGGTATCTCAGAGGTGGTCCCATTTCAATTTGAATAAAATACACACATTCCACCTCTAAGGGTGACAAACTTGAATGACTTTTGAGGTCGGTTTTATAGCAGTCTGTAGTAAGATAATTAAACATATTTTTTATATACTATCAAGTGACGGGACGAACAAGTCATGCGCCTGGTGATAAGCGACACGCCTGTCCATAGCAGTTGCAGTCCCACTCAGAGCTTTAAATTGCAAAGACCTGAGGGTCACTGCGCCCGACACCCTGAGGCATAAGTTGACAAGTCCCATATGCCTGTACTTTCACCACCACGTATACTTCAAAACCGGAACGCGGCAGAAATAGGTGAGGCGGCAGTACTTCCCTGGACGAACTTTTTCACAAAACGCTCTACTGCAGGAGCTACACAAAATTATTATTGTTATATTTGATTGGTTTAATCGGGATGGTTCTTAGCTGTATTTGATAAATATCTCTTCAGCCGTTTCATCAGATCTTTCCCCAGTTATTGTAGAAATATCCAGCCCCACAACGCGACTCATCCGTAGAACAAAGATCTAAGTGCAAGACTACTTGTTCTCAGGACATAGTACATTTTGTTCGTTTTTTTACCGACTTCAAAGAAGAAGGAGGTTCTCAATTCGACTGTATGTTGTTTTATTTTGTTTTTTTTTTGTATGTATATTACGCGATAACTCCGGTATTTGTGAACCGATTTTCATGATTCTTTTTTTGTTGGAAAGGGGGTAATTCCATAGTGGTCCCATTTAATTTTGAAGACAATCATCCACCTCGAAGGGTGGCTGTTCACGCATGACGATTCATTTTTATAAATAGCGCCTAACTTTAATTTAGGAGCAATTACTTTAATGGTTGATGTTGCTATTTCTCCAATTCAAGGCGTTTTTCTCTCAATATACTTTCTGTAGTGTCGTAGTGAGAACCTATTTTTATTATCTCCAGTGTCAAGTCCTGTATAGTGGCGAACTAGGGGATATTTCAATAAAAATTAGCAAATAGACGTAATTCCACGTACTTTTGAGGTCGGCGTTTTTAGTACTCTGTACTGAGATTATCTTCGCTGTGGATGTCACATTGACCGTTGTCCGATTTTATATTTCCGAAACGAAATAAGATACATAAATTTTCAAAACACCTTTACGTAAGCATTAATTTGAATTACGAAACTATTCTCGTAATGTACTTATTATCTTTTCGCTATATAATCACATCGGGCTTTGTTCTTCGGACGAGTCGAACGTATTGGAGAATTAAGAAATTCTTAAGATTGTATTTCTGTAGGCGGATAAATGCGAGGAGAAAAAAAATTACCTGAACAAAAAGAAGCTTAAATTTAAGATTTATAAACTTGTGTAGGCCGTAAAATCTTTGATTATTTGTGTTGAAAGTTAGTTTGAAATGATAATTGCCCTATAAAATTCTGATTGCCCCGGCAGGAGGTCAGGTTGATGGGTGGACAATTGTTGCTTATAATTGTCTGTTTCCGATCTCGTATCTCATGTACTTTTCGGATTTTAGAATTCGAAACTCGGCTTATTAGAAGTTTTATTTTATGATTATCATGTAACGGAACGAAGAAGTCGTGCGCGTGGTGGTAAATGACCATGGAGTTTACGACCGGAAATAGAGACGAAATGTCATTTAATTTGTTTGAAAACTATTTTGCCAAATCATTACTGTGACAACTGCGCTCCGATTGGCCAGCCCGAATTCGAAACAATTGACGGGTATCGTCAATTGTTTCGAATTCGTTTGTTTGTTTGTTGTGAAAATTGAAAAATTACATACACTTAATACATAACTAAAAAAAATACATAACATACACACTTATTATTTAATTACCGATGAAATGTGATACCGTTTGTTTTGTAATTAGATGTTTTGCTGTTTTTCCCACAGCACCGAATGGAACAGCCTCCTATTGTTAGAGATAGATATGTCTTTATTACAGTAAAAACAGAAAATTTTTGGAATATACGGAGACGTTCACACAGGTCTGTAGTTAGCGCTATACTATTTCAGCTTTCAAATTTGTGATTTCAGCGCAAACGAGAGCTGATATTTAAAAGTCATATAAGGCTCATGTGCCTGGTGAGTTGCCAGGATTGAATGGCCCTTAATTCATCTCTATTTCTGGTTATATACTCGATGTAAGTGACACACCTATCCTTAACAATTGAAGTGCCACTAAATTTTTTAAACGCAAAGATAATTAATTATCTTTGCGTTTAAAAAAACTTGACTTTTGACTGTCCTATATAGAAAACCAAGTTTCTTTTCTATCCAAAAAAATAAACAATAATTTCGAGTGTCGAGAGGGAATTTTAAATTTGAAACAAAAACAAGTTATTTTTTTTGCGAGTTAACGACGGGTTTCTTTCGACGAAAAGGGGCCCGAGAAGTTAATTGGGTTTTGAGGATTGCGTGGGGAAAGGTAGATTTTTCTGCCGAATTGTATTTATGGCAACATGATAGGAAAACATAATAATAATATTGGTGTAATATTATTATTATGTTAGTATAGCTCTCTCTGAAGTACGGACTCGTACAATAGAGGTTGCCATATTACAAGTATTCACCGGAGCCAATATTCGAAGATGACCGCACCAAAACCTATTGGGATCGATCCATTATCACGAACGGTCCATTATAACGGTGATATGGGATCGATTGCAGTCGAGGGTATTTCTTGTGGACGTTACCATCCCGCATGATGAGAGTCTCGTGAAATCCGAAACCGAGAAACGCTGGAAGTGTCTCGACCTGGCGCACGAGGTCACCGACATGAAACAATCCCAATTGTTTTGTCCGCAAAATGGGTTAATTCCTGTCAGCCTTTCTAACAGCTTGAGGCGGTTAGACTTCTGTGGCGTGTCGCTTCCAGCACAAATGCGGAAGGCGGTTCTGCTCGATACGGCACGTATTGTTCTTGAACCTGAGTCCCTGATTCCAGCCGATTGTGCCATTGCCGGGAAATACCGCCTCTCCCATTTAAAAATTCAAAATTAATCTTTTAGGCCTTGGGAGAGGCGAGAGTCTAAAATAGATACAATAACAATAATAATTCATCTTATTAATAAATCTCCATCTTCTCCATAGCCTTCAATTATCAGGGTGTAAAGAAGCTAAACAGTAATATGAGCATTACTGCGTTCCGGTTTTGAAGGGTATAAGGGTGTTGATGAAATTACAGTATTTTTCAGTATTTTTTTTTGTAAAAAAATCCATTACTTATAATAATTATAATTATTAATAAAAAGATCGTGTAACAACTATAACCTCAACCCGCCAATAGTTCCATCGCGCCACCGCTAGATGGCATTAGTTGTACTCTGAAACGCGCTATCGTTTTGTTAACTCCAATAGTATAAGTAATCTCATATGTTTTGTATTGTTGATGCTCATTACCACTACAGCGTTGATACGGCTCTGAACGGCACTCAAGTTGTTAAGACGATTCGGTCCTATTACTGCTTTTCTAAGGCTTTTTGACACTGAACTGTGTGTTTTCACGACAGTGAGACATACAGCTGGGTCCCTAGCCGCATATCTTTTTGTTTCGTCGTGTATCTAATATACGCCTTGTGCACTTTCCGCCTGCGTCTCAATTTCTACGCACCCCCTCCGCTCACCAGCGCTACAATCGCAGATAAATGCATTGGATCCGGCTGTATTCGGATCAGCGGCTTCAGCATACCAGGCCGACGCTCTCCCAGCTTAGTTACGGAAGGAATCAGCAGACCCAACGAATTTCTCTATGTGCCTATTGCAGTACGTTTGACTAAGGAACAAACTTTCATTGATTTCTCACATAGATGGAGCTACGGCAAGAAAAAGTCGTTAAAAAACCATAAGCAACAAGCTCATAGAAAAATTCGTGAGGTTCGCTGGTTCGTTCCGTGGCTTAGTTGGCGTAACGTCTGGCACGGTTTGCTAGAAGACGCTGGTTCGAATTCAGCCTGATCGAAGGACTTTTTAAGTGTTCGATCTTCGTTTAATAATTATAACAAACTAGTGGAGTAATTTCCCACAAAATTTTTGATTACAATTGTGGTGAAACATACTGACTTTGAATAAAACTTAATCAAAACAAAATTAGTCATAGGTACATGCCCCCACGGGGATTCGTATAATCGACCTCACAATTTAAAAGCATCCTGTCTCCCATGGGCTACCACCGCTCTTGATATTAAATCCACAATAAAGCGAATTACACAAAAACGACATTTGTAGGACAAACGAACTTCCTGCGTCACCGTGTAAATTACACGCCATTCGGAAAATTAATTTCACTTTAAGATTTCTTTAGACGTGCGATTAAATTGTCGGGATAGGAAATGAAATTATTTTTTTTCTAAATTTGCTATATTTATTAAGTTCTTAGGTTTTTGCGATTGTTACACATAGGAAATGAAACTATTTTTGTGGATTTAAATCGCGTATATTTGTTTTTGCAAACAAACCGACGTTTCGGGCCCTTTACAGGTCACGGTTGACTGAGGTAGTACAGTCATCAATCAGTTATGTGTAATATTAATGCAAACCACCCTATTTTTTCACTATAGAATACAAAAGCTATTAATTAAATACCTTATTTTTAATTTTACAAAGAAACATTCCAATTTACGCTACATTATGTTTTACTAATTATTTTTAACCGACTTCCAAAAAAGAAGGAAAGAGAGTACCTCCATAGTGGTCCCATTTTATTTTGAAGAAAATCATCCACCTCGAAGGGTGGCTGACATATGAAGATTCATTTTTATAGATAGCACGTAAATTTTATTATAAGCAGCAATTATTTTAATTGTTTATATTGCTATTTTCCAATTCAAGGTGTTTTTCTCAATATACTTTGAGTAGTGAGAACCGATTTTTATTATCTCCTGTGTCAAGTCCCGTATAGTGGCGAACTAGGGGATGAATCCGGGTTTGCGCACTTTCCGGTAACCGATTTCAATAAAACTTGGTAATTATATGTAATTCCACGTACTTTTGAGGTCAGTTTTTTTAGTACTCTGTACTGATATTATATTTTAACAAACTGAATTTTTATTAAGTTAAATTTATTATTAATTAATAACGGAAATTAGAATAATAGTTTCATTTCCTACTCGAATATTTGTTTTTTTAAACAAACCAACGTTTCGGGCCCTTTACAGGTTTCACGGTCAGGGCTGACTTGTAATTGTCGGGATAGACTTGAAATAAACCTTTGTCACTTATCTAAAAGAAACCAAGAAGTTCCAAACTAAGTTAGTCAAACATCTATGAATACAGACAAAAAAATTAAATTAAAATTTATAAAATCAATAAGATGGATTTATTTTACAACTAACTTTTTGTTTCATTATAGTTTTATAACTTTTAATCATTGACTTACAATTATATGGTCGTCGGGTCCGCGCTGAAAAGTGTCCGAACTTATAGGGCGTTAAAATCGTATACAGAGCGTCATTCACGCTCTAGTCTTCGTTTGTTCGACTGACAGCGAAGCAAGCAAAATTAGACAGTACTGCGATAACATTACAATTTAAATTCAACGTTTTAGCTTTTTCATATTCCTTGACATGTCACTACGTTTAAATATGTTGACTTGGGACATTTTTTTCGTGGTTTTTGTATTAGACCCGTCGTCCATTTATTTGTAAGTCAATGCCTCAAATCTTTATTATTATTATTATTATTTTAATTTATTTAGGAACTTTTACACAATGTGTATGCCAGTTACATTGTACCCTAAACTATAGCTTACATGTCTGGGCGGCGCTGTTGGAGAGCCGATTCAACAAATAGTAATAGAGTTTTTGCCGGTTTCATGTGAGAATTGCTTAATATACAATTTATAGCATCTAAGGATGTTCGGTTGACCTGCCGGTCTCTCATGAACGCCGCCCTCTGTTGTTCGTACCGGACACATTCCAGTAACAAACGATATGCATCTTCCACTACTCTACATAACTCGCAATTAGGAGAACTGTTTTTTTGTTCATTCAGAAAGCAAAACTGTTTAATGGAACATGTCCGGTTGTCATCTTTAGTGCGATGACAACTATTTTTCTACCATAGTCGCACTTTGCAAACCACCTCAAACTATATCCAATTGCTTAATCTATTTGCCAAATTTTATTGACATCGGTTAACGGAAATCGGATTTTCCTCATTAACTGAATTCATTACCTGATTTACCACCCTTTAGAGGTGCAATATTTTCTTCAAATTTCATTATTTTTTCATGATGTCTAGTGACTGAACGAACATGTCGTGTACCTAGTGCTACATGCCTGTCTATAACAGTTACAGCGCCACTCAGAGCTTTAAGTCGCAAAAATCTAAGCTGCCTCTGAGTTTGTCACCCAAAGACATAAGTTGACAAGCCCCATATGCCTGTCATTACACCAGCACCTTAATCACCAGCAATAAAACAAAAAAGAATTATCGAAATCGGTAGGTACACAAAATATCGGTGTATTTCTTTTTTTGATGTCGGTTAATAATTCGGACACTTTATTATTATTATTACTTTATTATTTCGAGTTCTTAGGTTTTCGCAATTGTTACACATAGGAAACGAAACTATTTTTCCAGATTTAAATCACGTGCATATTTGTTTTTTCAAACAAACCAACGTTTCGGGCCCTTTACAGGACCCATGGTCACGGTTGGTTTGTTTGAAAAAACAAATTATACGCGTTTAAATCCGGAAATCATTTCCTAAATCGACACGTTGTTGAATTGTTTTTTTAAGCATGAGTTTTTCTCAGACATAAAAATTTTCAAATTCAAATTTTTCATTAAAAAATACCTTTTACAAAATCTCCAACTTGAAACAAATAAAACCATTTGTTATGACGAAAACACGAGCTACAGATATTTTGTGAATTTGATACGCCGTTTCAGAGTATGATTGATGTATCTAATCCATTTTAAGGCTTGTCACAGTGTCTGAGATAACAAAGCTGTTTAATCGCAACAAGTCGCAAGTCTACCCTCGGCCTACTCATCATGACCTCTCTCTCTCAACCGGGTCGCGGTGACGAGTGGTTGACATAACTAGGCGATTAAATGGAGCCTTCTGTATAACAATATTTATTATATTATTATCACCATGTATAACAATAACATTCAGATTTGTTTATTTTGTTTGGTACAGAATTGCCTGTTCTAACGGTAGTAATGTCTAGCTTTTTAACCGACTTCAAAAAAGGGGAGGTTCTCAATTCGACAGTATGTTTTTTTTATGTATGTATGTTACGCGATAACTTCGGTATCCGGTAAAAGGTTCTATGCCACTCCCCACGATCCCGTGCTAATCTCATCCAGGTTCGTCCCCCAATTCCTGCGATGCCATCCGCGCATCTCGCCGCTGGACGCCCGACGTTCCTGTATCCGGTCCTTGGACGCCACTCAGTTATCGCCTTACTCCATCTGTCATCTTGTCTCCGTATCCGGTGCCCTACCCAGCTCCACTTTAGCTTCGTGATAGGCCTCTTCTTTATTGCGCCAATATTTTCCATCCATCGCGATCCCGCAAATCTGACGATATCGTCGGACCTTCGGGCTGGTGGTCTGCCCTCTGGCCTTTTTGCTCCTCTTGGCCACCGTTCCATGACTGCTTTGGTCCATCGTCCGTTTTCTCGTCTAGCCAAATGTCCCGTCCACCTCCGCCTTAACCTCGTGATGCGATTACTCACGTCATCGACTTTCGTTTTACGTCGAACTTCCACGTTTGGTACACGATCCACGAGAGAAATGCCCAGCATAGAACGCTCCATCGCTCTTTTCGCCACCTTAATTTTGTGTATATTTTGCTTAGTAAGCGTCCATGTTTCCGCACCGTAAGTGAGGGTCGGCAAGATTGAGACGATGATGGTTAATAATGTGCAAGGCGACCACATCGATTACCAGGTGTCACAATAGAGAACTGTCTGTACTATGAGAGCTACTAGATCAACGTTAACTCTTGAGGCACAACCCAGGACACCCAGACCAAAAGTAATTTACAAGAGTTCATTTCCCAAATTGTATTTACCTGGAATCGAACTCGGGACCTTATCATCCAGCATTCATGGACTAAACCGATGTCATCCTAAAGATATGTAGTCCTCATTTCAGTAGCGGGACGTGGGATTGATGATGATGATGGAGACGGTGGTGTGCCATTATTTCAGTAATACATATAACCATGTCCATCGGTGTGATGATACTGCCAATATGGTTTGCAGCCATGTAAATTTAATCAAGAAGTTAACATTTGGTATTTAAGGCGATTCATAATTTGTAAACCTAACTGCACGTGATGTGGTATGACTCAATATTGTACCCCCGGTGAGAATCGAACACAACCGCTCTTTACGAGGTTATCACTGCATTTTTTAAGGCTGACTAGACGTTTCTAAAATTAATGAATTAGAGTAGTAATATAAACACAAAGTTATTAACATTTAGACTTAATCAAAGCCTTTGATAAGATCACTCACGGAAACTACAGCCAAAAATAACCACAATCTTAAATTATTATCTAAAACACGACCAAACTACTTAGTTTAGATTTACGACATGCCTTTTATCTTGTGGTTACATAAATTAATACAGCATTTCATATGATTTACTAAGGGGCGTAGCTCAAGGTTGAGTTTTGGAGCTTATGCTTTTCTAATTATACATTTTTTTGGTGATATTTATAACCTGTGTTCATATTAATTATTTTTTGTAGAATATAATTGGATAAGTAATTGATGACGTATTAATTTATGTGTGAAAGGTTGTATATGTAGTTTTAGGAACGATTTCTCTTCATTTGTTCTTGCTTAATGATGCCAGAATTATTAATGATCCTAACGCATATGCGTGTTAAGAATGCTGTAGGTAATTTTAACTGACCAATGAAATTACTTTAATTTGACGCGAAACGTTGTTCGAAATTTAAACTGACAAATCACATGGCATTACGTCAATTACCTCCTGTGCTAGAACGTGAATGAACTAAAGTGGTTATTGTACTGTATTAACCTTCATTAAGTGTTGTGCACAGACGGCCGATCGATGTTGAAAGCTTACCGCTTTCTAATGAGACTGAGATTCTATGTTTTGCGTGTTCTGTAATAGGACCCAAGTCCCAAAATCGTTTCAAGATTGACGATTTTTTTTATGATACCAAAGGACAGGGCGAACAAGGCGAGCGTGTGCTGGTAAGTGATATGCCTGTCCATAGCAGTTCTAGTGCCATTTAGAGCTTTAATCACATAGATCTGAGGGGAACTGCCACTATACTCTGCAGGGTAACCCCTGCCACATAAGTTGACAAGTCTCATGTGCTTGTAATTTCAAAACCGGAACGCAGTGATGCTGACATTACTGCTTGGCGGCAGAAATAGGTAAGGTGGCAGTACTTCCTTTCACGAGATCTTTCATTAGGAGCCTATATCATATGGCCGGAGTCAGTGACCTTTTTGTTTACTTTGTTCTGTATGATGAATTGAAACTATATACGAAGCCGTTTGGTACTATTTCCACTAATATCTTTATTCCGTAGGTGCAGGCAATGCACTAGAACATATTCAAAATAAATCTAATACTTACACTAAAGACATTAAGGGCTAAAGTCTTATGTCCTGTACCTTTTTAGAAAAAGATATCTGTTTTTAACCGACTTCAAAAAAAGGAGGAGATTATACGTTCTCATACACACAGCCATCATACACACACATCATACAGTTTCGGCTGTATGCATGTTTTCAGCTATCTCCGTCAATTGTGAACCGATTTTAAAAATTCTTTTTTTGTTTGAAAGGGTATACTATGGAGGTGATCCCTGATGCTGTTCCTGGTTCGTTTCGGCTATCACAAATTATTAGAAGTCAGAATCTGATGAGGGTTGGAAATCGAAAAAAGCTGATACACAAACTTTTGAAGTCGTTTTTCTTCTAGCTCTACTGCTACTAAATGATGGTGGTGATGTGCCATTATTTCAGTAAGACACATACACGGTTAAAAACTATGTCCAATTGTGCCATGATACTGCTAGTAAAGTTTGGTCTTTCTCCATTTACGTTTAATAACAAAAACTAATTAGGAAATCCGCCATGGTTCGGAATGCGGACAATTTGACATTTGCCAAAAACAATACTAGTTTAAATTAAGTTCAATTTGCACGCAAACTAACGAGACACATTCCAATTACAGTGACTCATGCCATAGATCGTTTAGTATGTAGTTGTTTATGGTGCAGCGTTGTTCAAAACATGCTGTGTACATTTGTACTTAGCAGACCGTAGTTCCCAGACTGTTTATGTATTTAAGAGTTGATGCAACTCAAATCGCTTTGGTTAATTCCGCGTAACTGTGAAAGTGTGGAATCAATCACTTTTGAAAAAAATCCTAAAAAATTTCACGATGGAAAAAAACACAAACTTGCCTCGAAATTTTACAAGAAAACAGCTGTATTCATTTTTTTATATCAACTTAACTAAATAGAACACGTTATAGTATAGGGGAACGTGGGGTATTGGGAGCCCGCGGGTAATAAGAGCGGCGTTAAACTGGACGTTCCCAATGCTCGTATTTGTGCAAACGGTACTCCTATGTCTTCGTTAACGTTCGCCAAGGATCGAGTCCTGTGGGTACCCGCGTTTAGTCGTATGAGATGGTTGTGTGTTTTTCGCTCCGCGCTTATAAAGCTTGCCAAATTTCATCATCCCAGATAAGCATTAAAATGCATAGATACTACATTGTATTTACACTAGCTATGTCACTATATCTATCAAATTTTAGAAGTTATGTTTGAAATTACAATAAAAATAGAAATGTTTTTACTGTTTTATTCCTTTTTCAATTCAATGCTACGCGGGTAATGAGAGCCATTTGGGTCTCCTTGTCCCATTGCATTATTCCTTTAACATTTTCTTGTTTATTCTCATTACTTTTTAACTTATACATTTAATTACTTTAATTTTTTTTTCGGACTGATTATATATAATGGCTCCCATTTGACATACGGGATTCTTACCGGCTCCCATTTCCCGAAATGTGGGGTAATGGGAGCGAATGACATGTTTTACTTTTTTTCTTTTTAACCAAATATTATAGTTTAGTTTCAAATTTTTTCTGTGAATATTTAGTACCCAGATATGTGAAGCGTACGTTCATAACTAATGAAAATTTAAATCGCATAAATTATGACTTATACTATCAATTTTCCTTAGTAGGCTCCCATTCTCCCACGCCCCCCTACGATATACATTTTTCAAATGACTTTTGTAAATAAAATAGATTCTGAAATAAAGCCCAAGTGTCCCTACCGCTCGACCCGCGCAATAGAACCGATTCGGTATGGGAAAAATTTGAATTCCAGCGGAGGTGTATTCGACTCTTAAGTTATATCATACAACAGATTGTTTCATAACACTTAGGTATAACGGTGAACTATGACCTGAAGCGTTTAGTAAGAAACCTGATTCCAACTCGGAGACATATTGTAGAGATGGGCAATTGAAAAAAATATATCGATGTATAGGTATATCGTTTCGATATTTACAACGAATATCGATATCTATCGAGAGCTTTACTGCTTAGTATTATATAAATAGGTAAGATGACAGAACTTCCCAGGGTGAAAGCTTTCACAAGGAGCTCTACTGCTTCTGACCAATTAAACGTTAACATCACCAGGGTAGCACAAAACGTCAACATTCTCGATTAACAATTTCACGTTAAAAATAAACCCCTTTTTCTGTGAAACTGATTATATATAACACTCATTTAAGTGCGGTGTTCGGTTGCTACTTGCTAATGAGCAAGTAATGACTCAACAACGCTTTTTTACGACACCTTCCGGTAGCGCGGTTAGCTTGTGGGGTGTTTTTATGTTTCAAAACTCCTCTTCTATAAATACAAATGCTTTTTCTTATTGCTTCAGTGTAATAGTGAAACGAAAACGTAGTTTCAATTTTTGGTCAATTAACACTTAATTTCAGTATTCCTAACTGGTGTTTTCTGGGCTTTTTATTTTGATTTTATTTTTATTAGTAATGCTCAAAGAACAAGTATACTGGAACTGCACCCGTCACCTTGGGACATCGAGTATATAACCAGAAATAGAGACGAAATAAGGGCCATCCACCCCTGGCAACTCATCAGGCAAATGGGCCTTATATCACTTTTAAATATCAACTCTCGTTTGCGCTGAAATCACACATTAGAAAATTGAAATAATACAACGCCAACAACTGACCTGTGTGTACGTCTCCGTATATTCCAAAAATATTCTGTATATATTGTAACAAAAATAATATCTCTAACTATAGGGGCTGTTACATTCGGTGGTGTGAGAAGAACAGCAAAACATCTAAATACAAAACAAACGGAATCACATTTCATTGGTAATTAAATATGTAATTTTTCAATTTTCGTCCATTATAGCAAAGCTCAAGTTAAACTGGTTGATTTCAAGTGAAACAACTGACGACACCTGTCAATTGTTTCGAATTCGGGACTGTAATGATTTGCCAGAATAATTTTCAAGCAAATGAAAAGACGTTTCGTCACTATTTCTGGTTATATACTCGATGCCCTAAGACATAAGTTGACAAGTCCCGTGTACCTGTAATTGCACCAGCACCCTTACCCTCCAAAACTGGAACACAGTAATGCTCACATTACTGCTTGGCAGCAGAATTGGGGTAATTGGCAGTATTTCCCTGGACGAACTCTTTGACAAGAATCTCTACTGCTGCTTTTCGGCGGTGTTCAAGGCTCTACAACATCTCGTCAACTACTTACAGTAAAACTAACGTATTTCGGATTGTTATTCAATATTGTTCAACAACTTTAATCAGCCGTTTGGTATCGCGTATTGTAGGAAAATTTTTAACTATCGTAAGTATCACAGACATTCTAAATGGCACACTATTAAGTTGAATAAAGCGTTTACTATTTTTTGTAACATACTGAAGAAAAGCTGAGAAACTCCTTTTTTGAAGTCGGTTGAAAATAAACGAGCGGTTCTTGAAAGCCATCTTCACTAAGTCACAAATTCATTTAAGCAATGTATACGCTTCTGTAACAAGATTCCTGTTTGTTATAAACTTTGCCATTAAAGGGGCTTAAAATTATCGATAAACATAACTTCATACTGTAGATCATTATTATTACACCGTTGTTTGGATGACAAAATCTATAGTGACCCATTTTTCTCTTGTAGGATAGGTTTTGATCTATCGTATTTGAACTAAATACTTATTGTAAATGTGTACAAAATGTCTAATAACAAGCCACCCATAGTGTTTTTTACTCGTTCTTCTACGAATGAGTTTAATAAATGTGACAATTACAAGTGAAATTTCCTTCTACGAGTTCCTCGCCTATCGGAGGTTGGACACCATCATGGTTACCTATCAATAGTCCGAAATGACATTTTCCAGAAATAACGTTTGATCGAAATTTCATAACCTCGAAGTAATTTTGAGAGAAAAATGTTTTTTATTTTAAACCTAACATAACCGAACCTAATCGTGTCTTTGTGACAAACATCCAACATATTCTGATAGAACAACGGTTTCGTTATAATTCGGTTTTCGATGTAATAAAAATTCGAACAAACGTTATTACGAAAAGAAAATCTAGTTTGTGATAGGTTACCCAGGATCATGCTCTGCCGCATCAGGATCTGCAGCTGTAAGTGGTACTGCAGTCGAACCATTCCCTCAAAATTTTCAACCAGGATTGCCAAATGCCATGAAAGGAATGTGAAATTACACCACTAGTTTGTTATAATGTAAGACACGACAACAAGTACATAGAAAAATTCGTGAGCTCCGCTGGTTCGTTCCGTGGCTTAGTTGGTATAGCGTCAGCCACGGTATGCTAGAAAACGTCGGTTCGAATCCGGCCGGATCTAAGGAATTTTTTCTGAGTATTCGATCTGTGTATTAATAATTATAACTTTTCATTTATTAAAAATTATATCTTTTATGAAAGCTCTCCGAAAGAGCTTAACTCGCGCGAGACCGTGCGCGCACTCACGAGCTCGCACGAGAAATCGTGCAGAGTATAATACTCTATGTACTGTAATGAGGGGTAACTCAGATTGCGTAGCGAGAGGTACTTCTAATAATATAAACCGGGATCATCTTAAGAACTTTGGTTTATTTCACGTTTTTACATATTTTCACTTTCAGATTACAATCAATAATCTTAATATGTCAAGATCTTCTGTTTTCTTATTTCAATCCTTAACATTCTAAATATAAAACTATAATCACTACCTATATTCAGCCAGCAATTCTACTCATAGAGTAGAGCCTAGTCTACAGTACCCAGCAATACGGTTCAATATTACACGAACAAATATTTCAAATCTCGCTTTGCCCATCCTCGTCATCCAGGCTATTTCCACCAAATATGAGCTAGGAGGGAATTGAAATTTTCTCATACAAATTTCAATTCTCGTCTTGCCTTGCCGGTGGAAAACTACCTTAAGACTAGGAAATTCCTACCTGTAAAAACCAACATCAGCATCAACCTTGGTTATTACAACACTACATGATAAAGATGTTGTAATTTCTATTTAGGGAATCTAAAGTGGTATTTGAAGTTTGTGTAATAAATTCAAATACTCAAAGAAATTCTGCACATCAATGAAGTCAAGTCGTAATTTCCAGTTTGTCGAGACGCGAATCGCGGCTGTTTAGACAGATTTATTAATTGTTTTATTTATATTTGTTGCAGGTAAACATCTGAAATGGACTTTTTGGTAAATCGGCATGGTGTAAACCGTAAGTAGCAGTTGAGTGTAATTCGACATATAAAACTTTAATAGATTAAGATAGAAACAATTATTTAGTAGCGGTATAGCTCCTTTTAAATGAGTTCGTTCAAAGATATACTGCCACCTTACTACCTATTTTTGCCGTCAAACAGTAATCTGTGAGAATCACTGCTTTCCGATTTGGAAGAGTATCGTTGTTAATGAAATTACAGACACATGGTATTTTTCAATTTATGTCTCCGAATGACGGAAGCAGTGACAACCCTTCAGATCTTTACGATTTAAAGTTCTGAATGGCACTGCAACTGCTATGGTCAGACGTGTCGCTTACCACCAGGCGGTCCCGTCACTTGGTAACATAAAAAAAGTGTTCTACGACTGAGGTTCTAACAATCAACAACTCTTGAAGATGTCTCGTGGAGAAGCAAAACACGTGCCTAGAATATTTTTGTTGGTGGTGTTTGTGAATGTAGTTGCGCTTGTGTCCTACCAGGAATCGAATCCAGGATCTCCTAATGCAGCGCTCACAGTACTGTGTTAGTAGTAGTTAAGCCACTGAGGTCGATAAATATTATGTACTGTAAGCAAAGTTGATGCCTTCTCATTTCCAGCGTCCTGATTTTGATTCAAATCGGGATTGGTTCGATTGGGCAGTCTCGAAACCTGATGGGTTTCAGAGCGAGAAGATGAACCTGATTCCTACTATATCTTTCTAATTTGTGAGTTAAATCTACTATTGTTCCGATTAGAAATGTCAAAAATTTCCGATCGGTCAGTTGTGAATCGCGATCGGGAGAGACAATTAAAATTAAGCTGCAGAACAGGTTTCTTTACAAACTTTGACTAGACTAGATTTGTAGCTAGTATCGTCTGTTATTTTGTTAACCCCTTTTTGAGACAATCTTTGGTTTATAATAAAAATATGATCTAGCCCTGAAACACCTTTGCCACTAGCTGCTTTTGCTTGCACGCAAAAAGAACCATTATAGTGGTAACGTTTAACCTTTGCATTTTTACTGATACAATGTGACGAGATAAACAATTCGTGCCGTCATTTTGAATCAGTTTCAGTGCTACTGAAAGCTTTCAACAAAACATCTGAGACTTAAGTTGACAAGTCCCATGTTCCTGCAATTTCACCAGCACCACGCGAACATTACTGCTTGGCGGCAGAAATAGGTAAGGTGGCAGTACTTCCTTGGACGAATTTTACACGGAGTTCTACTGCTACTACTTACTAATAATATATCGAAATTTCCAAATCATGAATACATTCTGAAATTAGTTTCCGCATTGAAATGTCGACCGCTCGTTGCATATCTCGATCAAGAGGCGTATTTAGATTAGACGTTTAATAAAATGTCCGAATTCCCAATGTGGCTACCATCCCATTAAATTTAGTCCAATTAAGATTGTCAAGATAATGAAATCATATTGCTTTGCGTCAACGTACATTATGTTCATTTGTTATTACTGAGTGTATCAGGCCATATATGTCTCACTGTTGAGAGTCAATTTCTTCTAGACAAATACTTAAATTAGGGCGATTCACAGAAGAAGCGGGAAAAAACTGTTTTGTTTTTCAAATGGTTTTGGTATTTACTACTAAATAACAGTCTTATAAAAATCATAGGATATACCTAAGGACATTGTCTAAAGAATGAGCGAATTCGTCACACGGTTGAACGTACTTTATTCGATCATATAAATGTGCTTGTGAAATTACAGGGACGTGGGACTTGTCAACTAATGTCTCAGGGTGACTGCGGATTAAAGCTCTGAGTGGCACTACGACTGTTCTGAACGTGTCTCTTACTACCAGGCTCACAAGTTGTTCGTCATGTCTGTCCTGTATTTACCTATAAGTACTATACAGAGAACGTGCTAAATCTTGGTTTTCAATTGACGCCCTATAGTTATTAAATTCACATTTATTCCAAAATTTACAAATTGCTCGACGGTTTGACGATACGCCGCGCCTCCTGCTGCCCCGTTAGTCGCCATCGGGCGCTTGTCGGCGTCGGATCTGTATCAAATTTTCTCCACCTGTTCTTATTTTATTCATATTCAAATTTGAGTGCGCGGATTGCGGGACGCGAGTGACGACCCACCCACCCCGCACCTCCTAAACTCTAAGCTCATGTTGAATTACCTCACCTTAAGTGTTGTGGGTAGACTTAAGAAATACCATGTACCGGTGTATCAAAATAGAATAAACCAGTTGTTGTCGCACACTCGCCGTGTTTCATTGAAATACCACATGGTGGCAGCGGTGTTTTATCTTTTCGGCTAAAAAAGTATACTTATGAAGTGTAATACTGCAAGTATTGGTGTGATAATCTAAAACTAAAAGTTTAGTGTAATTGAAGTAAAAAAAAAAAATCAGCGTAATAATGGAGCACGCGAGGCCACCGCAGGAATTAAATATGGAGGGCGGTCCCGTTAGCAGGGCCGATGCGTGGAAGCGGTGGAGACAGCAATTCAATCTATTTGTGAAGGCATCCGGGGTGAAGAGTGAGTCCTCTGGAGTGCAGGCCAGTCTACTTGTCAACCTCATCGGCCCCGAGGGTTTCGACGTTTACCAAACTTTTTCATTTGAAAACGACAAAGATAAGGATGACGTGAACGTAATAATAAAAAAATTTGACAAGTACTTTGGTGCCAAAATCAACATAACGTTGGTGAGATACAAGTTCTTTACGCGGAATCAAGACGACGGGGAGTCGATTCAAACGTACGTGACTGCGTTGCGTTTGCTAAGTAAGGATTGCGAGTTCGGTACTCTGCAAGAAGAGTTGATTAAGGATCGCATCGTATGTGGTGTTCGGAATCCCACTGTGAGAGATAGGTTACTGAGATGTGAAGATCTCGACCTGGATAAGGCGATCAAGCTGTGTCAAGCCGAGGAGGTGTCTCAAGAAAGCGGGAGGCAGTTGTGTGTAAATAGTGAGTGTTCAAGTGCGGCACATGTGCACGGTGTGGAGAGGCGCGCGCGGCCTGAGCGGCGCGGCGGCGGCGGTGGGCCGAGCGCGGGCTGGCGCGGGCGCAGAGCAGGCGGCGCGCGGCCCCCGGCTCCGCTTCGCGAGTGTGCTGGCTGCGGCGGCAGCGGCGCGCGCTGTTCTACCCGTGAGTGTCCGGCGATGTATGTGACATGTTTTGCTTGCGGTAATCGAGGACATTTTGCTAGAATGTGTAAGGCCCGTTTTGTTAACAACGATAGCGGTATCAAAAAAGTGTACGAAATCGAACAAAGTCACTGTTATAGTACTGATTCTGATAATGAACCGTTTTATATGGATATGGTTTATTCGATAAATAGCAAAGGGCACTGGACAGAAACTTTGTACTGCGAAAACGGTAGTGAGCATTTTAAGCTCGACACGGGCGCAGACATAAATGTTATTTCTTTTGAAAAATTTTTATTATTAGGTTTTAACGATAAAATGTTGAAACCGTCAAAGATGAAACTGGAATCGTACACTGGGGATGTGATTCCTATCAAAGGTGTATGTAGTTTAAACTGGTGGTATAAAAACAAACCTTATAAATTGTCCTTTGCGGTAGCCAACATTAAATGTCAAAGCGTGCTGGGACGACAGTCGTGTGCAGACATAGGATTAATAAAACGCGTTAATGTTATACAGTTAGATAAATATGCTGATTTGTTTAATGGCTTAGGGTGTCTTCCCGGCAAATATCATATCGTAGTCGATCAGTCCGTGCCGCCTGTCATATGCGCAAGTAGAAAAATACCGTTAAGTTTGAAAGACCGCTTATTGGAGGAGCTGAGAAAAATGGAACAATTAGGGGTAATTAGAAAAGTCACACATCCAACTCAATGGGTCCACCCTCTAGTGATAGTGGCAAAAAAGGACGGCGGCATACGCGTGTGCCTCGACCCGCGTGAGTTAAACGTCGCAGTGCAACGCGCGCACTACCAGCTGCCCACGCTGGCGGAGTTGGCGGCGCGTCTCCATGGCGCCGCATACTTCTCCGTGCTCGACGCCAACTCTGGCTTTTGGGTCGTGCAGCTTGACGACGAGAGTGCCGACTTGTGCACGTTCGCCACACCATTTGGCCGCTATCAGTTTTTGCGCTTGCCATTCGGTATTAATTGTGCTTCGGAAGTCTTTCATGGCAAAATACGTCAGCTGTTGGAAGACCTTGATGGGGTTGATAATTTTATCGATGACATCATCGTATGGGGAAAAACGAGGAGCGAACACGATGAGAGATTAGGCATGCTTCTAGAAAGAGCTAGAACAATTAATCTTAAGTTCAACAAAGCGAAGTGCAGAATAGGATTAAAAGAAGTCACATATCTTGGGCACATATTTGACGCCAATGGAATGAGGCCCGATGACAATAAGGTCAGGGCGATAAAGGAGATGCCTCCGCCAAACGACAGAAAAAGTTTGGAGAGGTTCCTAGGAGCTGTAAATTATTTATCGAAATTTATACCGAACTATTCACAACGAGCAATACCCCTTACGAATTTGCTTAAAAAAGAAAATAGCTGGCGGTGGGAACATAGCGAACAGAAAGCATTCACAGAATTAAAGGAAGCGGTAGGAGGCGCAGACGTGTTGGCGTTATATGACGTGGCGGCACCGGCCCTGTTGTCGGTGGACGCGTCGCGTGATGCGCTGGGTGCCGTGTTGTTGCAAGGGGGCCGCCCCGTCGAGTTTGCGTCCCGCACGCTCACGGACGCACAGCGTCGATACGCGCAAGTGGAAAAAGAGCTCCTAGCCATTGTATTCGCTTGTGAAAGATTCCACCAATATATATTTGGCAAAGAAAAGGTTATTGTGGAATCCGATCACAAGCCCCTCGAGAGCATTTTCAAAAAACCGTTAATGTCTGTACCAGCACGCTTGCAGCGCATGATGTTGCGATTACAACACTATGACCTGGTCGTTCAGTACAAGCCGGGAAAGTACATGTATATTGCGGATACATTGTCTCGTGCGCCGTTGCCCGATCTATACAGCGAAGAAGTTCATAAAAACAATTTGTATCAGATACAGTTAATAGTAAATAGTTTACCAATGTCGAACGACAAACTATCAATGATCAAAAAGGAGACTAAACGTGATTCTGAATGCCGTAAATTAAGCGAATATATTAGTATTGGCTGGCCCGATCATAAGTCGCAAATAGAGAGTGACTTAAAAGCATATTGGTCCTTAAGGGATGAATTTTTCATAGTCGATGGTGTCATTTTTAAAAACAATTTAGTTTTAATACCACAGGTTTTACGACTACCAATGTTGAAGTTAATACACGAGGGTCATATGGGCATAGATAGGTGCAAGAGGCGCGCGAGGCAGGTAATGTACTGGCCCAACATGACGCGCGATATCGAAATGTTTGTGAGACGCTGTCGTACCTGCCAGGAATGCTTAAACACACCCGCCAAAGAACCACTAATTCCAATCGAAATTCCCGAGCTGCCGTGGAAAAAAGTAGGTTCTGATATTTTTGAAATAAAAAAGAAATATTTTTTAATAATTGTAGACTACTATTCCAACTACGTAGAAGTGTGTCAGTTGCCGAACATTTCATCAAATTCCGTTATAATGAGTACAAAGGATATTTTTTCACGTCATGGTATTCCGGAAACCTTAATAAGCGATAATGGGACACAATATAGTAGTCGCGAATTCAAAATGTTTGCGAGAGAGTGGGGGTTCCATCACGTTACGTCCTCGCCAAACTATGCTCAGGCGAACGGCAAGAGCGAGCGAGCAGTGCAAACTGTTAAATCATTACTTAAGAAAGCAATGAATAGCAATGGCGATTTTCACTTAGCGTTACTGAATTTTCGTAATACACCTAGGGACGGTTTAAGCTCTCCTGCGCAGCTTCTGATGGGTCGTAGACTAAGATGTAAGTTACCAGTGCACCCCGACTTATTAAAACCGCAACCCATTGACTCATCAGAATACCATACTATGTTACGCAATCAGTTTAAAATTAAAGAACGGTACGATAAACATACTAAGAATTTACCAACACTTAATGTAGGCGATGAGGTTGTATGTATTGAAGGAAAAGCGAGGACTCGCGCAACTGTTGTAGGCAAGGCGGCTACTCCACGCTCCTATGTAATTCAAAATAAGGTGGGGGGCAAGCTTAGACGAAACCGCCGTCATTTAATTAAATGTGAGCCTCCGATCAGCGCAGCACTCGCGCCCTCGAGCTCTCAAGAGTAATCAGATATGGTCAGTGACGAGTTCAAGGACGCGTGCGATAATGTAAGTCACCCGGAGAATCACAAATCTGAGTCTAACGATGTAGATAGCTCCAACCATATACAACCGAAATTTCTTAGAATCACGCGAAGACGAGCAAAAATGTTGATGGAATCTAAACAGGACAAATGAAACAATTATTAAGCATAATCATTACAATAAAATTTACCCCACATGTTCGTCTTGTTTACATTACGTTAACGCAATAAATGTTACTTAACAAATGATATTAATGTAATTAAAAAAAAAAAAAAACATAGTTTAAGATATTTCATTACGTAGGTTAAGTTTAACTCAATGGTGATGGGTAAGTTTAATTTAAAAATAATAGTGTATGTTAATTAATATAATATGTATGATGTTTGTAGTAAACATAAAAGGAGGGTTGGCATGTAATGTATACTATAGTTGCTAGTGTTCAATCAGATATTATGAAATCTCTGATTCTCTGATCTCTGATTATGATTATGAAACCTTCCAGAAATTGTTTTAGTTTATGTTGTTCTTATAAAATCTTTTTGGGGGAGATGTTGTGGGTAGACTTAAGAAATACCATGTACCGGTGTATCAAAATAGAATAAACCAGTTGTTGTCGCACACTCGCCGTGTTTCATTGAAATACTACATTAAGTGTATTATTATTTGATAAAATTACAACTTTTTATAAAAATAACCGACAAGTTTTATTGAAATCGGATAACGGAAACTGGGTGAAATTTAAAGAACTGGATTTATCTTATAATTTGCCACTCTTAGAGCGTTTGCGCGCTACGTTCGATTTGTATAAGGACCTCGACTCATTCGACTGGATATCGTTCTCGAATTGAAGGGCGCTTTTCGAGCTATTCAGAACTTTCGAGTTAAACAAACACGTGATATTGTGATCCAACAGCGTTTAAGGAGTTAGTCGGTGAAATAGATTATAAGAAAAATGAAAATCCTTTCTTATACATTTTTAAGACTTTAAAGGCCTAAAATACAGGAATGCATTAGTCTTGCATTAAAATAAATTAATTAAATTGTACAAAATCCTGATTTTATTTAAAATAATAAGAGATTTCCGTATTATATTCCTGCTTTGTAAACAATAGGACATAACTTTCATTCAATAACGTTTGTAGCCTTTGCCGGTCGAGAGGTTCGAGTACTGGCGTCACGTCATTTCGGTTTGGTTTCGAATACGACAGTTTGACGTCCGATTCGGGTGTTGTGAATAAAAATTAAAAGAAATCGGTCGACAACCGAGTTATCGTAAGGTTCTCGAATCGACCCCTAGTTCCGAATCCGAGAAATGACGGTCCGATTTAGCAGAGGGATCATTTTATCTCTAGAAGTACATACAAGCGATAGTCGTACGCGTGATGGTAAGCTACACGCCTGTTCATAACAGTTTCAGTGGCACTCGGAGCTTTAAATTGCAAAGATCTGATACATAAGTTGACTCGTCCCATGTGCCTGTATTTTCACCAGCACCCTTGCCCTTCAAAACCGGAACACAGAAATGCCGAGTCGATCTGTACGTCGTTCCTATGAAATAAATCTAAAATTGGTAGTGCAAACAATTCGTATCCCGAAGATAGAGTCACAACGCGGCAAAATGAGCTAAACCATATTCCTAGATAAGATTGTAGCAGTTTTTTTTTTCCATCTACATGTGCCGTGTACCACAATGCAATGCGATCGTTTTATGGTCCGTAATCGGTCCGTATATGGCCCGTAAACAAATCTGACGAGTTTGCGTTTGGATTAACTCGTGAATTAAGGAGCAGACTCAACAGTACCCTCATATAACTGCCTCCGTGGTCGAACGGTTACCATGCCGGACTGCCACGCAGAGGTCCCAGGTTCGATTCCCGGGCCGGGAGAAATATTTGTATGACCTACATTTATTTCTCTCGTGAGTTTGGGTGTAATTTGTGGTTGTCTATGTGTGTGCCCATGGCACCCGCGACACAGGGTTTCCCTAGTGCGGGGCTATGTTGAGTGTGTGCGTTATTATTATTATTATTATTATTTTATTTTTTTTTTAAATAAAAAGTAAGTGCGCATTTGACCTCTCACCTGGTGGAAAGTGATGATGAGGTCAACGATGTAGCATGCAGTTTTAAATAAGGCCTACTCACTCTCGCCTTGAAAAGGTCCAAGTTATAACTTTCGGGGAACAAGTCTGCAGGCAGGGAATTCCACCCCCATAGCCGTTCGCCATATAAATGTGGAAGCGTAACGCTTCGTGCGAATCTTTGGAATATCCACAACATAGGGGTGGGAGCCAAGCCTACGCCTAGTCCCCCGATGATGGAAAGGCGGAATCAAATTATGTAATTCTATCGCACACTCTCCGTGATATACCCTGTTTAATACCGTTAAGCAGGCAATTTTACGGCGGTGTTCAAGGCTCTGCAGCTTCGCCTCTACTAATTCTGAGTCACCTATAAGCCTCTTTAATACCCATTATTTTCGATTATACTGCTAAATGATGATAATAACGCACACACTCACCATAGCCCCGCACTAGGGAAACCCTGTGTCGCGGGTGCCATGGACACATACATAGACAACCAAACTCACGATAAATATTTCTCCCGGCCCGGGAATCGAATCTGGGAACTCTGCGTGGCATGGTAACCGTTTGGCCACAGAGGCAGATAAATATGGTTGCAGGTCAGCCATGTTTTTGGGAAATTTTAAAACCTTCGAGATCATTTATCTATGTCACAAAGTGTGCAAAAAACTGTTTTTTTTTCAAGAAACACTGCAATTGCCCACTTTGTTTTTTACAATCAAATTATTTATTTTGCATTTCACAATGATGGGTGGTAGAGATTGATAACTTTAGGACTATGTTAGTTGGTGCATATACGTAATGCCCCGTAAGGTGTAGCAATTTACACTTAATATTAAAATTAAGCTACATTTTAGACTTGAACATAAATTACTAACATATTAAATTATTAACTATTAGCTACATAATGCACAAAAAAAATTCAAAAATGGTTTAAAAATCATCATATAAACGGCATTTTATTCCGTCAGCGCCACCTGTGAGAAAATTATGAAAGTTTCTTCATTTGAATACTTATTTTAAGTAACCGTTTTTATTTTCCCGAGTAGGGGAGACCCGTGTTTAGCAGTGAGACGGATTGACTGTGATGATGAATCTAAAATTAGACAAGGGTTAACGAATAAATTCTGTTCAGTTGTGCCGTCTTGCCCTTAACTGAATCATATTAACTTCCACCCACGGAAATCGTTGCACAGTATGTAGTCGTGCTGCGCGTGCGCAGTTTCATAGCTTTTATTATTATGTTGTCAACTTCACCGCATTTAATATGTTCTCTGTAGAGTTGAATATGATACCTCCCAAAGGGTTAAAATGGAGGAACGGCAGGGTGGGATTATTTTGTTTGCCGTCATTTTTTTTATAATACCAAGTAACAAGACGCTATGCGCCTGGTGGTAAGCGACACGCCTAGCGCCTATCGACATATCTATCCCATTCAATAGCTTTAAATCGTAAATGTTTGATGGGCTCTGAGACACGAATTGACAAGTCCCATTTGCCTGTAATTTTACTAGCACCCTTACCCTCTTAAACCAGAACGCAGTAATGCTCCCATTACTGCTTGATGGCAGAAATGGGTAAGGTTGCAGTACTTCCCTGGACGAACTCTTTTACAAGGAGTATAATATAATATAATATAATATTTCTATTGTCACAAAATAGATTACAACATATTGATGAAGTCCCTGACTCCTGAGCTAGGTATAACCTGTGTGACAGGAGCCAGTGCCCTCTCCCAAATTTTGACAAGGCTTAAGTCTAATTCATGAGACAAAAATTAATTAAAAATTTAATACAAAAAAATAAAGTGAAAGAATCTATTATTAAAAGTCTCGATAAAAGTACTCTAAGTAATAATTATATAACAAGTTGGATACATTGTAATATGCAAATTGTGAAAAATATATCTGTGTAATTTTGTGTACGAGTGTGTGTGTGTGGGGGGGAGGGGGGGGGGGGGGATGTATGTGTTTGTCTGAGTTAGTGTGGGTATTTGAATATTTCGTGATGGAAAATTAATGCCACATAAACAAAAAAGTTCAATTGCAGGAGCTCTAAAAGTTCGTATAAACCAATCCTATGATTGTCAATTGCTGCTTTTGGTTCTCGGATTATAGTGCACTTCGACTGCAGTTGAAATGTCGACTGCATGCAGTTAATGATTGAGCAGTTGATGCTCGCATTGAGTCGATACAATATCCGCATATTTTATGGAGGCTTAGAAATGTAAATTATGTAAGTTTGACATTAACATGATTTTTCGCTTTATTTTTGACATTGTTAACTGCCTCCGTGGCCGAACGGTTACCATACCGGACTGCCACGCAGAGGTCCCCGGTTCGATTCCCAGGCCGGGAGAAATATTTATATGGCCTACATTTATTTCTCTCGTGAGTTTGGGTGTAATTTGTGTTTGTCTATGTGTGTGTCCATGGCACCCGCGACACAGGGTTTCCCTAGTGCGGGGCTATGTTGAGTGTGTGAGTGTGGGTGTGTGTGAGTGTGTTAATTTTTACTAATTTTTATTATATTTTTTCTTTGCATGTTTACTAGTTTTTGACAGTTTTTAATTATAATATTTTGTACATTATGCGACCACCACTAATTATATTTGTATGTTTCGACGAAACTGGTTGTAGTAGCACTGTTAATGTATTGAACTGATCTAATGAACTTATTGTACCTACTTCCACAAATAAATCGATCTTTATCTTTATCTTTATCTTCATAACTGTGAAAATGTTGAATCAATCACTTTACCAAAATTGAAGATAAAAGTGAAAACACGATTCTTAAAAATTTTCAAGATAGAAAGAAAACACATACTTACCTCGAAATTTTACAAGAAAACCGCTGTATTCAATAGGTACTACACACATACCAATTATTTTGATTTTTACATCAACTGAACTAAATAGAACACTCATAGTATACGATATATATTTTTCAAATGTCTTTAATTCAGAGTCCCTACCGCTAGATCCTTATTAGTACGGAATAAATTTGTAGTTGGGCAGAGGTAGAGTCGACTCTTTCAGATATGAAGTCCATATGTTAGTAACCTTACGTTTTCCGAGGTACAAGTTTCATCACGTTGTTTACCTCAGCCGTTAGCGAGTTCCGAATGGACTTAAAATAAAGTTGAAACCAAAATAAAGTGCCAAAGACAAACAACGCTTGTGTGAAAGTGTGAGGCATTAATCACTCAACGCATTCTTAAAATAGGATCTCCGAATTTTCATTTCGTTTACCTAAAACTTGAAGATGTCAGTCTTATTCCGGTGATGTCTCATTTAAAACAGGTATTAAGAAATATATTTGAAGTGGTTGAGACTTAGTAACAATACAGCTCCTTGAGTTCGTACGCACGGAGAAATGTGTGCATTACTGCGTTAAGGTCTTGAAGCGTAAAGGTGCTGGTGATACTACACGCACTTGTCAACTTAAGTCTCAGGAAAACGAACGCAATGGCACGACTTGTTTGTCCCCTCACTTGGTCGTAAAAAAAGGATTTTAAAGAGGCATTGGACTCAGTCGCTTCCCGTTTCAATGGGATTTAGAATTAAATTAGAAATCCCCTTAAATTTAGAAGTCCCCTGCTATGAAACAGCTTACACCAAAATGTCAATAAAGTCATCATCTTTAAGTCTCCTCAGCCTCGAGCCAGTTTCTCTCTTGACAATATTATAACTTCTGACTATTGGAATCGAACAACAAATGTGAGTAATGGCACTAATAAGGTTCCCAGGAGAACTCCATCGCAAGTTGTTAATTGAATTAGCGACTTAACAAACGAACTGACGGACAGATAATTCGGACAATAAGCTTTGTCACAGATTCCTTTTTCAATGGAATGAAAATTCTGTCAATTGGCTCGCACATCCAGTGTTCAATTTCCGGTCGCACCAATTTGGTAATGTTTGCTTAATTTTTTTACGTGTGTGTGTGTGGTAAATTTTGTATTGGCTATTTCCTAGTTTGAGACTAGGTAATTGATGTTTAGTTTATTGTTTAGTAGTTGTTTTAACATTGAATTTAAAAGTTTCCCATAGTCAACTTATACTGTGGCAACAGTAGAGCTCCCCGTGAATGAGTTTGTCCAGGGAAGTACCGCCATCTTACCTATTTCTGCTTCCAAGTAGTAATGTTAGTATTACTGCGTTCCGGTTTAGAAGGGTAAGGGTGCTGGTGAAATTACAGGCACGTGGTACTTGTCAACTTATAATACAGTGCTCGTCAGATCTTTGCGATTTAAACTCCTCTTATGAACTCTTATTGCGATTAATTAAGAATCTAAACAAGTCCGTTTCGCTTATTTATACGTACACGTATAAAACGTTTGACAGAATCTGTGGGTCAACTGTTGGCAGAAGACAATTAACGCCCTGCGCATTCAGTATTTAAAACTCTGAGTGGCACTGCAACTGTTATGGACAGGCGTGTGGCTTACCCTCAGACGCACGACTTGTTCGTCCCGTCCCTTGCCATTATAAAAACAAAAAATATGTAACACCGAGGTTAATTTCAATAATAAACAAGTAGGAAATAAAACTATTGTTTCGGATCAAATCTATATTTGTTTTTTTCAAACAAACCAACGTTTCGGATCCTTTATAGGTCACGGGTGAGTGAGATGCTAAAGTCGTCAACTAGTTATGTCTAATGTTCCCGCAAACCACCCTATTCTTAAGCGACTTCAAGAAAGAAGGAATTTCTCATTTCGTTTGTATTTTCTTTTGTGTGAATATTACGCAATTAACCCCGCCATTTGTGAACCGATTTTGATTATTATTTTTTGGTTGGAAATAGGGTACATCAATATTAGTCCCATTTAAATTTGAAGAAAAAATTCCACCTCTAAGTGTGGCAAACTACGGGATGAATCAGGTTTCGCACACGTACCGGTAACCGATTTCAATAAAAAACTTGGCAAATTGGTGTAATTCCGCGAACTTTAAGATCGGTTTTGTTTCTATAATTACAATTTAAATTTAATTTAACCGTTATTACATTAACTTTGTTATTAAATAATAATGGAAATTAGAATAAATTAACCATATAACTTAGTACTGCAGTCATATGTCTGCTTGGGATTTTTCATAAGAGGAAATACTGTATCCCAAACTGATGGTACTAAGAAACCTTCTTCGCCGTTGAAATTAGAATATTTTTTTAATTTCAGTGGCCTTATGTAGCGTCCTGGGTAGATTCTTCTTTTTTTATAAAACCCAGTGGCGGAACGAATAAGTCATGCTGCGCTTGGTGACATTCTTGTCCATAAAAGTGGTAATCCCGCTCTGAGTTTTAAATAGCAGAGATCTGAGGCACATTGTCACTGCGCCTGTCACCCTGAGACATAAGTTGACAAGTCCCATGTGCCTGTTATTTCACCAGCACCCGTACCTACTACTCAAGCTTCTGTCGCCAAGCAATAATGTGAGTATTATGGCGTTCCGGTTTTGAAGGGAAACGATGCCGGTAAAACTATAAAAACTCAAATCTTTGCGATTTATAGTTTGAGTGGCACCGCACCTGTTATGGGTAGGCGTGTCACTTACCACCGTACGAACGGCTTGTCCGTCCCGTCATTTGATATCACAAAAAAACAATTAAAATCACAAGGGAGATAAATAACATTAGATTTTATCTGTGGTTTTTGTGTTTTATCGAAAATGGAATAGTGGAACAAATTGGCAACAAAAAACGAAGAAAAAACATAAATGATAGCGACGTTCCCGAACCTATGGGGTAAGACCGCTTTTTGTCCGTGTTCTGGGAACTGCAAACGTGGCTGCTTTAATAGCTCTGGTAAAAGGGGATGCAGAAAAGTAAATTTGTTATAAATGTACCTTAATAAATAAAGACATACGAAATAAATTTAATTATAATTTATGTTTAGGAAATGAAACTATTTTTCCGGATTTAAATCGCGTATATTTGTTTTTTCAAACAAACCGACGTTTCGGGCCCTTTACAGGTCCCATGGTCACGGTTGACTGAGGTGGTGCAGTCTTCAACCAGTTATGTCTAACATTAATTCAAACCACCCTATTTTTTCACTATAGTTACAATAGTTATTAATTAAATACCTTATTTTTAGTTTTACAAAGAAAACATTCCAATTTACGCTACATTAAGTTTTACAAATTATTTTGTTGAATGAATTTTTATTAAGTTTAATTTATTATTAATTATTAATAGAAATTAGAATAAACTACGCGTATATTTGTTTGAAAAAACAAATATACGCGATTTAAATCCGGAAAAATAGTTTCATTTCCTATGTGTAACAATCGCGAAAACCTAAGAACTCGATATATAATTTATGTTATCAAATAAAATTTAGTCGTATTAAGCACCATTCAAACCTATTTCTGCCGCCAAGCAGTAAGGTGAATATATTCTTTAAATTTAAATGGGATCAATACTGAGGTACTCTCATTCCAATATCAAACTAATCATAAAAATCGGTTAACAAATGCCAGAGATCGTGTAAGATACACTAAAAAATAATACATTCGAAATGGAGGAGGCCCTTTTTTTGAAGTCGGTTGAAAACAGGAACGCATGTCAAAGTAATTAATAAATAAATAGAGGGTTGCAGGCTTCGAAATACTTCGAAGTACTGTCTTAAATCAAGGGAAGGTAACAGGGTTGTCGCGAATACATTCGCGGATAATCTGCATAAATTAAAATATCAGCTTCAGCATTCATCGACGCTGATATTCACTGATGACCTGCAAGCCACGCTGGAATCATTTACGAACCTTCCAGAAACAGACTGCAAGCTGAAAAATGAGCATTAAAATATAACACTGATAATTATAACGTTTTCATTGAAAAAAAAAACCGTCTTCAAAGTTTACATAACGGCATTTTTAACCGACTTCAAAAAAGGAGGAGGTTCTCATTTCGTCTGTATGTTCTTTTTTTTGTATGTATGTTACGCGATAACTCCGGTATTTGTGAACCGATTTTCATGATTCTTTTTTTGTTGGAAAGGGGGTACTTCCATAGTGGTGCCATTTCATTTTGAAGAAAAGTATCCACCTCAAAGGGTGGCTGTTCACGGATGAAAATTCATTTTTATAAATAGCGCCTAACTTTAATTTAGGAGCAATTACTTTAATGGTTGATTTTGCTATTTCTCCAATTCAAGGCGTTTTTCTCTCAATATACTTTGAGTAGTGAGAACCGATTTTTATTATCTCCAGTGTCAAGTCCTGTATAGTGGCGAACTAGGGGATATTTCAATAAAACTTAGCGAATAGACGTAATTCCACTTACTTTTGAGGTCGGTTTTTTAGTACTCTGTACTGAGATTATTCGATTTACGTTCCGCTTATTTGTCAGTTTATAGAAAATAGTATATAATCAATTCGATCTGACACCTCTACTGAGTCTTTTAGATTTCAGAGTACGTCGTCAAATCGAAAGATGTTGTCGTAGGAAAACGCTATTCTCAATTAAGAAGTCTAATGTTTCGTTGGCAATTAGGCGTTCGTGTCAGACGTACAACAGCAGGTTCATGGATGTGGATGTTTTCTGTAATTCTTTATCAAAATTTAAAACTACAATTGTAACTTATTCATTGAAGAAAAAAAAACCGACTTCAAAAGTTTGCATAACGGTTTTTTTCGATTTCCATGGGTTCCCTCCATTGACTTACAATTATATGGACGTCGGGTCCGCGCTAAAAAGTGTCCGCACTTGTAAGGCGCTAAAATCGTATACAGAGCGCCAAACTCCGCTTTAGTCTTCATTTGTTCTACTGACAGCGCGATACTGCGATGACATAACAATTTAAATTTCGAATAGGTTGACTTGGGACATTTTTTTCGTGGTTTTTGTATTAGACCCGTCGTCCATTTATTTGTAAGTCAATGGTTCCCTCATTAGATTCTGACTTCTTGGTGACAATAGGACGGTTACGGACTCCTCTATACATTTTGTGTTTTCTTTTCTGGTTGTCCTGGTGACGGTGATTGTTGATTACATGTATTGTGTCAAGTGAAAAGTAGACTTTTATATGTGGAAAATAATTAGTAATTTGTGATAGCCGAATCGAACCCGGAACAGCATCACCGATTACCTCAAGAGTATAACCCTTTGAAACAAAAAGAATTTTCAAAATCGGTGCACAATTGATGGAGAAATCGATAAATACACGGACATGCCTATAAAATTTGAGGATTTCCTTAAATTTTCATGGGATCCCCTCATCATATTCTGACTTGCTGACAATGGAACCACCACGAGAGTGCACTTTTTCGAACAAAAAAAGAATTTTCAAAATCGGTCTGCAATTGACAAAGATATCTGAAAACACACATACAGCCGAACGTATAACCTCCTCGTTGTTTTTTCAAGTCGGTTAATAAAATTCCAGAACGATTAAGCTAAGCAGATTGATTGTTTTCCTGCAGCGTTATTCTGTTGTTATAAATGTCAGAAAATCATTGAAATGTTAATACAATACCAAAGAAAATAGAAAGCTTTTTTCATGTACATATGTAGGATGCAGGAAGGATGTGTCGCATGTTTTCTTAATAGGTATGAAAAATCAACGTCCGCTGATGTTAAGGTCGAAAAATCAGCAACCCCTGATGGTAACCTATCACAAAGTCGAAAATTGTTTTGTTCGAATTTTCATTACACCGGAAACCGAATTATAACGGAACCGTTGTTCTTTCAGGATATGTTGAATGTTTATCGCAAAGACACGATTAGGTTCGGTTATTACTTTCGAGGTTATGAAATTTCGACCAAACGTTATTTCTGGAAAATGTCATTTCGGGCAACTGATAGGTAACCTCCGCTGGTATGTCAAAATCTGCATCAGCAGTAACCCTGGTAGGTAACAATTGTTATATCATCAGGTAATCTAGAGATTCGTACACGTTCTTCTCGAAGAAATCTGCCTTACTAATGAGCAGTAGAGTCTAATCAGTAAGACGATATCAAGTGTAATTTGCTTACCTATGAAATAAAGATTATTTCAGTTTACGTGTGGACGGGATAATATAATGTACACTTACTCATTTCTCAAAACTGCAGTTGTGTTTTTAATAGCCTGTTTTATACCGTACATTTGCTCACACCGTGTCCCACCCCATGATCAACACAGAACAAAGGGGTCTTGATTGGAACAAGCACTTTATGTGATGGCATTTGAGATAAAAACCCTTGTTCAGAAGTGGACACACTTGTTATAGACCGCGGTCTCTCACGGGTCTATGTTCGATTCTAATGTAAAGTATATCTGGACGGGGAAACTAATCAAGTCCGTATAAATCTCTGGATGGAGAGATACCACACGGCATCACTCATTCTGCTGTCGGAGTACATCCGTCCTGGGCATAATCTACTTTGACACACTTGGGAGTCTTTAAATAGACTGTGGACCCAAGTCGGCCGAAGTAAGGAGAGCATGCACAGGTGGGGTTATAGATCTGAGAGCGCATGTATTTGTGGTGTCTCTCCCCAGACTACGGCACATCTTTTGTCTTGTCCTGCGTGCCCTTACACCTGCACAGGCGAGGACCTCTACAACGCCATTGATAATGCTGTGTCAGTCGCTGAGTACTGGTCCTCACAAATATAAACGTCAGAGTCGACACGCTAAGAAGAAGATGGAAAGTATGAGACAAACGAGCAGACCCTCTTATAGGGAGGTTATCGTCATTTCTATTCTACTCAATTCGATTGTATGTTTTTTTTTGTATGTATGTTACGCGATTTGAGAACCAATTTTGATGATTCTTTTCTTGTTGGAAAGAGGGTAGCTCAGTTGTGGTGGCACTTTCCGCTAACCGATCTAAGTAAAAGTTAACAAATGGATGTAACTCCACGAACTTTTGAGGTCGGTTTTCTTAGTACTCTGAGATGTGAAATGACTTTCTTACTAATTACTTTAAAAAAAGATCTTTTCCGGTACTAAGGTACCCCATTTCATACGAGAAATACAATCGAATAGAGAACCTCCACTTTTCGAAGTCGGTTAAAAATATTCCACAACAGTACACCACATAGGGCACAAATTAAAAGGGACCTACGTCCCGGGATTGCCTGTCACTGGGAGCCACACGGCCCCAATAGTAATCTGTTTAGTATACACGTGTTTCCACTTCTAAAGGAGCTTATCTGATGCCGAATAAAATTCCCTGTCCCGTATTAAAACGATTCCTTGTTTCCAGACTAATTTGCATGGGGCGTGACAGAAGGTATAATCGCGTGGAATGAATTCGTATCCCTACTTAAGTCTAATTATTTAATGCTGATAAACAATAACGTGCGACTAAAAAGTCGCTGAAAAACCAAATACGACGCAAGGACGTAGAAGAATTCGTGGTTCGTTCCGTGGCTTAGTTGGTATAGCGTCTGACACGGTATGCTAGAAGACGTCGTTTCGAATCCGGTCGGATAGAAGGAATTTTTTTGACTGTTCGATCTTTGTAATAATAATTTTTTAAACTAGTAGAATAATTTCTCATAAAAATAATTGAATATCAATTCAATAAAAATTTAAAAACAGTAACGTATTAACCTATATGATCATAGTTTTGAGACAATGGCGCCTGTAGAGGAGGAGGTTATACATTCGGCGGTATATATTTATGTATGTTTTCAGATTTCTCCGTCAATTGTTGACCGATTTTGAAAATTCTATTGATGAGTATTTGAATCGTAACAAGTAATTCGATATTTTAAATTATTATTTGAATCAAAACATTTTTAGTTTGTGGAATTATAATATTTATTTGTATATTGACAACGTAATGTATATAATTAGTTGTGTCAGACATACTAATATTAGCTAAGATGTTTATAAATTGTATATAATTCTTATGTTCCTTATACTCATATACTTACTTAGTTTGTATGCCTTAAGGTGCAGCACAGAGGGTCACCATAAATTTATTTATCACCATGTATTTCAATGTGTCTACTGTGACCTATATTCACGAATAAATGTATCTGAATATGAATTCTTATTTGAAAGGGTGCACTCTCGTGGTGGTCCCATTGTCACCAAGTTTTGAATCTGATGAGGGGATCAATGGAAATCGATGTTGGTCTCAGTTGTTGGCTTTTTTTCCAAATGAAAAAGTTACAATTATTATTATTAGGAGTGTCAAATATTCGAATCTGTATCCAGCTTAGACTATTTTCCAACCTCTAAGGTATCCAGGCTACCGTTTGATAATTTTCTGTGTCACTCATATTATAATTTTATCTTCTGGGCTATAAAGTGTATTCTTTAGTTACTTAACGAGGAAGCTTCAAATTACTTTGATATTTTTTTTGACTGACTTGATAAAAAGGAGGAGGTTCTCAATTTGACTCTGTTTTTTTCTTGTGTGAATCATTATTGATGATTCTTTTTTTGTTGGGAAGAGGGTACCTCAATAGCGGTCCCACTTAAATTTTAAGAAAATATTCGACCTCTAAAGTTTGCCACAACTCGGAGTTATCATGTAACGCACATACAAAAAAAAGTCGAATCAGCACCACCTCCTTTTTTGCCCTCCTCAGTCGGTTATAAATTGGTCTCCACGAGTTGCAATATGATAATGTTGTATAAAATATTTTACTATGAACACATGACACTCTATAAACACCTCACAATTGTACAAAGAATTATTTCACTTGTGTATTCTATTACAAAATGCAAACGAATATTGTTTTGAAACCGATATTATAGCTTCATCTCTATGTCTTCGTATACTTAAATTTAATGGTAACCTCAAAAGGTCTATTTCGTGAATGGTTACTAATATTCATGCTATGTTTGTAGAATCACAAATTTTTATAAAAAGGCCTACCTCAAAAGTATTCTATTTTTATATGCCGTAAAGACGGGGACGAACAAGCTTTAAATTGCCAAATTGCGCCCGTCACCCTGAGACATAAGTTGACAAGTCCCATGTGCCTGTAATTTCACCAGCAGCCTTACCCTTCAAAACTGGAGCTTGGCGGTAGAAATAGGTAAGGTGGCAGTACTTCCCTGGACGAACTCTCCACAACGAGCTCTACTGCTGTTAAACTCTCCTCTCACAATGTGGATAACTTCACATCATCCACATCATGATATCATCCACATCATGATATCATCCACTGCTGAGTATCGGCCTCTCAAAGTTTGTGTCATCCACAACGGTCACAGGACCATTGCCGCAACCATTGATACCCCGCGACGCGTACAACGTCGTCGACCCACCTTGCAATTTGGCGCCCGACGCTTCTTTTGCTCATCCTCGGCTACCAATCAGTCGACATCTTGCTGTATCTGTCATTACCTTGCTGTGCTATTATTATGACTTTTATAGTTTTTAAGTGCAACACAGACAGCCTCTATGTTTCATTAGTTATGTAAGTAGTATCCGAGTGTCATTACTACATTATACATTAAATATTCAGTAGTATTTATTTGTTTAGTTACCGATTAGTTAAAAACCTTAAGTATAAATTAAATATTTAGTGCTCCGTTTGCCGGTCGGTTGTAGCAAGCGAATAGATATAGTTTTAGGTGTAGACTGAAAATCAGCAATGCTGAGTCTTCAACCTTTTTATTCACATTTCTGTTTTAGTTGTCGCTGTTTTTTTTATTTGTACTAGTTTTATGTGTATTTTGTGGATAAATAAATGTCTTTTTATTTATTTTATTTTATGACCCCGCCCAACCCCGTTTGAGTTCCATGATCCGAGTACCAGCATCTTGGACTTTCGTCTGTTGTCGGATCGTCTCACATTACTGCTTGACTTGGTGACAATATTTCCCGGGACGAACACTTTCATAAGGAATTCTACTGCTGCTAAATGTAAGGATTCATTTCCTAGTTTGCCACTCTTAGAGGTGGATTTTCTTCAAATTTAAATGGGACACTGAGGTACTCTTTACAAAAATAGTATCATCGAAATCAATTTACAAATGCCGGAATAATCGCGTGACATATACATAAAAAGTTCTCTCACTCCTACTTTTTTTGAAGTCGGTTAAAATACGAATGCTTGTCTTTCATATGTGAATTATATATCAGTCAAATTTCAAAACTCAAAGCTCTAGTATGAATGGCAGTTGTCATTTATTAGTCATACATCATTTATTAGTTACGAAAATGTATACGCCATCGTACGCTGTATTTTATATCATCTATTTGTAAATAATTCATTATGTTTAATTACTATAATTATGAGTATGCACTTTGTTGTACAATCATCTTCTCCCCGGAGACTCGTATTGTTACCGTCCCTGTCACGGTGTAAGTAGCAAATACGGTAAGGAAACAAATATTTATAGAGTATAGAATTTAGAATAAAATTGTAAAACTTCATAGCCATGGACACACACATAAACGACAACAAATTACATCCAGAGACATAATTGTTTTCAGATCTAATTTGCGTATATTTGTTTTTTTTCTAACAAACCAACATTTCAGACCCTGACCGACAATTCAGATCCGAAAAAATAGTTCCTATGTGTAACAATCGCAAAAAGCTAAGAATTTGAAATGTAGGCCATATAAATATTTATCCTGACCCGAGAATCTAACTCGGGATCTCTGCGTAGCAAAACTGGCAGAACTGTGTATTAACCACTCATCCATAGAGGTAATTTAAATGAAAAGTAGAGCCAAAGAATTCATCAGGGAGTTGGGTCGTCGGCTTAGAGATAGAGGTGATCCACGTGTTATGGGGACTTTTGAACCAGCTAACATTCAGAGCGGTCCTTTTTCATTGTAATAGTTGGATAAAAATGGCTAAGTCTGGTGAATTGCATTATTAATTTTTATGTGACGAAGCCTGTTGCTGATTTATATTTGTGTCTTCCTGACGAAGCCTAGGTTGTGGACATCGAGTATATAACCAGAAATAGAGATGAAATATCATTTCATTTGTACCTGTTTTGCTGTTCCCACACCACCGAATGGAAGAGCACGTAATTGTTAGAGATATTATCTTTATTACAATAAATACAGAATATTTTTGGAAAACACGGAGACGTACACACAGGTCAGTAGTTGGCCTGTCTATATTTCAGTGCAAAAGAGAGTTGATAAGCGATGTATCACTGATGATATACCAGGAGTATATGGCCCTTATTTCGTCTCTATTTCTGGTTATTTACTAATAAAAAATTAATAATAGTAATAAATTATTTACGAGCTTAAAACTTGGTATAACAAAAGATGTTGTAGTAGCAGAAGAGCTCCTTGTGAAAGAGTTTATCCAGGGAAGTACTGCCGCCTTACCTATTTCTGTCGCCAAGCAGTATAGTCAGCATTACTGTGTTCCGGTTTTGAAGGGTTAACGCCCAGTTACACGACGCGAAAGTATTCGCGCGGCTGCCGCGCGGTGACCGCCCAGTTTCCACGCTTTCACGTACATTAATGGCGAATCTGAGTTCTATTTACTGGCAACCACATTTAAATTAGACGCTCGCGGTGACCGCGCGGCGTGAGCGCGATGAAATTTGTGTCGAATTATCTCAGTACAGAGTACTAAAAAATCCGACCTCAAAAGTACGTGGAATTACGTTTATTTGCTAAGTTTTATTGGAATATCCCCCAGTTCGCCACTATACAGGACTTGACCCTGGAGATAATAAAAATAGGTTCTCACTACTCAAGTATATTGAGAGAAAAACGCCTTGAATTGGAGAAATAGCAAAAGTAATTGCTCCTAAATTAAATTAGGCGCTATTTATAAAAATGAATCTTCATGCGTGAACAGCCACCCTTCGAGGTGGATGATTTTCTTCAAAATGAAATGGGATCACTATGGAAGTACCCCCTTTCCAACAAAAAAAGAATCATGAAAATCGGTTCACAAATACCGGAGTTATCGCGTAACATACATACAAAAAAAAGAACATACAGTCGAATTGAGAACCTCCTCCTTTTTTGAAGTCGGTTAATAATTTATACTACTTAATATGCATGTACAAGTACACTAAAAAACAATAATAAGGAAAAAAACTAAAACATTTTGTACTAAGTAAGTTTATGACTTTTTTTCACTACATTTGTTGTTAAAATAATGCTTCTTCCTTACCCTAAAACCTTATATAGAAATCCCAAATATGTTAATAAACTGCTGTCTCTTAAGGGTAAGTCAGAGACTACGGACATTCACTCCTGATGTATATTTTTTTACCTGACCCTTTTAAAGGACAACCTGAAAATTGTCTATGCAAATATGTAGAAGCCGTCGACAATTTTATCTACGATCCTATGCAATCATGCTACGCAACGTCCCTAGAGGGTTACAGTATAATTACAAGCCTACAGTAAACAATGGTGGTATCAAATTCTGATAGTAAAGCTTTCGTAATTGCAATGCACTTTGACGGTGTCTGATATCCCCGGAGAGAGCATTGTTAGTTTTCTGTTGATGTAAGTGTTCAGTAGTTTTTAATAAAATTATAGTGTCAAGCAGTATTGTGAGCAAATTCCTTTTTTGAATGGTGCTGGTAAAATTACAGGCACATGGGACTTGTGAAATTTGTTTGTCAGGATGACGTGGGCAGTGACAGTTTGTGGTTTGGATTATATTAAACACAAACTAGGATGGCCCTGTGATACTTCATTTGACGTTTGTCACTAGGGATGAGGTAAAGTTGATAGATTTTTAGTGCATTTGATTTTTGAAGCAAAGTTCTCTGTTATAGTTTTATTTTTCTGACGTATTCTGAACGATGTATAGATGTGTGAACTATTTTGTATTATATTGAAGGCACAAAACACACAATTATAATTAATATGCAATTTCAATTTTAGTAATTTTTTAAAAAGAGTTGTCGTATTATTAGTTTGAAGGTTTTGAAAAAGTAATAACGCGCCTGTTATTAAAATTCATACTTTTAGAATACACATACTAGACATTTTTTCATTAAATGATCGAAAACGTTTTATCGATATTCCCGAAAACGTTTTATCGATATTCCTCAACTCTAGCAAATGCAGTGTAATGAAATAACCTTTGCATGTTGTCGTAAAAAATTATTGACTTTTGTAAAATATTTTTTCGTTCATTTTTCACAAATGAACATTGATTTGGTGTTATTTTAAGTTTAATTTAATATATTTACTTCGACAAAAGACTATTTAATTAAATAAGGGGCGTGTAACATTGATGTAATACTTAAATTAGTGCATGTTGTTACAACGTTATATTCTGTAGATTTTTATAAGCTGTCATAAGGGACATCTTAGATTATTTTTAATGTAGTGATATAAAATCCAACCAAATGAAATTTTATGAATACGAATATTATTAAGATTTTGTTAAGTAATTTTTTTTAATATCCTGCACTAGGGAAACCCTGTATTCCGGGTGCCATGGATACACATTGACAAACACAAATTACAAGAAGCTCACAAGAGAAATAAATGTAGACAGCTGCGTGACAGGCCAGGATGGTAACCGATCGGCTACGGATGCAGTTAAATAATTTGCTTGTTTGTAGGCTATAAAGGTGATGTAGGTATGCATTTTGAATCACTGAAATCTGCCGTGGCCCGTACACAGTTTTCATAATTTTTATGGATACACTCGAGAACTAATTTTACAATTTTACGATACCAGGTAACAGGACGGACTAGTTGAGCGCCTGGTGCTAAGCGACACGCCTATGCATTATAATTGTAGTGCCACTTAGAGTTTTAAATCGCAAAGATCTGAGGGGAACCTCCAATGCGCCCGTCACCCTGAGATATAAGTTGACAAGTCCCATATGCCTGCCTGATACTATGTTATTATGTTCACTATAGTTTTAGGATCGTATTCCAGAACTCTACTCAATACTCAAGTCAGGACTTGAGTATTACAGTGAGCACTGAAAATCATACTCAAGTCCTTGCCATTAGGATCGTATTTCCAATGCTTGAAATCATAGTCAAGTATGCTCAAATCCTGATTTGAGCATTGAGTTCTGGAATACGACCCTTAAACCTCGAAAATGGCAAATTTTGAATATCAACTGGAATCTTATTATAGAAGCGTATACATTGCCCTTTAAATGAATGCCACTCAGAGCTTTAAATTGCACAGATCTGAAGGCACTGCCACTGCGCCCGTCACCTTGAGACATATGTTGACATGTCCCATGTATCTGTAATTTCACCAGCACCCTTACCCTTTAAAACCGGAACACAGTAATGCTGACATTACTGCTTCTGCCTCTCTATGCTTCTACCGTCTCTGCTACTACCCTGGACGAACTCTTTCACAAGGAGCTCTACTGCTTCTACTGTCTGTCACTATTTTTCATCTTAACATAAATTACATTGTCATAAATGTACTATGACGCTAGTGTAAGAATGTATCCTTGGAACCAAACATTTACTCACAGGTGTCACCACGATGTCGTTCAACACCGTTAAAGCAGTGATTCTTTGTGGTTCAGGTGTTCCGTTTGGCCAAAGCGGTCAATTGTACTGTAATTATACTAAATTGACCTAACTTACTGCTTACAATTGCGCACACTGCGCTCAGTTCCAGTGCGATGGCATCCCACTTATTAAATTTATTAAAATGGGTGCATCGACCCCTCGGCCGAATTGTCGAGCGGTCCACGAATCGGGACCCTACTACGTCTTCATTCTATTTAGGATGCAGTTGGACTTATCAAGGGGGATTATTATGTACATTTTATTAACGGGGCGTTATGAAATATCTAGACAAATGCGGATGCTGTCATTGTCGTAAGTCTTCATCATTATCTTCACTTACATGATGTGAAAAACAACCTACCAACAACCTAATAAACAACCTAATGCATACCTACATTTTGGGTGTTGGTGAAATTACAGGCACGATGGGACTTGTCAAATTATAGTCTCAGGGTCTAGAACTCTACTCAATGCTCAAGTCAGGATTTGAGTATGGTTTAAAGCACTCGAAATCATATTGAAGTCAATGCCATTAGGGTCGTATTTCCAGTGCTTGTGTTTCCAGTGCAATCCTGACTTGAGCATTGAGTAGAGTTCTAAATACGACTCTCAGCGTGACTGCCCAGTGGAAGTGCCCCTCAGATCCTTGCGATTAAAAGCTCTGAGTGGTATTGCAACTGTTATGGACAGCCGTGTAGCTTAAAAAAAGTCTGCCATCGAAAATCACCAGCTACTTTTTAACCGACTTCAAAAAAAGGAGGAGATTCTTAATTCGACTGTACATGCTCACATTTATGACGGACGGACTCTTCCACAAGGAGCTATACTGCTCCTAAAAATTAACTCAGAAGAGAATCTACAAAAACAAACATTCACTGATTATTAAAAAACAAGAAACACAAGAACTCCAAAAAATCACATACTTATCAAGTTGTCAACCTGTCAAAAGTAATCGGATGGCATGTCAAAACGGCGCCTCACTAATTGTGCCTGTCAAAAAGCCGACAGCGATCCTTGTAGGTCGATCAGCGAGAGTAAAACTGATTTATTGATGTCTTTATTACTCGGCTTAAAAAACGTCGAAGATTTATGACAGTGAAAAAGCCCTCGAAAACATGTGAAGGCCTAAACGCTCTCCTCGGAGAAGATCAGTCCATAAACATGCTGCTATCAGTCCATAGACGTGCTGGTGAAATTAGAGACACATGGACATGTCAACTTATGTCTCAGGGTGACTGGCACAGTGGCAGTGCTCCTCAGATCTTTGCGATTTAAATCTCTGATTGGTACTGCAACTGTTATGGACAGGCGTCCCGGTGCCCACCAGGTGCACGACTTATTCGCTCCTTCATTTGGTATAACAAAAAAAATTACTAATTTAACCATTGACTTACAATTATATGGACGTCGGGTCCGCGCTAAAAAGTGTCCGAACTTATAGGGCGTTAAAATCGTATACAGAGCGTCATTGACGCTTTAGTCTTCGTTTGTTCGACTGACAGCGAAGCAAGCAAAATTAGACAGTACTGTATGACATTACAATTTAAATTCAACGTTTAAGCTTTTTCATATTCCTTTACATGTCACTACGTTTAAATAGGTTGACTTGGGACATTTTTTTCGTGGTTTTTGTATTAGACCCGTCGTCTATTTATTTGTAAGTCAATGAATTTAACTAATGAATTTAGAGGAAGAGCGTTTGCATACTTCGTTCGATTTGTATCTGGGGGTCTACTCCCGATCTCCGTCCGACATCCGTCCGAAACAATTACTGTCAAATAAGTAATATTCGACAAAATTAAAAGACAAGTATCCCGTATGAAGCTTCATTCGCATCACGCGTCTTTTCATTTGGTCAAGTATTGCTTATTTGGCAGTAATTGTTTCGGACGGATGTCGGACGTAGTCGAGAGTAGACCCCCAGTTCCGAATCCGAGTTAGTGCACAAGCAACTTCCGAAGTGGGTCCGAGTTTTCTAGATTTTTGTAGTCTCAAAACGTTACTGGATTCAAATAAGGTTACATTTTTTTAAGAGTAACCATTTTATTTTAATAAAAAGCTTGTTCAATATGTATATATGCCAATTTAAATTAAATTCCAATAAGTTTTATTGGAATCGGTTACCGGAATGTGCGCGAAGCTCTTTCTAATAAAAAAGAATCTTCATAATCTCAGTACAGAGTACTAAAAAAACCTACCTCAAAAGTACGTGGAATTACGTCTATTTGCTAAGTTTTATTGACATATCCCCTAGTTAGCCACTATACAGGACTTGACACTGGAGATAATAAAAATCGGTTCTCACTACTCAAAGTATTCAGAGAAAAACGCCTTGAATTGGAGAAATAGCAAAATCAACCATTAACATAATTACTCCTTAAGTAAAATTTAGGCGCTATTTATAAAAATGAATCTTCATGCGTGAACAGCCACCCTTAGAGGTTGATGATTTTCTTCAAAATGAAATGGGACCACTATGGAAGTACCTCCTGTCCAACAAAAAAAGAATCATGAAAATCGGTTCACGAATACCGGAGTTATCGCGTAACACATACAAAAAAAAAGAACATGCAGTCGAATTGAGAACCTCCTCCTTTTTTGAAGTCGGTTAAAAATCGGTTCACAAATGAAATAATTATCGCGTAACATACATACAAAGTCAAAGTCAAACAATCATTTATTCCATAGGTAAAATGTTTACACTTGAAAACGTCATTTTTTAAAGCTACTGCTCGTTCACTACACTGACCTCCCTGAGAAGAACGAGCAAGAAACTCTAGGGATTGCTTTTTTCAAATAAACTTAAATGCTATATAATACACTTTGAATCATATTTGTGAGGAGTCTAGTGCCATATCGTCTTTCCATGCATCTTTATCTAACAAATACGCTTCAATGTTGTAATATGAATTTTGAAATACTATTTTAAAAAACTTTTAATGTAAGTTTCAAACTTAGGAAATGATAATCTTAATACATACTATGCCTCATAAAAGAATCGTTTACCTTGGTTAAACAAAATCGTGGCACCATGAGTTTGGACTTAGCTCTAAGGTTAATATTATGGATATCTCTTTCTTAATGAAATTATGTATATTTTTACGGGCATATAAAATATTTGAGTAAATGTACTGTGATGCCAGTCTTCTTAAATTTCTCTCTGAGACAAACTCGAGAACCTAAACAGTACACAGAATGAATCGCTCGTTTTTGCAACACTAATATGGTTTGAATATCTGCTGCTTTACCCCACACGAGAATCCCGTAGGACATTATACTATGGAAGTAACTAAAGTAAACTAGTCTAGCAGTAGCAACATCGGTAAGCCCAAGTATTCTACGGAGAGCTTAATCTGCTGGCTAAGGAAGATATATGTGGAAACCATTGAAGTTTACTATCCAAGGTCACTCCCAAAAATACAGCTTTATTAACAAAGTCTAACTTTTCTCCCTTTATTTCTATGATTGGACTAGTCGATTTTACTTTAGGTAATTCATATGTAACACACTTCGTCTTCTTGGCATTGAGCAATAAATTGTTAGCATTAAGCCATTGACTTACAAATAAATGGACGACGGGTCTAATACAAAAACCACGAAAAAATGTCCCAAGTCAACCTATTTAAACGTAGTGACATGTAAAGGAATATGAAAAAGCTAAAACGTTGGATTTACATTGTAATGTCATCGCAGTACTGTCTAATTTTGCTTGCTTCGCTGTCAGTCGAACAAACGAAGACTAAAGCGTGAATGACGCTCTGTATACGATTTTAACGCCCTATAAGTTCGGACACTTTTTGCGCGGACCCGACGTCCATATAATTGTAAGTCAATGCATTAAGCCAATAAACTACCTTTGAGAGACTATCGTTAGCATTATCCTAGTTAGCGTCATGTCTGTCTGTTTTAAAAATCAAGGATGTGTCAGCAAAAAAAACAAAACCACCACCTACTTTCTTGAAGTCGGTTAAAACAGGTGTACATCCGACGTACGTCTAATGTGGAAAGAAACACCGGTCTAATAAACGTCTCGCATATTTCACATTTAGTTAAAATGGCTTTCGAGGGCCGCACGTTGCTCCCGTGACCTGTCGCCTTTTCATCTATCCTGCGCCATTACCGTGGTTCAAGTACCGATCTATCTTCCCTGCTCTCAGCGAAATCGATTTCATTCATCGTCCTCTTCTACCTCGATGTCACATACAAATTGAAATAAGTTGTTTATAAAGATCGAGTCAAAATTTCACTAAGTGACACTGATATGGACAGGCATGTCGCTTAATATTTGTGATTTAAAGCTCTGAGTGGCACTAGTGTTGCCCTAAATTAGTATTGGTCTCGGTCTTGCTGCGAGAGTTTCGCAATTCTTGCAAGTCTTTGCTATTGCCTACTGCTACTTATTAGATACGCAAATATAAGTAATAGTAATACGATAAACATACATACAACAGGTTATCATAATATTGGACGATGATCGGTAACGTAAAAAATTTTTACGTATTTGCACTGAATTAAGTTTAATTTCTCGTACCTTACATTCCTTAAGGTTCGTTTTCGCTTCCTCGGGGATGATCACAACCGTGAACTAAGGTCTAAAATGGATAACTATATATTTATATATACATATATCTACGTAGGTATAATATATCATTATTTATTAAATATTTTATAAATTACTATAGGTCGTATTCTAGAACTCTACTCAATGCTCAAGTCAGGACTGCACTGGAAACACAAGCACTGGAAATACGACTCTAATGTCAGGGACTTAAGTATGATTTCGAGTGTTTTAAACCATACTCAAATCCTGACTTGAGCATTGAGTAGGGTTCTAGAATACGACCCTATGTGTCTTTGTTTAATTTTTTATTTTATTTATACATTAATTTTTTTTATATTTATATTTGTAAAATTGGCACACTACGTCTCCCGCTCCGATTAGCTTTCCTCTAACTCTAAGGTTGTCTGGAAGAGATCGCTCTTAGCGATAAGACCGCCTTTGACCAGATTAGTTTTAAGTTGTTTATGTCCTATTCTTGTTCTTGTGTGTGAGCAATAAAGTGTTTATATATCTATCTATCTAAGTTTAATTTCTGTTCAATCGACAACAATATGGGTATGACATAAAGTTAATTACCCGTTGAGGAAGTTTTACATTTTTGAATAAGCTGTTGCCTGCATGTTAGCGAGACGTGGAGAATTAAATTAAACTTATATGGCATTTGGATAAAAAATGTGTGGAGAGCACGTGTAAAAATGTGTCTTATTATACAAAATAAGTTAATTGGATGTATGTTACTTCGTTTTCCAGGGCTCGTTGAAAACCAGCGCTACAGTCAATTATGGCTGTGGCTTATGCTGAATGAAGTCCTTTTGCGTACGTAATGAAGTCGCGATTGTTACACATAGGAAATGAAACAGACGGTTGTCTGAGGTGGTCTATTAATAATTGTAACTATAGTGAAAAAAATAGGGTGGTTTGCATTAATATTAGACATAACTGGTTGAAGACTGTACCACGTCAGTCAACCGTGACCATGGGACCTGTAAAGGGCCCGAAACGTCGGTTTGTTTGAAAAAACAAATATACGCGATCTAAATCCGGAAAAATAGTTTAATTTCCTTTGTTTTATTGTATTTTTTATTTTGTTTATTAATTCTTTTTATTTTCTTTTGCTTGTTACTGTGCTGTGTTACCATGTTTTTTTGTGTTTTGCGTTGCAATAAATGTCTATTCTATTCTTTTGTTTAGTTTTATGGGCGCTATCACTGGGTGAAGTGTTATTTTGTCTATTTGTTACCCACTGTATAGTTAATGTTTATACAGTACATTTTAAGATTACCTATTATAATATAATAATAATTATTATAAATACAATGAATAATAATAATTTCATAGGTCTCGTCTTGGTTTTACATTGGGTAACACTAACTGCAGCTGTTGTGGACAGGCGTGTCGCTTACCAACAGGAGCACGACTTGTTCATCCCGTCACTTACGTACCCGAGACCTCAGAGATGGTAGCACCATGAAAACCGGTGTGCGAGCCACTCGACCAATGTCGTCCAATTTTGATGTATTTGGCAAACAATCACCATGTGTAGATAACATGTGTGACAAAGTATTTGCCTTGTTTGCCTATTCGACAAATACAGTAAACGTCAAAGTAAAAGTGGTTAGTTAGCATCCTACGCGTGCCAACTATAAGTCTCGAAAGACCTATCTGAGCTCCGTCCGCCATTTTCGCTTTGTATGGTATGGTTGTGCCATTCTTTCGTGCAAATTCTCTAAAATCATACAAAAATGCCTTATTATGCTGTTTCGGAGTTCAAAAATGAAGGCCGCACCATAAATATATACCACCCGTGGTGGTATTTCATATTTTTTTGTTTATTACAAGAAACGAAAGTAAAGCTTATTAACCTAAATTAATAACTCCAATTCGTTGACTTTTAGTAATTGACCGCTAGATGGCAGCACATTGATTGAAATTTCAATAAATTATCAAAACGCCGTAACTAGCAATAATAGGAATTGATGGTATTCAACTTTCAACGATATGCCAACACGCTGAAGTTTAAATTATATTAACAATCTAGAATTTGTTTTTTTTTTTTTTTTAATTTGAAACTACGACTAATCAATATCAAGATTTTGTAGTGTTTCAAACTAAAAATGTGTCAGTTTTGGCGACATCGGTTCAGATAGAAATTAAGGCTTAGCGTACTTCCATTTTTTTTTTCTTCCACGGTCCTCATTATATATATTCATTATTTTAATTCCTTACTTACCTCCACGTGTAGACAATCATATTTGTAAGTGTTTGCATGTTTGTCTATACGTCAAATATTTTTCCAACTACATCAAACACCCAATAGTAAATACAATTTTTTTCCATCCTCTAAAATACAAGTAGACATGTGATGTCCACCATTACAGATGGTGACTTTGTTGAGTATGCCGTTTCGTATTAGGTTACTTTAAATCTTCACTTTAAATTACTTTGATGTTGTAAAAACAATGTTTCAAAATACTTAATATTATCGGACATTAACCAATGTTCAGTTATTTAAAGTAATTTACATCCATCATAAGCAAATAGCGTTTAACATTTAACCGAGATTCTAATTATTAAGTCATTTCTTATTTTAAACATGAACCTGTTTGTGTTTCTTAATAATCTTTGATTTCTTTTTCAATATCACAGCTGCATAAAGAGAACCTGTCAGAACAGGTCGGAGATGGTTCCTGATAGTGTTGCCAGATGGTTATGTTGCCAGAGACTTACATTTTTTTGTAATTTATACTCTCTCGTGTAATATGAAAGTAATTTTTTTTGTACTTCTATCGGTCAATAATTATTTCATAAACCATGTCACAAAGGCGCTCTAGTTCTGTACATAGAACTATAACGAGTTTCAAAAAAGAACGTCGTATTTTTGCTAACGAAAAGAGTCTCCTTACACGTGTTACATATAATTATGAATATTTGACTAATTATTAAAATTCAAATTATTTTATTAAATAATATCTCAAAATGTTATTATAACAGGTACAAATTGGTAACCATTTAGTAAAAAAGAACAATTTAAAAACAATATAAAATATGATAAAAGACGCGACTAAATGCTCTACTGCCTCCTCCATTGGTTAAAATATAAGCGGTACTTGGCCAATGTCCGACATTTCTATTTCATATCTCTTGGTTTTTGATTTGTAGCATTTATTTGGCTTAAGTTTGGGTTTGTTGTCGTGGATTGTTAACAAAATATACATTAAATATTGGTTGTGGTTCATTATTTTAGTTTACTCGTAGAAAAATTCGTTTGCGATCATTACATACTTAGGTATTATAATGATCAGTACAGAGTACGTCTATTTGCTAAGTTTTATTGAAATATCCCCTAGTTCGCCGCTATACAGGACTTGACACTGGAGATAATAAAAATAGGGACACTACTCAAAGTATATTGAGAGAAAAACGCCTTGAATTCGAGAAATAGCAAAATCAACCATTAAAGTAATTGCTCCTAAATTAAAGTTAGGCGCTATTTATAAAAATAAATCTTCATGCGTGAACAGCCCGCCTTAGAGGTGGATAATTTTCGTCAAAATGAAACGCGACCACTATGAAAATACGCCCTTTCCAACAAAAAAAGAATCATTAAAATCGGTTCACAAATATCGGAGTTATCACGTAACATACATACAAAAAAAAAGAAAAAAAAAACATACAGTCGAATTGAGAACCTCCTCCTTTTTTAAAGTCGGTTAAAAACAGATAATATTTCCGTGCTCATAGACAAGGCATGTTACGTAAGACTACATTTTATTATTTATTTTACAAACTTGTTTTACACTTAATCCGGTCCCATTGATTGACAGTAACAAATAGCCATCGGGCAGATGCTAAAAAGGTTTAAAACGAACAGAGCCGGATTAAGCAGGAATTTAAATTTTAAAATTCGAATTTTTAATTACTGATAACAAACAGACAGCAGCTCTAATATCACTTTGAAATATAGTGTTGCCATGTTTATTGTTTAGTGAGATCATTGATAAAAATTTTGTAAATTTTTTTGTAATAATAAGTGACGGGAAGAACAAGTTGTGCGCCTGGTGGTAAGCGACACACCTGTTCATAGCAGTTGCAGTGTCATTCAAAGCGTTAAATCGCAAAAATCTAAAGGGTCCCCTGAGATATAAGTTGAAAAGTCCATGTGCCTCTGCAATTTCTCCAGCACCTTTACCCTTCAAAACCGGTACACAGAGTCAAAGTCAAAGTCATTATTTATTCCATAGGTAAAATAAATTTACACTTGAAAACGTCACATTTAAGCTACTGCTCGTTCACTACGCTGACCTCCCTGAGAAGAGCGAGCAAGAAACTCTAGGGATTGCTCTTTTCAAATAAACTTAAATGCTATGGAATACACTTTGAATCAAATTTGTGTGGATTCTGGAGCCATGTCGTCTTTCCATACATCTTTATCTAACACGTAGTCTTCAATTTTGTAATATGATTTTTCGATCAAAATATTTTTAATGTAGTTTTTAAACTTAGGAAAAGATAAACTTAATATATGCTCCGGAATCTTATTGTAAAAATGTTCCCCATAAAAGAGTTGTTTACCTTGGTTAAACGAAATCGTGGTACCATGAGTTTGGACTTAGCTCTAAGGTTAATATTATTATTATTATTATTATTGAAATTACAGAAATGCTCACATTTCCGCTTGGCGGTAGAAATAGCTAAGGTGGCAGTACTTCCCTGGACGAACTCTGTCACAAGGGGCTCCACTGCCACTGAATAAGACCTGTAAAATCGGAAACGTTGGTTTGTTTGAAAAAATAAATAAACGCGTTTTAGATTCAAATAAATAGTTTTAATTCTGGCGTGTCGAGTCGAGATTAAGTTTTAAATACTACCCAAAGCCGTCCCTGTAGAGAACCCTTGTAGCGATAAGATTCAACCCCTTGTAGGACACGGCGTCATATGAGAGATCACGCCAGGGGTGAGATGAGAGGGTTGGTTTTGCCACTTTGTAGGAATTTGTAGGGTGGACGTAATGTAACTGATTAAAAACTACTGTTTTTCGTTCGTCAATGTAAAATTCGCAATTACGTTCAAGAAGAAGTTACACGCTTCTATAATGAGATTTCAAAATGTGAACTAGGTTTATTATAACTAGTTTAGTAGCAGTGGATCTCCTTGTGTAAGAGTTCGCCTTCCGGTTTTGAAGGGTAAGCTCCCAGTTACACCAGGCGAAACTTTTCGCGCAGCCGCCGCGCGGCGACCGCCCAATTCGCATGTCTTCATGTACATTAATGGCGAATGTGAATTCTATTTTTAACCGACTTTAAAAAAGGAGGAGGTTCTCAATTCGACTGTATGTTTTTTTTCCTTTTTTGGTATGTATGTTACGCGATAACTCCGGTATTTGTGAACCGATTTTCATGATTCTTTTTTTGTTGGAAAGATGGTACCTCCATAGTGGTCCCATTTAATTTTGAAGAAAATCTGCCTCCTCTAATGGTCATTTTCATAAATATCGCCTGAATTTTATTATAAGAAGCAATTATTTTATTGATTAATTTTGATATTCTCCAATGTAAGGCGATTTTCTCTCAATAAACTTTGAGCAGTCAGAACCGATTTTTATTATCCTGTGTCAAGTCCCGTATTGCGCACTTTCCGGTATCCGATTTCAATAAAGTTGGTAATTATATGTAATTCCACGTACTTTTGAGGCCGGTTTTTTAGTACTCTGTACTGAGATTAACTAGGCAACAACACATTTCAATTCCTTTGAATAATACAACCGCGCGGCCGCCGCGTAGAAATTCAAGCCAGACTCGCCCGCGTGACAGGTACGCTCATTTAAGTTAAAACGTAATTGGTAAACAAAAAGAGCTATTTTGCCATGACAGTAAGACGCAGAAGTAAGAATTGGTGTAGAATAAATGCACCCTACAGGTGCTGGTGACATTACAGGCCCATGAGATTTGTTATAATTATTAATACAAAGATTGAACACTCAGAAAAAATTCCTTCGATCCGGCCGGATTGAAACCGACGTCTTTTAGTATACCGTGGCAGACACTATACCAATTAAGCCGCGAAGAAGAGAGATTTCTCATAGATGGCGCTACGACTAAAAAGTCGTTGAAAAACCAAAATACAAAAAGCACGACAACAAGCACATAGAAAAAGTCGTGAGGTCCGCTGGTTCGTTGCGTGGCTTAGTTGGTATAGCGTCTGCCACGGTATGCTAGAAGACGTCTATTCGAGTTCAACCGGATCGAAGAATTTTTACTAAGTGTTCGATCTTTATATTAATAATTATAACAAAGTAGTGGAGAAATTTCACATTAAAAATAATTGAATATCTATTCAATATTAATTTAAACATAAACACACAAGATTTGTCAACTATGTCTCAGGTTGACGGGAGTAGTAGTAGTGCCCCTCAGATCTTTGTTTTTTAAAGCACTGAGTGGCACTGTTATGGACAGGCGTGTCGCTTACCATCAGGCGCACGACTTGTTCGTCCCGATACTTGACATCATACAAAAGCAACCTCAGTGGAGACAGGCGTGACGATAATGTATGTATAAATAAGGCAACTCCACATTATTATCTTCTTAAAGGAGTCGTATTTATTAACTAAGAGATAAGTACAAGAGGATAGGCAAGTTCTATCTTCACGCGTATTAGTTAGCAGGATTACGTTACAAAAACAAAGGAATTTGACGCCCTAAATCTTTGCCTTAAAAGATTCCAAGAAAAAATATAAATAAAATCTATTTACTAAAGTTCCTAAGACCGTAAAAAACAAACACTTTTTGAAATTAGAACAAAAAATTTTAAACATGGAACGCAATCCGTATCCTTCGCGCACGCGCCGTCGCACTCAATCATATCATACTTAGTGATGGGAACTCGTCGATAAAATACATAAGATAGATATAAAAGCATTTTAACACTTATAAATATTAAGAAGAGGATCTCGAAAGGCCAGCGGCTTGCACTGTAAGCATGAGAAGATCTTTTATATGATATCAAGTGGCTGCTATTCTATCCAATTTTTTTTAAATATATAATAGACACACGCTTGGCCACAATCTCCCCTGATGTTAAGCGACGATGGGACGCGTTAGCCTAAAAAAAATGCCTATTCACTCTAGCCTTGAATAGCCCCAAATTGGACTTTTCGGGAAATACAGATAGTAGATAGTAGAGCATTACATTCCTTTGCCGTACGCTTCAGAAAGGAGAAAGCAAAGCGCTTAGTGCGAATAGGTGGAATATCAACGACATAAGAATGGGGTGCTCCGGACCTTCAAGTCGACCGAAGGAGGAACGGTGACGATGGAACTAAATTCAAAAATTCCTGCGCACACTCCCCGAAATGTATCCGATAGAAAACCGACAAGCAGGCTAAATTTCTACCGCAATGAACATACATTACTGCGTTCCGGTTTAGAAGGGTAAGGGTGTAGGTGAAATTACAGACACTCTCTGACGTGACGGGCGCAGTGGCCTGCAGATCCTTAAGCTTCAGATCCCTTGGTCAGCCTTGACTAAAAAATAGTTTCATTTCTTATCTATAACAATCACGCAAACCTATGTACTCGTTATTATTATTATTAAGTCATGCGTTCTACAAATAAGAGTTAAGCTCTCAATTCTCTCTCCAAGACATCCTGTATGAACAAAAGCCATAAGAAAGGATTTTCTCCACCAATCAATAACTATCACCGCATCCAATGAACGCACGGGATTTGAATTTAGAATGTCACGTTGCATTCCGACGCTAGAGACGTCGTAAATCACTTAGGGAGTAGTGATGTGGTAGTGACGATAAATTGATAATAGTTTATAATCAATTGAAAAATACTAGCTTAATGAAGGTGCTTGCATTGCATGCAGTGTCTCTGAGTTTAATTCCTGACATTGTTTTGCTCCATCACTCGTTTTAACTGTGAACAAAAACATTGTCTTGAAGACATTTCAAGCCTCCAACATTACATTCGATTCTAAAAGGAATTTCTGTCACAGGATTTTCTCCCTGCAAGATTTTTTTATGACAGAAAATGATAGATATTAACATTAATTTGAGAAATAGAAATAAACCGCTCTGGCTGCCCTCGTTCACTCTAATAAAATTAAGGTTTAGAATCAAATTTTGGCCTTTAGACGTTTAAATTAAGAGCAAAATTAAAATCAACATTAAAAATTAAAAATAATAATAATATTAATAAAATAATATTAGAATACTGTTTTAGAGTTAGTCAATGATGCACCATATTACAAATATAATGTTTGAGTGTGATATCAAGAAAGATGGTTTAATATTACACAAATATTTAAGTAATAAAAATTGCCATCTAAATTAGGTACAGAAAACTAACCTAAAAATTACCCAGACAGATGTACTTTTTTAACATAAAATTTTTAAAATAAATTTACACTTGAAAACGTCATATTTTAAGCTACTGCTCGTTCACATGCTGACCTCCCTGAAAAGGACGAGCAAGAAACTCGAGGGATTGCTCTTTGTAAATATACATTTGAATACATTTATTATTATAATATTTAATTGAAACATCTTAGAGCGCGAATACCGGCAAGAACTAAATGGGTCACTACTATGGAAGTTGTATAATAAAATATTTGTTTCACTATAATTTTAAACTACGTAAATGGCAAATTTTTAATATTTTAATACTAACCGGAATCTTATTGTAGAAGCATATACATTGCGCATTCGCATTTCAAGAAAGTTAATTTCGCAAGTTAGTTCTAACGGGAATCGATTGTAAAACCTCTTCATCCGGTGCTAACCATTAGGCCGCCGAGTTTGTCTGAAGTGAAGAAACAGCCCCATATCTTTCTACGTCAGTTTTGATTATAGAGACTTTGAAATAAATTTTTGTGGAATCTAGACCCATGCCGTACTTTCTTCTTTCTTCTTTCTTTCTTTCTTCTTCGTCTTTCCATACAAAAATGGGGAAGTTTTCAATTCGACTATATTTTCTTGTGTGTTTGTTACACGATGACTCCGACATTCGTAAACCGATTTCGATGATTCTTTTTTGTTGGAAAGAGTTTACCTCAGTATTAGTTTTTTTATGTAAACAAGGAGGCAAACGAGCCAACGACCCACTTGATGGGAGGTGGTCATCGTCGCCCATGAACATTTGCAACATCAGATGAGCTGCCTATGCGTTGCCAGCCTTTGAGAGCCGTGTAAACACGCGTTTTGAAGAACCCCATGTCATGGCGCAAAGAAAAAAGGAAGGTCATTTCACATCTTGCAGGTTCGATGAAAGAACGAACGAGATGCCCGCGTGGTCTTACAATGTCAGGTATCTAAGATGTGGGGATGGACTCTACTCCTTTGGCGGGAGGTGCGATTGTAGAAACGAGACGGTGACACCAGTTTGAAAAGTTCCTCAGAGCGCTCCCCAGTATAAAGACGGTAGAACACACACAGAGAGCCAACGTCTCTCCGTAGGCTCAAGCAGCGTTCTAATTAGCCGCTGTTAGACTTTTCATGCAGGTGGTGTACATGTTAATTTTTCAAATTAACCACGATGGATGAAAATCAAATTGATAGAATTTATAGAAAATGTAAAACAACACATGAAAAAACTTAGCAGGTGGGTCATTTTTAATACTTATATGTGAAGTGTGTGCCCCAAGAACTCTGAACCCCCAACTATATATATTTTGGTTCTGAATATAAGTGTGAAGAATAATAATAATAATAATAACGCTCACACTCAACATAGCCCCGCACTAGGGAAACCCTGTGTCGCGGGTGCCATGGACACACACATAGACAACCACAAATTACACCCAAACTCACGAGAGAAATAAATGTAGGCCATACAAATATTTCTCCCGGCCCGGGAATCGAACCTGGGACCTCTGCGTGGCAGTCCGGCATGGTAACCGTTCGGCCACGGAGGCAGTTTAATAGTATTAAACAAACGTAAAAATCCCATAAAAACCCGTAAACAAGGCGAAAACTATTTTCAAATATTTTTCGTAAGTCGAGTTTTGTTCTTTCTTTGTATTACTTTTAAATTTTTTCTTCTTCAGTTTTAACCAAATAAGTAAAAGTAATGTTTCTTCATTAGAATCCATCCCGTAACTGAGTCGAAAGACTTCAACAACTTCGACGACACAGCTAATTTGTACGCGCCCTAAGAGGTTCCATACCAATGGTCCCACTTGAATTTGAAGACAATATTCCACCTTTAAGGGTAGCACATTAGTAGATGAATCTCGTTTACGAGATTTCACCCACTTTCCGTTAACCGACTGCAATATTTACCAAATAGATGTAATTCCACAAACTTCGGAGTTCGGTTTTTTATGATACAGTCGTATGCGGTTAAATTTATTGAGCATAAATTAACTGTCTATAAAACTATCAATAATAAACTACAGTAGTGTGTTTACTAAACCTCTGTCGCCACAGCATTGTAGTGCCCCCGCAAAGCGAGGCCAATAAAAAATAATAGAGTATAAAAAACGCTTCCATAGCTCGGGTATGCCAGAGATAGGATCTTGGGATCGGATTACGCTCAGCGGTTGTCAACTTTTGGCGGCTGGTTTAAGTTTGTATTAAGAGTCTATTGGTTGATACCTGATAACAGTGAAACTGTTGAATCAATTACTTCGGAAAAAATATATACTAAAATTGAGGGTGTACACTGATTAGTATACGGTTTGAAAACATGATTTTTTTAAATTTTCACAATAGAAAAAAAACACAAACTTACCTCCAAATTGTACTTTACATGCATTGACTTACAATTATATGGACGTCGGGTCCGCGCTAAAAAGTGTCCGAACTTATAGGGCGTTAAAATCGTATACAGAGCGTCATTCACGCTTTAGTCTTCGTTTGTACGACTGACAGCGAAGCAAGCAAAATTAGACAGTACTGCGATGACATTACAATTTAAATTCAACGTTTTAGCTTTTTCATATTCCTTTACATGTCGCTACGTTTTAATAGGTTGACTTGGGACATTTTTTTCGTGGTTTATTGTATTAGACCCGTCGTCGATTTATTTGTAAGTCAATGTTTACATGTCCATTATTTTTACATCAACTAAACAAATTAGAACACGTATACTGTACGATATATATTTTTGAAATAGCCTTAATTTCGTTTGTATAATTTATTTTAATTTTATTAAAATGTAACATTTGACCTTCATCTCACCTGATGGAAAGTAACGATGAGGTTGACGATGGAGCATGCACACCTAAGTAATGCCTATTCACTCTCGCCTTGAAATGGTCCAAGTTATAACGTACAGGGACCTAGTCTGCAGGCGGGGAATTCCACTCCATAGACGTTCGCCATATAAATGTGGAAGCGTAACGCTTCGTGCGAATCTTTGGAATATCCACGACATAGGGGTGGAACCCAAGCCTACGCCTAGTCCCCCGGTGATGGAAAGGGGAAGGCGGAATTGAATCGTGTAATTCCATCGCACGCTCTCCGTGATATATCCTGTAAAATACCGATAAGCAGGCAACTTTACGGCGGTGTGTGCACGTAATTTCACCAGCACCCTTACCCTTCAAAACCGGAACGCAGTAATGCTCACATTACTGCTTAGTGGCAGAAACAGGTAAGGTAGCAGTACTTCCCTAGACTCTTTCACAAGGAGGTCTACTGCTACTATGAATAACCGGCACAATCCAAAAAAATCTGTGCAATAAGCGCCATCTAGTTGATGATGATGTTGTTGACCATTTTTGCATGGAATGGACTAAATGGTAGAAGGCGCAATAAACAAAAGACTGCCACTAATTTTGAAAATAGAATAAACAACGAATTCGCCATTATTGTTTTTTATTTGGAAATGATCAAAAGAGGTTCCATTTTAGTCTTTTATTTTTAGTTATTTTAGTAGATACCTTATCTGAAGTAAAATTATATTTGTGGTATGTGCACAAAATGTTGCCAACTCCTGCTCGCGTAGATCAGATGACCGTGCTTCGTTAGGCTCCCGCCATAACATCAACATGTATATCTACATCCATGTTTTAGTTAGATGCATAGTGAAACTACGCAAGTACGTCCTGCACGCAAGTAACTGTAGGTGCAGTGAAGTGTTTTAAGTCCATTCTTCGAGATTATTCTAGTTACAAAGATATATACATGCGTATATTATATAGGGAAGTACTGCCATCTTACCTATATCTGCCGCCAAGTGGTAATGTGAGAATTACTGCGTTCCGGTTTTAAAGGATGGTGCTTGTGAAATTACAGCAACATGGGACTTGTCAACTTATGTCTTAGGGCGAGACGGATGCGGTGGCAGTATCCCTCAGTTCTTTGCGATTTAAAGCTTGGTCGCTTACCACCAGGCGTACGAATTGCTCGTACCCTTAACTTGGTATCATAAAACGATTTATTTGAAGTGCTTTTAACATGATTCGTATTTACAACACATACACGGCATATTTTGCGGTACCAAAACAAACGTGAGGATATAAAATAGTATATAGCATAAAATAGTAATGTTTCTATTTAAATAAATAAGAATTAGACTTAGGGTCGTATTCTAGAACTCTACTACTAAAGCTCAGAGTATTCTATTTTAGTCAGCGGCTGTACGTTATAAGCACCAGCCTTTCCCCAAGAAACATGTAATACTTGGTACTTACTTTAATATAAGTCTAACCTGTACCTAATGTAAGGCTTATGGAACAATAAATGATTATTATTATTATTATTATTATTACTCAATGCTCAAGTCAGGACTTGAGTATTGCAGTGAACACTGAAAATCATACTCAAGTGCCTGCTGTTAGGATCGTATTTCCAGTGCTTGGGTTTCCAGTGCAATCCTGACTTGAGCATTGAATAGAGTTCTAGAATACGACTCTTAAAGTAGCATAGGAAGGTACTGACTGCCATATTACCTATTTCTGCCACCATGCAGTAATGTGAGCATTACCTGAGAAGAACGAGTAAGAAACTCTAGGGATTCTCTTTTCAAATAACCTTAAATGCTATGGAATACACTTTGAATCATAATTGTGTGGAATCTAGACCCTTGTTGTCTTTCCATGCTTCTTTATCTAAAACATACTCTTTACTTTTGTAATATGACTTGTCAATTAAAATACTTTTAATGTAAGTTTTAAACTTATGAAATGATAATCTTAATATATGCTCCGGAATCTTATTGTAAAAACATATACAGATCCCCTACACACACAGTTTACAGTTACCTTAATTAAACGAAATCGTGGTACCATGAGTTTGGACTTAGTTCTAAGGTTAATATTATGGATATATAAATAAGGTTAATATTATGGATTTTGAAAGGTCCCTTACCTTTCAAAATCCATTGGTGAAATTATAGGCACATGGAACTTGTCAACTTATGTCTCCGGATGACGGGTGCGGTAGAAGTGCCCCTTAAATCATTGCAAATTAAAGCTCTGAGTGGCGCTGAAACTGCTATGGATCGGCGTGTCGCTTACCAACAGGCATACAACTTGTTTACGAACACTTGAGAGAAACAGCACATCCATTCATCCTCGCTTAAATATTGTATCTCACTAGGTTCTATTTAATCTCCATATTGCATCATCGTTCTGTGAATAGTTTAACGCAAAGCTGCGTACACGCATCTCAAATATTTGATTTAGAATTGGGTTACGTGAGTCGCGTGGCTTAGTTTCTAGTTTAACATTGTCGTACCAATGTTTATCTATGTCAAATATTGTATACAAACTAAGTTATATAACTTAGAAAGGAAATAAGCACGGAAGAAATGGCAAACTCAAGGTTACTTGGTTTGACTATAATGTAATTCAGAAACAACTGAGTATGTTGTTTTCTGTACACATATAAATTGTATCATTCTTATCGAGTTCTTAGGTTTTCGCGATTGTTACACATAGGAAATGAAACTATTTTTTGGAATGTTTTCTTTGTAAAATTAAAAATAAGGTAGTTAATTAATAACTATTGTAACTATAGTGAAAAAATAGGGTGGTTTGCATCAATATTAGACATAACTGGTTGAGGACTGTACCACCTCAGTCAACCGTGACCATGGGACCTGTAAAGGGCCAGAAACGTCGGTTTGTTTGAAAAAACAAATATACGGGATTAAAATCCGGAAAAATAGTTTCATTTCCTATGTATCATTCTTGTATTGTCTTTTGTCCAATTAAGAAATAGTATAGGTAAGGGTAAGCTATTTGTTACGTTACACCCATTGACTTACAAATAAATGGACGACGGGTCTAATACAAAAACCACGAAAAAAATGTCCCAAGTCAACCTATTTAAACGTAGTGACATGTAAAGGAATATGAAAAAGCTAAAACGTTGAACTTGAATTGTAATGTCATCGCAGTACTGTCTAATTTTGCTTGCTTCGATGTCAGTCGAACAAACGAAGACTAAAGCGTGAATGACGCTCTGTATACGATTTTAACGCGCTATAAGTTCGGACACTTTTTAGCGCGGACCCGACGTCCATATAATTGTAAGTCAATGGTTACACCTAAGAGATATGAAGAGCGGGGTCTCCTGGCACAGGCATTCTTATGCTTAAAATGAGACTTCGGCTATTAATCAATGAACATTAATCAATTGTAACAAATAAACTATTTTTGATTTTGATTTTTTTTATTCTACTCGAGTAGCAATAAAGCTCCTTGTGAACGTCCACGTTGTGAGTTCGTCCAGGGAAGTGCTGACACTGTACCTATTTCTGTCCCTGAGATATTTGCGATTTAAAGCACTGAGTGGCACTGCAACTGCTACGGACTGTCTTGTCGCTTGCCATCAGGCGCACGCCTTGTTCATTTTTATAAAAAAAAAACCGACCTCAAGATTTTGTGGATAATTTTTCTTTTTAAACACACTCATAGGGAAACCCTGCATCGCGGGTGCCTTGGACACACACATTGGTAGAAACCACAAATTACACACAAACTCACGAGAGAAATAAATGTAGGCTGTACAAATATTTCTCAGGCAGTTAATTAAATTTATTTGCCAAGTTTTATTAGAATCGGTTACCGGAAAGGTCGCGAAACTGGATTTTTTCGCTAGTTTGCCACCCTTAGAGGTGGAATATTTTTTTCAAATTTAAATGGAATTACTCCTCATTTACTAATTATTACCCTCTTACATTGACTTACAAATAAATGGACGACGGGTCTAATACAAAAACCACGAAATTTAAATTGTAATGTCATCGCAGTATCGCGCTGTCAGTAGAACAAATGAAGACTAAAGCGGAGTTTGGCGCTCTGTATACGATTTTAGCGTCTTACAAGTGCGGACACTTTTTAGCGCGGACCCGACGTCCATATAATTGTAAGTCAATGCCCTCTTACCAACAGAAAAGAATCATCAAAATCGGTTTACAAATTATAGATATCGCGTAACATACATACAAAAAAAAATGTTAAAAAAAGACTTGTTGTGAGCAAGTCGCAAAATCAAAGATTTAAATGAATCCTACGACGTAGCTCCAGCCCGCGGCTTGCAACACCGATAATGCCCCATTGTGAGCACATCTATCATAATCACGTCACAACTTATCGCGACAAACACACATACAAGCAGTTTATTATAATGTAGTTAAGCGTTAATGTATTACCTTTTCCGCTTTGACGTCTTTACTGCAGTGGGCACTAGCTGATTGTCCCGGGTCCAAATTGCCGCCAAGCAGTAACGTGAGCATTACTGCGTTTCGGTTTTGAGGGTATTGGTGCTAGTAAAATTACAGGCTCATGGGACATGTCAGCTCATGTCTCAGGGTGACGGGCGTAGTGGCAGTGACCCACATATCTTTGCGATTTAAAGCTGTGCAGCTGCAACTAAAAACCCGTGTGGCTTACCATCAGGCGCAACTTGTACGTTCCGTCAATTGACACAAAAAAAATGTTCCAAACAAAAAACTATCAATGGTGGCCAGTGACTTACAAATAAATGGACGACGGGTCTAATACAAAAACCACAAAAAAAAAATGTCCCAAGTCAACCCATTCGAAATTTAAATTGTAATGTCATCGCAGTATCGCGGTGTCAGTAGAACAAATGAAGACTAAAGCGGAGTTTGGCGCTCTGTATACGATTTTAGCGCCTTACAAGTGCGGACACTTTTTAGCGCGGACCCGACGTCCATATAATTGTAAGTCAATGGTGGCTATCAAATATTTTGTTTTAGTTTTTAATTTTATCAAAGAGTATCAGTACCATAGTATCGTGGACAGACGCGACAGTCTACACCTATTGGGAATGAGCTAGGTGGACAGATAATATAAAGTGTTTACCAGTGACAGTTGGGGAATTAACGTAAATAGCCCCTGGCAAAGTTATTAGTTGCACAATACATTTAATTGTGCGGGCCTTCCGCATTATATTCATAATTATTTTATTACTAAAAAGGGAAAACTTACTTTTAAACTTTTTACTTACTTTGTAAAAGAAAAAAGTACAGTTTATTGATTGAAATTATTGATATTATGTACTTTATTATGTAACTGAAGCCGTGGCTGAACGGTTACCATGCCGGACTGGCACGCAGAGGTCCCAGTTACGATTCCCGGACCGGGAGAAATATTTGTATGGCCTGCATTTATTTCTCTCGTGAGTTTGGGTGTAATTTGTGGTTGTCTATGTGTGAGTCTATGGCATCCGCGATTCAGGGTTTACCTAGTGCGGGACCATGTTGAGTGTGTGCGTTATTATTATTATATTATTAATTTCCTACCCCTAGGTAAAGAAACGATAGTCTTTCAACTGGTCTCCTATTACGGCAGAATGGTACGGATGCATTCTAAGTAATGTCTTGTTTCTAGCGTTAAGATCCATGTACTTATAGGTAGATGGGGAACCATCTTGTAGTAAAACTGTTCGTAGTAGAAGACTAGGTAAAGGCAAACCTAGCCAAGAAGACCTAGAAGGCTCACCTACTCTACGAACCCACATGAAGCCACAATGCGGCCCAATACTGGTGTTACATATCTTTGCACAACTTGATTATTGTACACAGTGGGTGATAGAGTTTCTGTCTTCCTTCACCTGGTCGGCTACTTTGTCCATGACACCCGCGACACAGGGTTTCCCTAGTGCGGGGCTATGTTGAGTTACAAAGATACTGACATGCAAAAAATTGATTGTACATACAAATTATGCAGGCTAATTTCACGTCCCATTTCCTTCGTAACCAGACACTGGCTTTTGCCTATTCTTAAAGCAATGCATTCAAATTAACACCCTTGATAAGAAATTTAAAATAAATTGAAAGTTTTGCCATCTACAGAATAATGACTCTACGAGTTTGAGAAAGTAAGGCATTGCATATCGATCAGAACACTCTGTTGTTTATTAATCTATAATATTGAAGTGTAGTGTGTTCACCACACAACAGTGAAACACGGCGTGTGTATGGAACGCCGCATCTAGTACGCTGGTACATAGATATCGTTGATTATTATATTTATTTTGCTTCCGCTTGTCTGCTCAACTTGAAATTTGTTATATTAAGTAAATTCCAAGACATTATTTTATTATGGTAACTATGACCTGATGCTAAAACTAGAACAGTCTGCAGATTAGTTAACTGCTCAACTACTGTAAAATTGAACCTTTTCATGGTGAGAGTGAATAAGCATTATTTAGGTGTGCATGCTACATCGTCGACCTAATTAATCACTTTTCGTCTGGTGAGATGGAGTTCAAATGCGCACTTATGTTTAATATAAATATTTAAAAAAAAATCGTATTATTGACTTTTTGGAGTATACAGTTTTGTGTCGGGATATTATTTTATTTTAATATAAGGGTCGAGAGACACTGACTTTATTTAAGAATTTATTTTTTTACAACCGAAATTATAAAAAAATTATATCAAATTCGTGGAATAAGTTTTATTGAAATCGGTTACGGAAAGTGCGCGAAACCGGTTTCATCCCTTAGCTAGCCACCCTTAGAGGTGAATTATTTACAAATTTATATTTATAGTAAATAGGACCAATAATGAGGCACCCTCTTTCCAAAAAAAGAGAATCGTCAATATCGGTTGGAAAAAAACGTCGAATTGAAAACCTCCTTTTTTGAAGTCGGTTTAAAATAGTCGTTATACTAGGTGAGCGTAAAATCTATATTCTCTTTTGATTGTGTCAAAAACATCTTCCAGGCGAACGGTTTTGAAAAGTTAATTAAATTTTTCAATTAACTGAACCATCAGTTACAGAGAGTTCAAAGTTTCCTTTAACTTTTGATTACGTTATTCTACGTTAGAACTCTATAATAGATCCGATGGATGGTCCATTTTTTCAATACAACAAAAACATTAGTTTAATACAACAATGCACATGGGACTTGTCAACTTATGTCTCAAGGTGATGGGCGCAGTGGAAGTGCACCTCAGATCCAGCCACTGCAAACCGACTAACTGCAAATTCTGCAACAGTGCATGATATATCAACTGCAACGCTGTGTAACAAAGTACAATGGCGAACAAGAGGGATACAATTAGCGTCAGCCAATCAGAAAGGTGCAGTCGTCAATGCAATCACTCACTTGCTCTTTGCTGTACTGTCGAGGCCACATTTCAAATAATAACGATGTCCACGGAATAATGTGACATAGTTGTCATACAAAGTTGTACGTTGTATTATAACTGAAATATGTTGGTAGTGTTTGTCTGTCAGTGAAGTGTGTGGTGTTGTATGCACCTAACGGTGAGATCTCTAGGGTCTTTCCTTATCTAATAGCATAACCCAACAACCTTACGGTGTGTAGCCTAACCTAGACATAAATATGTAGACGGAGAAATATATACATATATGCAAGATATGAACGGGAAATCTGTCAACAGGAGACCTAAGGTGACAAACGGAAGGTTGGAGGGAGGTAAGGAAGTACACATCGTGCAATGTGTACTGGAATGGTATTCTCGCTGCCGGTCAAGCAGACTCCCAAGACCGATCTACTAAGGGGGCCTTGCCCACAGTGAGAGGAGTAGCGGGTAGTACTAAGCAGGATGATGAGCTTGATGAATTGAAAGCAGGTGGTAGTGGATAACTGAGTATATTTACAATTCTTATTACTATTTATACAATTTTTATGACTAATACACTATGACAGACTTTTCTTATTGTGCTATGTGTGTTGATTGCCGACGAAGCCTTTTTGTTAAGTAGTTAATGTTACTATGGTGCACTCGTTGCCTGCTGATGAGGCCATTTTTTGTTACAGCTTAAATGTACGTTACGATCTAGCGGTTAATTGTTAAATACATGATGTTCAAAGTTGAGCAGTCACAAATATTTTAAATGTTACCAAATTGTTGAGATTTATTCCCCGGCTGGGAGAAATATACGTATGGTCTACATTTATTTACCTCGTGAGTATAGGTGTAATTTGTGGTTGTCTATGTGTGTGTCCATGACACAGGGTTTCCCTAGTGTGGGGCTGTTATTGGGTGCGTGTGTGCATTATACAGAGTAAGGCTCAACGGACGCTGGCGCAGAGTCGAAGCGTCGCGACGCGTCGTGTTTTTCATCACTATATTCCCAATTTTAAGGTACAAATTTGTGTTATGCTAATACGGAATCGATCGTCGAAGCTCGTCGCCAGGCGTAGTAGTGGAAAAACAGGACGCGACGCGTTGCTTCGACTCTGCACCAGTGTGAGTTGAACCTATATGTGTATCCATGGCACAGGGTTTCCCTAGTTTAGGGACGTGAGTGGGTGCGTATGTGCGTTATACACAGTAATATACTCGCTCTCCGCCATAACGGTTATATTTTAAATTTGAAAAACAAATAAGAGTTCATGATAAGGCCTAGACTTGAGCATTGAGTATAGTTAGGAATACGACTCTGAGGGTCGTATTCTAGAACTCTACTCAATGTTCAAGTCAGGATTTGAGTATGGCTTAAAGCACTCAAAATCATACTCAAGTCCCTGCCATTGGGGTCGTATTTCCAGTGCTTGTGTTTCCAGTGCAATCCTAACTTGAGCATTGAGTAGAGTCATAGAATACGACCCTCAGTGTTGGTTCCATTCCGTTCCATTCAGAAGGAATACCATCGTGAGGAAACTTTCACACATCTGCAGAGCAATCTGGAGCAATGTGTGCGAAATTCCCTATCTAAAAAAAGTTAAGTTAAGTTAAGTAACACACGCAAAAAAGTTAAGTTAAGTTAAGGTTCCTAAATTTTAATTTTTTTGCGTGTGTTACGCGACTACTCTTTTTGTTACGCGACTGCTCTTTTTGTTACGCGACTAGTCTTTTGATACGCGATTAAGCGAAAGGCACGGTGAATGTTTTCTATACGCTGAGACGGGTCGGTATACATTGGATTCCACACTGTAGAGGCAAATTCAAGGTGAGGTCGTATTGAGTTGACTGAAATTACGCGTGTTTCGTCTAATAAAACCCAACATTCGCGCTGCCTTGTGAATAATTTTATCAATATGTGCACTAAATTTAAGTTTGTTGTCTATAATGACTCCTAAGTCACGGACTTCATTGACCATAACTAATAGTTCACCATTTAACTGATATGCAGATGCAACAGGTTTTAATTTTCTCATGAACGAAATGTATTGACATTTACTAGGATTGATAGCTATACCATTGGATTAACACCTTAGTGTTATTTTACTTAGGTCATATTGGAGAATTATTACGTCCGTCGGGTCGTAGACTGGTTTATAAATTTTATAGCCATCAGCGAAACGTGAGATTTTACTATGCTTTACTTGTGAGGCTATAGCATTAATAATAATCTCAGTACAGAGTACTAAAAAAACCGACCTCAAAAGTACGTGGAATTACGTCTATTTGCGAAGTTTTATTGAAATATCCCCTAGTTCGCCACTATACAGGACTTGACACTGGAGATAATAAAAATCGGTTCACAAAAAGGCCTTGAATTGGAGAAATAGCAAAATCAACCATTAATGTGATTGCTCCTAAATTAAAGTTAGGCGTTATTTATAAAAATGAATCTTCATGCGTGAACAGCCACCCTTCGAGGTGGATGACTTTTTTCAAAATGAAATGGGACTACTATGGAAGTTCCCCCTTTCCAACAAAAAAAGAATCATGAAAATCGGTTCACAAATACCGGAGCTATCGCGTTACATACATAAAAAAAAAACAAGTACATACAGTCGAATTGAGAACCTCCTCCTTTTTTGAAATCGGTTAAAAATTAGCAATAGAAGGGGACCCAGAGGCGACTTGTGAAATTATTTCGATAATTCTTTTTTGTTAGAAAGAGGGTGGTACCCCAGTATTGGTACCATTTAAATTTGAAGAAAATATTCCACCTCTGAGGGTGGCAAATTAGGGAATGAATCCGGTATCGCGCACTTTCCGGTAACGGATTTCAACAGAACTGGCAAATTGATATAATTCCAATTCGAATTATTCAGGTCGTTTTTTTAAAGTTATGATTATTAATAAATACTTTCAACACATTTGCATTTACGATATTTAATTCAGTAATTTATCTCTGCTAGCATTTCTGCCCTTTACTGTACCTCATAGAGGCGCGTGTTGTATGTCCATCTCACTTACTGTCACCCCTCTCCACGTTGATTGTCAATTTCGCTACAATTCAAACGTACTATAGTCTGCGTGCGGCAAGATGGCTGCTAGGGATGGTGAATGGCGGACTATAACCTTCTAAAACCCAGCAAACTACAATGGGATAAGCGCTGAACACCATGCATATTAAAATGTTAATAAAACTGCCTCTGTGGCCGAACGGTTACCATGCTGATCTACCACGCGGAGGTCCCGGGTATTTGTATAGCGTACATTTATTTCTCTCGTGGGTTTGGGTGTTCTATGTGTGTGTCCATAGTACCCTCGACTCTCGGTTTCCTTAGCGCGGGGTTACGAATGTGTGCTTTAAAAAAATTGTAACTCGTATGTGGAATAAATTACCTACCGTATTAAACGAGCACTTAGGGCTTTTGCGCACTGCATCCGATTCCTTCCGAATCCGAAACTACACAAATCTAGAAACCTCGCACCTACTTCGGATGTCGCTTGTGCACTAAGTTCGATACGAATACGAGAAAAACGACTATCGCTTGTACATCTAGAGATAAAATAATCCCTGTGACATTTCGTCATGTTTCGTATTCGGAATTTAAATCAGTAAAAAAATGTGACACCAAATGAAGGAACGACTAAGTCGTGCGTCTGGTGGTCAGCGACACGGCTATCCATGACAGTTGCAGTACCACTCGAAGATTTCGATTTGAGAAAGACCTGAGGGGCACTGCCACTGCGTCGGTCACTCTGAGATTTGAGTTGACAAGTCCCATATGCCTGTAATTTCACCAGCACCCTTACCCTTCAAAACCGGAACACAGTAATTTACATTAACATTACACAAACATTACTGCTTGGCGGTAGAAATAGGCAATGCGGCAGTACTTCCTTGGACGAACTCTTAGTTAGTTTTCTACATTGGCCGGGCCAGGGATTGAACCCGGGACCGCAGAGAGCGCGATATTCTTTGGAAATTAAAAAAATAAGGTAAGTACATGTGTGTATTTCATAGATTTCTCATAGATGGCGCTACGACTAAAAAGTCGTTGAAAAACCAAATACAAAGACACGACAATAATCACATAGAAAAATTCGTGAGGTCCGCTGGTTCGTTCTGTGGCTTACTTGGTATAGTGTCTGGCACGGTATGCTAGAAGACGTCGGTTCGAATCCGGCCGGATCGATCGAATTTTTTTCTGAGTGTTCGATCTTTGTATTAATAATTATAATAAGGTATTTAATTGATAACTTTTGTCACAATCTTTGCAAATTCAAAATCTAGTGAAAAATAGGGTGGTTTGCGTTAATATTAGTAACTAGTTGATGACTGTACCATCTCAGTCGCCCATGACCATGGGACCTAGGTTTGTTAAGAAAAAAAGAAAAATATACGCGCATTACATCCGAAAAAATACTTTCATTTCTAATGACTATAGAACTTTCAAAAATAGGTCATAGAACACCCTTATTCAGTAACACACAGCCAAAAGAAATATAATAGAAAAAAATAAGTGGGTTAAATTTTTTTTTTTTTTTTTTTTTGAGAAACCAACAAAAGCCATGACATTCGCTCAATAGGAAGCTGAATGTAATTGTTTCTATTCACATACAAATACAATATTGAAAAGGATCGCTGCAGGTGACTCTTTGTGCTAAACGTATTGTGTTAATAAAACAGAATTGCTGGAAATACAGGTAGCGCCCAGTTACACGAGGAGAAAGTATTCGCGCGGCCGCCGCGCGGCGACCGCCCAGTTACCACGCCTTCATGTACATTAATGGCGAATTTGACTTCTATTTACTAGGCAACAACAACGCCCGCGTACGCGGGACGATCATTTAAATTAAAACGTAAAATGCTAAATGAATAGAGCATATTTTGCCATGACAGTTGAACGCACGCGGTCGCTGCTCGGCGGCCGGTATTCTACAGGATATATCACGGAGAATGTGCGATGGAATTGCATAATTTGATTTCCCCTTTCCATCATCGGGGGACTAGACATGGGCTGGGAGTCCACCCCTATGTTGTGGATATTCCCAGGATTCGTAGAAAACCGCTTTCACATTTATATGGCGAGCGGCAAGGGAGTGGAATTCCCTGCCTGCGGACTTATTACCTGAACGTTATAACTTGTACCTTTTCAAGGCGAGAGTGAGCATTTTATTTAGGTGTGCATGCTACATCGTCGACCTCAGCGTCACTTTCATAGATTTAGGAAATCCTGTGTCTATGGCTTAGACTATGGAAAGTAAAGGATATGTCATGTTGACATATATAAATCAGAGGTTATATGTATATGATACATTTCGACGTCGAAAACATAAACATGTTATTGTCTTTGTTTAACTATTGCGAGCCGTCGTAAGCCAAAAGAGATAGCATTACATGAGTCTGTGGCAAACACGGGAATCGAAAATACGTAACGTCATCGTAAATGCCGACTGTGTCCATTTCGCAGTACATCAGGTACATGATACGGTTGTCAAAGGGAAGTACATCAAATGTCAAAACAAATGTTTTTTAATTTTCAATTAAGTCTTAATAAAAATTCGTCGCTGCAGCTTTACGGGATGTAGCACTGGAAAAAGCGAAGATCGACCGAATGTAACATTGTACAGGCACGTGTTATTTTTCTGTCTATAAATCACACAAAAGCCCAAATATCTCATGTAATTAGACATATTTATGTAGTTTATTATGAGTTTATTCATAAATCTCGCCAAATTTTGCTTTGGTTTCTTCAGATTGCCTGTTTGTTTGTATATTTTGATGATTGTTGTTAACGATTATTTTGAGATAGTGTTGTTCTTGGAAGCGAACTCGCGAATGCCCGCGTGATATTCGCAATGGTTAGTAATATCAGTCGTGAGATTGGGGGTACGTACGATTTGAGATTATAATAACCAGGTACATAACTTTTTTATTAAAAAACCGACCTTAAAGCTAAATCTATTTGCCAAGTTTTGTTGCACTCGGCTACCCTAAAGTGCGCGAAGCCGGATGTAGTTTGCCACCCTTGGAGGTGGTCTGATATATCCTTCAAATTTAAATGGGACCACTACCGAGGTACCCTCTTTTCAATAAAAGAACATTATCGCGTAACATACATTCAAAATAATACGGTCGAACTGAGAACTCATCCTTTTTTTGAAGTCGGTTAAACGAAATATGACTTTTCTTGATTCTTCTTCTGTTAACATATTTAATCATTATAATTTATGGTACATGTTGCTCTGTTGCGTGTTTGAGGCACCTTATGAATGATTTTGTCCTGGGAATTACTGCCAGCTTACCTACTTCCGCCGCCAAGCATTAGTGTGCGTTCCAGTTTTGAAAGGCAAGGGTGCTAGGAAAAATACAGGCACAACGGACTTGTCAACTTATGTCCCAGGGTGACGGACGCACTGGCAATGCCCCCCTCAAAGTTCTGGGTGGCATTGCAACTGTTATGGCTAGGCGTGTCGCTTACCACCAGGCGCACGACTTATTCGTGCCCATCGTTATATCCCATCATATGGTATAACAAAAATCTATCTGGTTATCTGGTGATAACTTATGTGAGTTATCAATGTACTATAATTCTGATCAAAAAGTTAGTTTCTCCGCTTCCCGTGTCCATCTACGGGTAAACACTAATTGAAACGTCGAAAAGAATAAAAAAACAAATTCTTTTATTTAAATTAAAAGAATCCCACAGTGCAGCCACTGCCTATAAAATAAAAAATAAATATATGTATAACAAAAGCGCGCGAGGTGTGAATTCAAGTTTGTATTTCGAACAATGGCGCTTGACAGCTCAATGGCTTTTTTAAATTTTATTTCTAAAAGTGGGCTTAGGAAGCCGGGTGTAGATTCTGGTCAACGTCAAATTTAAGCCGATTACTAAAGTTAACAATTTAACCAAAAATAAATTAAGTTTAAATTTTAACAATACAAATGTTCTTTATTGCACACTGGGACAAATACAAAATAATACAAAAAATAAAAAGGCAGGCACATCAGGCGGCCTTATTGCTTTATAGCAATCTCTTCCAGGCAACCTTCGGGTTACAGGAATAACTGTGAGATAGTAACTAATTGAGGGCGCAACAGAATACGTATTTAAAACACACATTGCACGTACATTAGTTTTTGTGTAAATTTGTTTTAATCTTAATTTAATTGGCGTTACAATTTGACAGTGACATTTATTCGCATCGCCTTATAAAGTAACAAACCCAAATTAAAATTCTACTTTATACATGGATATTTTAAGTTAGGTTGTTAGTTAGGAGAGTTTAATGTTATTTTTATATGCTACCAAGTGTATGTACGCACAAGAGTGGGCCTGGTGGTAAGAGCTTGTCATGAGACATAAGTTGACAAGTCCCATGTGCTTGTAATTTCACCAACATCCGTACCCTTCAAAACCGGAACACAGTAATGCTGACATTACTACTAGCGGTAAGGAGAGGCGATCAAAGTTTTCGACCTCATTTTTTAACATTTTAATATTGTATTATTTTTAAATACCCATATATTTGTACTCAAAAGATGCGTATTTTAAGTCTCTATAAATTTGTAAACACAGACACAACTCACAAAAGGACTGTTTAGTTCAAAAGTTAGCCACGAAAGTGCAGAATGCCAAACAGGCATTTGCGTAATTCCGTTGTTTAAAATGCCAAATCGCTAGTTGTCTTCATGTAGTATTATAGTTTCACCGTTTTCAAATACATTTTTGAAATTTTTTGTGATGCGGCGGTTCAGCATTTAAGGTAGCAGTGCTTCCCTTGGCGAACTCGTTCACAAGAAGCTCTACTACTACCAAAATATGTGGTTAATGATTATTTGATTTTGACTTTGTAGTTTTCGATAAACACTGATGCGATTCCATATAAATTTACATTAAACTAAATTTTTACATCTGTCATTCAGAATTAGCACCGTGCGCAAGAGCAATTGAGCAATAAAGCGGCGGGAAATGATTTATGGTTCGTTTGTCACACAATTGGGTTTAATAATTTTTTAATAATAATCGTTTTTAATGATTTCTGTTTTTTTGTTTTTATTTAACGTGAGAAATTAAAATTACTGTTGTTGGTTTTTCAATTATATTTTGTGTATAACTTTGCACCCTTTTCCCACTGGTATAAATTTTGTGTAAAAAAATCCAGAAATAGATTTTTGAATTACTAATAGAATCGTTTGTGGTTTCAATCTGGGCTATGAACAGAAATCACCACAACTTGTTACTTCTGTTTACTAAATTGTTCCGGAGCATGTATTAAAATTATTATTTCCTAAGTTTAAATTTTATATTAAAAGTAGTTTAATTGAAAAGTCATATTAATAACTTGAAGACTACGTGCTAGATAAAGATGTATGGAAAGACGACATGGGTCTACATTTCAGACAAATATGACTCAAAGTGTATTCCATAGCATTTAAGTTTATTTGAGAAGAGCTATCCCTAGAGTTTCTTGGTCGTTCTTCTCAGGGAGGTCAGCGTAGTGAACGAGCAGTAGCTTAAAAAATTACGTTTTTAAGTGTAAATTTATTTAACTTATGGATAATATAAAAGATTTTTTTGCTTTGGCTTCGATTTTAATTTTCCGTTTCAATAAAACTTCACAATTAGATGTCATTTCAATAAAAATTAAATGTTATAGT
>NW_020653521.1:619520-667525 GCF_003589595.1 Hyposmocoma kahamanoa | reverse complement strand
TTTTTCTGAGTGTTTTTTCTGAGTGTTCGATCTTTGTATTAATAATTATAACAAGATAATTAATATCTCAGTCTGGAGTCGTTCAGCGCACACGCTCCTGGTGAATACAGCACCAAATGACATATGTCAAATTATTACTGGCTGTCTGAAACCAACCACTGTCGATATGCTGTACCCGTTGGCTGGTGTTGCCCCTCCGGACATCCATAGAGAAGCGGCTAGCTCCCTGGAACGCTTAAAAAAAGAAACTGACCCGCGGCACCCATTACACCATCACGTGCCAGTAATCCAGAGGCTAAAGAGTCGCCATAGCTTCATTAAAGAAGTATGTCCTCTGGTCGGGGAAACTAAGCAGGCCCGAATAAATCTCCTCGGCGTGATCTAACTTGGCAAACTTGGAAGTCGCTAAATAAGCTGCGGACCCAAGTCGGCCGAAGCAAGGAGTGGTGTTACACGGGTGGGGTTACAGCTCGGAGAGCGCATGTCCGAGTGGTGTCTCTCTACAGACAATGGCACATCTTTTGTCCTGCCCTGCATGTCCCAACACCTGTATACGCGAGGACTTGTACAACGCCACTGATAATGCTATCACAGTCGCTAAGTACTGGTCCTCACAAATATAAACGTCAGAGTCGAGTTTTATAAGTATATTTAATTATAATTGATAATAATATTGTCTGCGGACTGGAATTATGTGCGTATTAGGTCTTTTTTTTGGTATGACAAGCTGTAGCAGAATGTCAGCGACGCCGTAAAACGCTTCGCCATTTTGCTATTCTACCATTTTATTATTTCCAACCACTATTGTGTGATACTAAAGTGTATTTTTTATAGTTTAATAATCTCAGTACAGAGTACTAAAAAGACCGACCTCAAAAGTACGTGGAATTACGTCTACTTGCTAAGTTTTATTGAAATATCCTTAAATTCGCCACTGTACAGGGCTTGACACTGGAGATAATAATAATCGGTTCTCACTACTCAAAGTATATTTAGAGAAAAACGCCTTGAATTGGAGAAATAGCAAAATCAGCCATTAAAGTAATTGCTCCTAAATTAAAGCTAGGCGCTATTTATAGAATTGTATCTTCATGCGTGAACAGCCCCCCTTCTAGGTGGATGACTTTCTTCAAAATGAAATGGGACCACTATGAAAGTACTCCCTTTCCCACAAAAAACGAATCGTGAAAATCGGTTCACAAATACCGGAGTTATCGCGTAACATACATACAAAAAAAAAGAAGAGCGTACAGTCGAATTGAGAACCTCCTCCTTTTTTAAAGTCGGTTGATAACTTTAATGTTATTCATTAATTAATATGGTGCAATGAATAAACGGTTTTATTATTATATTATAGTTTATAAGAAATAACCCTGTAAGATCGAACACTCAGAAAAAATTCCTTTGATCCGGCCGGATTCGAACCGACGTCATCTAGCATACCGTGCCATACGCTATACCAACTTAGCCACGGAACGAACCAGCAGACCTCAGGAATATTTCTATGTGCTTTGTGTTTTAAATACAGTGAATAACGGTATCTCTGGCCGGGGCTGGTAGCTGTAAAGATATCTAACTGCATGACGAAATACTTTCATAAAATTTCTCATAGATGGCGCTACCGCTAAAAAGTCGTTGAAAAACCAAATATATATATATATTTGTCGTATCTATGTATAAATATATACATAGATACGACAAAGCACATACGAAAATTCGTGAGGTCCGCTGGTTCGTTCCGTGGCGCAGTTGGTATAGCGTCTGCCACGGTATGCTAGAAGATGTCGGTAAAAATCCGGCCGGATCAAAGGAATTTTTTCTGAGTATTTGATCTTTGTATTAATAATTATAACAAACTAGTGGAGTAATTTCACATAAAAATAATTGAATATGAATTCAATATAAATTTAAACTCTATAGGTAATTAACAAGGTATAACTCTGTAGGTATTAATCGTATTTTTTCATATTTGGATAAGCCAAGTCAAGTGCATAGCCTCCGAAGCTCTTGACCATCTGACTGGCTACTCCGTAAGCGGACATGTTTTCGTTTCTAACCTCACTTATTAGAGCATTATTTATAAATAGCCCCAAACCTGTTGTTACGGCATTCATATCATTGAAATAAATAACTTTCAAATTGTTCGTCGTTAATAAATTGAGCTAAAGTTATTTGTTTTTTTTTAAACAATTTTTTGGGGGCACAAGATTTTGGAAAACAAGAGGTTTGGAGTTATTTAAAAACGAATTACCCTTTATTATGAAATTTAGTTAAAAAACATCTCACACGAATTTAATCAAATCCATCAGAAACCTGGAATCAAATCCCCTGGACTGCACATGTCACCTGTGGTGGTTGGCGTCATGGCTGCGCACGCGCCGCTTATCGCCCGGAGCTTCGTGCGGCTCGCCTGCCAACCTGAGAGCCGCCAATTTGCACCACTTAGATCAGAGCGATTTCAAGTGCACACGTGAGTTTTAAAATACAGGATTTCGAGTCGTTTTAAGATAGAACAATTGACACTCAATAACGTTACCACGTCATGTTTGCAACGAAAAATCGTCATGCCAGCGCCTTCCATACAAAGGAAATTTGGTACTATTATATCGCAGGGTCGTGGTTATTCATTTCGTGGTCAATAAAACATTTTCTATAGATTTTAAATAACCATGGTTCTCGGAAAAATAAAAGATTCCTTATACTTACTAAGAATATGTATCTTCACGTTTACCGCATACCGTTTGTTCTGGATTTTAAGAAAATAAAATATTAAAAAAAAACTTACAACATAAATAATCTCAGTACAGAGTACTAAAAAAACCGACCTTAAAAGTGCGTGGAATTACGTCTATTTGCTAAGTTTTATTGAAATATCCCCTAGTTCGCCACTATACAGGACTTAACGCTGGAGATAATAAAAATAGGTTCTCACAGGAGAAAAACGCCTTGAATTGGAGAAATAGCAAAATCACCCATTAAAGTAATTGCTCCTAAATTAATGTTAGGCGCTATTTATGAAAATGAATGTTCATGCGTGAACAGCCACCCTTCGAGGTAGATGATTTTCTTCAAAATGAAACGGGACCACTATGGAAGCACCCCCTTTCCAACAAAAAAGAATCATGAAAATCGGTACACAAATACTAGAGTTATCACGTAACATACATACAAAAAAATGAACATACAGTCGAATTGAGAACCTCCTCCTTTTTTGAAGTCGGTTAAAAAGAACTGATTCCGAGAATCTCAAGCCAATAAAACACTTTGGATTTTTTTTTAATTTGGCTTACAAAACTGGTTACAAAGTTGTTAGTCTTTGCTTAAATACAATTCGAATACAATGGAACCTACGAGATGTAAATGTAAGCACAACATGCGTATAATTTTCACGTAAACCTTCTTACGAACAAATTTGGACTTGGATAGCCCAATTTCTGTTTATAAACTAAATTAAAAAACAAATGAAGAGTGTAACTTAGATATTTAAAAACAAAAAAGAAATGCAAAAACAAGTGTTTGATAACGTACTTTTTTAAGTTTTACGTATACATCGTTTGGCTGAGGACAAAGAACCACCAAAAAATATCGAAAACATTTCGAATACAGTCACTACACATTCTATACAGAGGAAAAATATGACCGAGTCTTGTCTTACATGCAGGTTTTGTAATCGTCTACCTATGCGAGGGAGAGAAAACTTGACATGCTCTAAAATATCCTGCAAATCAATATGACCATGGATTAATTTATATTTAAAAATGATATCTGAAATTTTCCTATGCATATATAAGAAAGAAAGACCGTAATGGGTAACACGCGACTGATAAGAGTGAAGCTGTTTACACATATTATCAGAGCACGCCAATTGATACAAGAATTGCTTCTACACGAGCTCCAATCTATTGGAATAACTTAAAACTAAAGTTGTCTTGTGTACATATGCTATTCACAAAGCGTCAGGCGCACATAGACGCGACGTTAATTGCAGCATCATTCAAAAATGGACATAATGGGCATAATTTACGAATGGAATTCCTTCAAAATATAAACCAGAATAAAAAACACATTTCTACAATTCTACTTTCTTTCATACAGGTCGTGACGAAGCCCAAATTTTCAATTTCGATCTGTGACCTCATATAATTGGGGTCAAAGGTCACCATGTTTCCACTAAGACTACCGAAATATTATTGAATTGTAAAATTTAAAAAAAAAAAGGAAGACTATTTCATTTCTATAGAGAATTGACATTCCGCTTGTAGTAAAGAAAAGCTATATAATCAATTATTTAGTTTAAAATGCTTATTATTACTTGCAATAACTATCTGATAAAAAAATAAGTTATCGATTCGAAGAGGATTAGTATATAATAAATAAAAAAATGGCAATACTAAAAGATATTTGTCGCATTGTTAAAAAAAATAAAAGAAATGGAAGTGAATTAACGGGCGTAGTAATCTTTTAAAAAGATATACGCAGTTTAAGGGATACCGGATTATAATTTATGTGTGTAAGGCTGCTAACATATTGACTGCACTGCAGTTGAAACCACCTTCATGCAGCTGAGATCGATTGCATGCAGTTAATGCGTTAAGTCGTTATCCCAGACCTCGACTGCATGAGGTTGATAGCGACGTCACGCATTAACAGCCAATCTGTATGCAGTCTTATAGATCTATTGTTTTATTTTAAAATTATATGCTTACACATATAGTACATAAAGCAAAATAAATTCCAGCGGATGACAAAGGCTGCCTGTCCGCCGACTACTGCCCCTCTGCGTGCACCTGCACAGGCACCGTGGTGCGCTGCGCCCGCGCACAACTCACGCAGCTGCCGCACAACATTCCCCGCCAGACCACCGAGCTGTAAGTTCCTCACACTTCCAACTAAACATTGAGAACCTTATCACAAAGCAACTATTAAAAAATCTAAATAAGTAAGAATTAGAAAGAATTGTTACATCAAACACACATGCATATAACTTGTTTGATGCATACACAAAAAATAATTGAAAAATTCAAGAAAAATTTAAGTACAGTTAATAGCGACATCTCTAGCCAGGGCTGTTAGCTGTAAAGGTACCTAACTGGGTGACGAAATACATCTATAGATTTCTCATAGATGGCGCTACGGCTAAAAGTCGTTGAAACCAAAATACAAAGACTCGACAACAAACACTTGAAAGAATTCGTGAGGTTCACAGGTTCGTTCCGTGGCTTAGTTGGCATAGCATCTGGCACGTTTGCTAGGAGACGTCGGTTCGAATCCGGCCGGATCGAAGGTTTTTTTCTAAGTGTTCTTTTTTTCAAGCGATCTTTGTATTAATAATAACAGACTAGTGGAGTAATTTCACAAAAAATAATTGAATATAATTAGTTTAAAGAATTGTGTTTCTTTTAAAACATTTTGTCTTTTTGCTGTCCTCTTCCTGGATCTATTATGATCCTAACGAAGTTATTACCAACGTTTTTTTGTTGCATTATTGTATACCTATTCAAATCTATTTCCACAGATATCTGGAATCAAATGATATAACAAGTATATCACCAGAACAAATTCGCCATCTCACGCAGCTATCTCGCTTGGATCTGTCCAATAATAAAATATCCGTGCTCTCTAACAACACCTTCGAAGGACTCACAAAGCTCTCCACGTTGATCGTCAGCTATAATAAACTCAGATGTGTACAGGTGAGTGTCTATACATGTCAGTGTCGAGGCGCAAAAATTGTCGGATATGAAGCCGGAGCGAAACCTAAAAGCACCTTAAGAAAAAGTGACGCTATGGCGACCCTTAAACACACCACTTTGTTAGCACACAACACACTAGTACACTTCATTTTACTGGTTAAGTTGTTCTACACATAATCTCAGTACCGAGTACTAAAAAAACCGACCTCAAAAGTACGTGGAATTACATATTGAAATAATACATGTTTTATTGCAATCGATTACCGGGTAGTGCGCAAACCCGGATTCCTCCCCTAGTTCGCCACTAAAATATAATAAAAATCGGTTCTCACTTCTCAAAGTATATCGAAAGAGAATAATCTCAGTACTGAGTACTAAAAAAACCGACCTCAAAAGTACGTGGAATTACGTCTATTTGCCAAGTTTTATTGAAATATCCCCTAGTTCGCCACTATACAGGACTTGACACTGGAGATAATAAAAACGGGTTCTCACTACTCGAAGTATATTGAGAGAAAAACGCCTTGAACTGGATAAATAGCAAACTCAACCATTAAAATAATTGCTCTTAAATTAAAGTTAGGCGCTATTTATAAAAATGAATCTTCATGTGTGAACAGCCACCCTTAGAGGTGGATGATTTTCTTCAAAACAAAATGGAACCACTGTGGAAGTACCCCCTTTCCAACAAAAAAAGAATCATGAAAATCGGTTCACAAATATCGGAGTTATCGCGTAACATACGTACAAAAAAATAAAAACATACAGTCGAATTGAGAACTTCCTCCTTTTTTGAAGTCGGTTTATAAAATTGAGTGCAGAACGTGGTAAATTACTTTTAAATATTCTGATAATACGTGTAAAAAATTTTAGGCAAGCCGGTGGGAATCGAATTCTATGGACGCCTCGCCACTGATACATATACCTGTACTGATGTAATTATGTTTTTGTGAAATAACATATGTAGTCCAATAACAAGTGTAGTCATGTTACTGTTAACTTCATTTAACAATGTTTAACAATATAACACACAGACACTGAATTGTATATTGTACATAAATAATAATAAAAATAGTTATTTATTCAGATAACACATTGTTTTTAAGGTTCAATAGTGTTAGTAACTTACAAATCTAACTTATAGACTAGGTCAATGGTAATAATAATAGACACGTAGAGCGCACTACAAGTTTCCGGAACTGGTCACTTACATAAGCAATATTTAAAAAGTAATAACAACATTTGACAATGGAACTCTTTGGCTGTAGAATACAGTTTGTTTCATCTGACTGTCACTTGTTTTTACGTTGTGGCGTCATTTTAGAAATTGGTTGTCTACATCACCATGGATTTAACTCGTGAAAATATTCGTAGTATGATTTTCTACGACTTTAAGTGTAATTGAACAGCTCAGCGGAGCTTCGCTCGGCTTCAAACTGCTTTTGGCGATGAAGCACCAAGCAAGACGGCTTTTTATAGCTGGTTTGCAGAATTCAAACGCGGTCGTGTGAATCTCAGTGACGAATTTCGTGATGGTCGCCCGGCCACTGTTGTGAACAACAGAAACATCGATGCTGTACGCCGCATAATCAAAACAGACAGGCATGTGACATACCATGAGGTTCGGGCATCTTTAGGCATAGGTATGAGTCAAATACAATCAATACTACACAAACATTTGGGTGTGAAAAAGCTGCGCTCTCGGTGTATCCCACACAATTTGACTGAGGCTCAAAACACGGATCGCGTCACTTGGTGCAATGCCATGCTTACCAGACTCAACGAAGGGGCATCAAATTTGGTGTGGGACATAGTAACAGTTGGATTTATAGTTACGATCCCAAAACTAAGCAGCAATCGAGCGTATGGGTCTTTCGAGATGAGCCGAAACCAACCAAAGTGGCGCGCGTGCAAAGTGCCTCTAAGCGGATGATTGCTTTTTTTTTTATAAAACTGGACACGTGGCTACTGTTGCTCTGGAGAAACGTTGTACCGTGAATAGTGATTGGTACACGACCATTTGTTTGCCGGAAGTTATTGACAAACTTCGTAAAAATAACCATAAACGCCGTATCATCTTGCACTATGATAATGCCAGTTCTCACACGGCCAGACAGACAAATGAATTTCTAAAGGTGAAAAACGTTTATCTTATGAGCCATCCCGCGTATAGTCCCGACCAAGTACCTTGTGACTTTTATTTATTTCCAAAAATTAAGAACCAGTTACGCGGTCAACGATTTTCATCACCTGAAGAGGCTGTCGAAGAGTATGAAAAATATGTTTCAGAGATTGTCACGGAGGAGTGGCATAAAGGTTTTGAAAATTGGTTCATTCGTATGAAAAAGTAATGCACTTTTTCACGCTAACGGAGCATATTTTGAGAAATAATAAGTTCATTTCTAACTATTTATAGTATTTTTTTCTTATTCATTCCGGATACTTATAGTGCGCCCCACGTAGTTGCACAAAAATTAAATTATAAAAAGTGGCAGACGACTCCCAGATCCGCATCCAGATCCAATAGTCTCTTGTGAGACTATTCAATCAGGACTCAAATTAAAGATTTCATAGTGGATAGGTGATATCTATTAGGCATAAAAAGAAAATGGTGTTGGTGCTAACCCTCAGCGCCTCCGCGCCTCTGCCAACATGGTATAGGCACTGCAAAAGCGTGGCTATAAAGTTATCATTGTTTACTTTGTTTAGCTTGTAAAATAACTATGAATGAAAAAAAATCGTTTGTTTTTTTAATAATATCAAGTGACGGAACGAACAAGTCGTGCGCCTGATGGTAAGCTACACGCCTGTCCATAACAGTTGCAGTGTCACTCACCAGCAGCAGAGAAATAAGTTGACAGTCCCATGTACCTGTAATTTCAACCTTACCCCTCAAAACCGGAACACAGTAATGCTGACGTTACTGCTAAGCGGCTAGTTGGCGGCAGAAATAGATGACGGTGACGGTGGCGGTACTTCCCTGGACGAACTCTTCACAAGGAACTCTACTGCTACTTGTTCACAGAGAGACGCTCTCAAAGGCCTAACCCAACTCCGTGTGCTGTCCCTCCACGGGAACAACATTTCAATGCTGGCTGATGGAGTCTTCAGGGACTTGGAATCTATTTCTCACGTGTAAGTACTTTTATCTTTATTGAACAGCACAAATGGCGGATTTCTTTAGTGTTGTTCCATAGTCTATCGATAAGTCGTTATCGACATGCAAACGTTTAATTAAAGTAGATGAAAATTCCAACTGGCAATATCTTGGGTCATATGGGAGATTTTGAATTTATTATTTTGCATTTATAAATGCTCAAATATTACGAAAAGTGAATTTATACAGAACAAATGTAATTTGAAAGTATATTAAAAAAAAAAGAAAATTTAGTCATCATAACATGTCCTGTGGTTTCCGTAGTCTAAGATTTCTACGAATAATCTGCCTAACTTTTTTGATTTTTTTTTTTGACAGTTATAGTTAACCATCGAGTATAAAACCAGAAATAGAGACGAAATGTCATTTAATTTGTTTGAAAACTGATCTGCCAAATCCCTACGATGACAACTGCGCTCCGATTGGCCAGCCCGAACTAGTTTCACTTCAAAACAACCAGTGCAACTTGACCTTTGCTATAATGGACAACAATTGGAAAATTACACATTTAATATTTAATTACCGATGAATTGTGATTCTGTTTGTTTTGTAATTAGATGTTTTGCTGTTTTTCCCACACCACCGAATAGAACAGCCCCCCATATAGTTAGAGATATTATCTTTATTACAATAAATACTGAACATTCTTGGAATATACTTTATACACATATATAATATATATACGTACACACAGGTCAGTTGTTGGCGCTGTACTGTTTCAGCTTTCTAATTTGTGATTTCAGCGCAAGCGAGAGTTGATATCTAAAAGCCTTAGAATAATAACGCATAGAAACCTAGTCCGCACACGCTAAGTGAGGCAAATTGAAGCGCGCCCAATGGGCCTACACGAGCGGGCGGGCCTTCAGCGCTCAAGGTCAACTTGCACCGCGAACAGATCAAGAATTTTAGCTAAAAATTACATATAAATGTGCGGTAAATGAGTGTAAAAATACGTCAGATAAACATAAAATAGATACTAACATCACATTCCACAAAGAAGTAACGCGTTTCAACTTGTATTTTATATAAATATTCACTAAAACCGAAAATTAACCTACTACTAAAATTAGCCCACATGAATTTGATTTTTGCCTCACTTGTGACAGTTCGTTTGATATGAAACTATCATTCTATGCGTTATTATTCTAAGTCTAAAAGCGATATTAGGCCCATTTGCCTGATGTGTTCCTAGGCATGAATGGCCCTTATTTAGTCTCTGTTTCTGGTTATATACTCGATGCAGTTTATCGCAGGAGACAATATGGATGCCAAATTTTACTCGATGTTACGACGATTTAAAGTATTTAGTTACTTCAACGGCATGCGCAATTTGGTCTTTGCACCGTTCTTCTCTTAGAAGTCATCCAGGAAATGTCACAATGTCATCTGTTTCGGTTTCCAGTGCCCTCGGCTCCAATCCTCTGTACTGCGATTGCAACGCGCGCTGGTTGTCGGAGTGGACGAAGACCGCTGGTGAATACGTGGAACCAGGCATCGCACGCTGCGCAGACCCTGCACCAATGAAGGACAAACTCATCTTGAGCACGCAATCTAGTGCGTTCGTCTGCAAAGGTACGCAATTATAATAATAACAACTCTGACCGCGAATCCGGATGGAAATATTTTTTTGTAATACCAAATAACGGGACGTGCAAAAATCAAAATAATGTTTTTTTTTTATTATTATAAAATATAAGTGCGCATTTGACCTCCATCTCACATGATGGAAAGTGACGATGAGGTCGACGATGGTGCATGCACACATATTTCATAGGTACGCATTATCCATTATCCATCATCCAAACCCAAATTCAAAGCACTGTACCAGCAACACCTACTCTTACTTCAAAAATCTGAGTAGTGTGTTTTTATTCTTTAACGTAGTCTGTCTAGAATCGAATTTTGTTGTTGCTTTGATCTATTCTTATTACGTGTATAATTATATTATAATACTAATTACATTACATAACATTAAATCCTCTTTACAGTCATAACTTACACCTACAGCTGTAATTATATTCACATTTGCTCATGCACTTACATGTCAAACAGGTTATTTTAGATGCACTATTTACACTTTACTATGTATATTAATATTGTCAATGTATCACTTTACTCATAGTCGTTATATTTTTGCTTTCTAATAACTTAATCCCTCTCGTTGGTTCTGACTGAAAACCAGCGCCTTAGGAAACTTTGGCATATGCTGAGTCAGCGCCGTTTCACTGCTATGACAATCATGTTTTGTTTTTTCTTTTATGCTAAATCTGTATTTGTGTTATATCAGTGAATAAAGTGTTTATCTATCTATCTATCTATCTTCTATCTATTATTACACTTAAAATGGTCACATTGGTTAAACTCTACCGCTCATTCGTAAGGCAGATTCCTCTGAGAAGAATGAGCTAGAAACTCTAGGGGTTGCTCTTTGTAAATAACATTTGTACACATTCAACATTTACAATATTTTTTTTTTTTGTTTTCAAACATCAAAGATCGAGACTACCTCCATGAGCTAAACGGGTTACTACCATAGATTTTTGTCATCCAAGTACGCAGAAGTTATATAATAACCTTTAGTATAAAGTTTTTGTTTCACTTATAGTTTTAAACCTCGTGAATGGCAAATTTTGTATATTAACCGGAATCTTGTTATAGAAGCGTATACGACTATCAAGAACAGCTGGTTTATTGTCGTGCGATGTTGCAGTGCAACTCAAGAGTTTTAAATCGCAAAAGTCTTATAAGCACTGCCTCTGCGCCTGTCACTCTGAGACATAAGTTGAGAAGTCCCTTGTGCCTGTAATTTCACCAGCACCCTTACACAAGAAGAAGTTGTTCTGATTTATATATAGTAGTGTAGTGTGGGATATCTCCCTATTTGGCTCCTTGACGGAACGGCAACAACGCTGTCAGTTATTTTATTATTATATTATTTATTATATATTTATATTACTATTTTATTAGAATTACTTTAAAATCCAACTTCGACTTTCTAGATCTGTAGTTTTGTCTTACGATGCAGTAAAACCATTTCCGGGAATCCGGAATTCGAAAAAGTGATTAATTAATATTTGGTGGTTTTAACAACTCTATGTCGCTCCTTGTATATATCTATATCTGTGGAACACCTTTTTCCGACCATTGTTTATTACAAATGTTCAAAAACAAAACCGCGACTTAACCCTTAGAATATAGTACCATATTCAATTGGGATTATCTTATCTCAGTGGAATCCATAATCATAGTATAACGGTGATGAAGTTCACTCTTTCTTTGCTTATAGAGTTCGAAGTGTAAAGTTCTTGAACTGAAAAGTTATTTGTTGCCAGGTGGCCCGCCGGCCGAGATCCTGTCGAAGTGCGACCGCTGCTACAACAATCCGTGCCTGAACGGCGGCGCGTGCGCAGCCACGCGTTCGGGAGGCTTCGTGTGTTCCTGCGCCAGAGGATTCCACGGCGACACGTGCCAGCACGAGATCGACGCCTGCTACGGCTCTCCATGTGCTAACGGTGTCTGCCAAGTGCTAGAGGAGGGACGGTTCCAGTAAGTCAACTTAAATAACACTATGTAGCAATACCAACTAAGCAACGGAACGAACCAACGAACCTCACGAATTTTTCTATGTGCTTGCGTCGTGTCTTTGTACTTGGTCTTTCAACGACTTTTTAGTCGTAGCGCCATCTATGAGAAATCTTTAACAGATTTATCACCCAGTTAGTACCTTTACAGCTACCAGTCCTGGCGAGAGATGTCGCTATTCATTGTATTAATTAAATTTTTATTGAATTGATAATCAATTATTTTTTGTGAAATTACTCCACTAGTTTGTTATAATTATTAATACAAAAATCGAACACTCAGAAAAAATTCCTTCGAGTTCTATTAAATTCTTTCAAGTCGTTGAAAGATCAAGTACAAAGACACGACGCAAGCACATAGAAAAATACTATGTAGCAATTTTTCAATAATAGGTTCTTTTTAAAAATATCGACCTCAAATGTTTCTGAAATTAAACCTATTTGCCAAGTTTTATTGTTAATCGGTTAACGGAAAGTGGATCAAATTCAATAAACCAACTACAATCCCCAATTTGCCACCTTTGGGGGTGGAATATTCTCTTCAAATATGACTTGGACCTCTGGTACCCCTTTTCCAACAAAAAAAAGAATCTTCAAATTCGGTTCACAAATTTATGCCTTACTTTCTCAAATTCGTATCTTATTTAAAGAGTGATTATTGAGGAGATGACAAAACTTTTCATTTATTTAAAATTTCTTATCAAAGGGTTGTTAATTTGGATGCTTTACTTTAAGAATAGGCAAAAGCCAGTGTGTGATTACGAACGAAATGTGATGTGAAATTAGCCTGCAAAATTTGTATATACAATCCCTTAGAATGATACCGCATAGAAACCTAGTCCGCACACGCTAAGTGAGGCAAATTGAAGCGCTCCCAATGGGCCTACACGAGCGGGCGGGCCGTCAGTGCTCAAGGTCAACTTGCACCGCGAACAGCTCAAGAATTTTAGCTAAAAATGACGAAATGTGCGGTAAATGAGTGTAAAAATACGTCAGACAAACACAAAATAGATACTAACATCACATTCCACAAGGAAGTAACGCGTTTCAACTTGTGTTTTTATATAAATATTCACTAAAACCGAAAATTAACCTACTACTAAAACTAGCCAACATGAATTTGATTTTTGCCTCACTTGTGACAGTTCGTTTGATATGAAACTATCATTCTATGCGTTATTATTCTAAGATAATATACTAATTGATGTGACTGTTACATAATGAAAAGCATTAAATTACGAGTGTGGGATCTCACGCGTGTTTTAATGCCTGATTATGTGCAGTTACATACACTGCTTTATGTACACACATATTATAAGCTCTTTGTGATGTGTTCAGGAACCGCATGTTACGACAGGCGAAATGGCGGCAAATAAAAACTTTTCTCACGAATGTCACACAACCGTAGTCTTTATTTTTATTTATTAAGGCTTTGGCAAAGCCATCAGCCTAAACATGAAGTTTAATTATGTTTCTATAAATATGGCCGCCACAAAGAGGATAGGCAATTTGAGGCGGCGTGCTTGGATTGACTCGGGATTCCTTAAAACGGGCCGATACGGGTATTTTAGTTCGAGATTCGTATAATTTCGCGTTTTAATCTTCGATTAAGGCACAATAGCACTATCCTATTCCACTTTAAACTAGATTTCACAAAATAATTGAAAGTCAAAATAAAAACGACACTTTTCCCTCCAAAAGGTCCAGAGCCCCGTAGTTTTTATTTTTAATTCATAGACAAACTAGAATCGGCCCCAACTATCATATCATTCGATATCAAGTAACGTGTGAAATTTGTCAAGATTGTTTGCTTCTGACATTTCGTTTCGAATAAAACTTCATCTCGACTGATATTAGAATTGAGGTCCAATCAAATTGTTTTGTTTTTCAGAGATGTTCAAAATTTGAAATGCAATGATAACATGTTCACAGATAAGAAATTTGTTCTAACAAAACAGTTTACCTTTATGCTGGTCGTAATTTGCGGTTTTTGAACACATCATAGAGGGTTTATGATATTGTGTGCAAGTAAAGTAAATAATTCATTTGTAGCTGCGCCTGCCTACCTGGCTACACGGGCATCAGATGCGAGGTGAACATCGACGACTGCGCAACACACCGTTGTCAGAACAACGCAACTTGTGTGGACCACCTGGAAGGGTACTCCTGCAAGTGCGCACCTGGATTTATGGGTAAGTAACACACCACACCGACTCGACAAATCTATGTATATTTATTAAAAGGAAATTAAAACAAATTAATGAAATTATTAGAACTTTTATTATAAAAAAAATACCGACCTCAAAAGTTCGTGGAATTGCATCTATTTACTAAGTTTTATTGAAATCAGTTACCGCAAATTGCATGAAACCGGAATCACCTCTAGTTTGCCACCCTTAGAGGTGGAATATTTTCTACAAATTTAAATGGGACCTTCTATTTTGATGTGACCAACTTCTGGTGTCCCGATTTTTTTTCTATTAGCATTAAAATAAATAAGTCTCTTTTATTCATTTTATATGAAAAACATTTATTAAATTTGACAAACTTCCCGATTACATTTTTTCCCATACAATGAAATGATCCTTACATAAAACTAAGTCGATCAGCATTAAAAAAAATTGATGAATTTTATTAATTTTTATGGACAACACACGCTGGACCAAGAAATTGACTATGCCAAAATTGTTTTCACAAAAGAAGACTTAATGGTTCCTAAGACGGTTTCCTTGTATCTTCTAAGGTGCCCGATTTCCCCATACTGTCTCATTTAAAAAGCACTCTATATATTTTTATTTAATAATTACAAGAAAACATAAACAAAAGGTAAGTACTGCTTATTACTAAAAGAAATTTCTTCCTGTAGACCAAAATACAGAACTATAATATTGGGTTTACATGCACAAATAACAAAATTAAATTATGTAATAAAAAAATAATAAAAAACAATAGCAAAAATATTTAATTACTACAACTTAGATAAATACATATTTCATATTATACGTGGGGCACACTGTAAGTTTCCGGAACGAATAAGAAAAAAATACTATAAATGGTCAGGAATGAATTTATTGATTCTCAAAATATGCTTCGTTAGCGTGAAAAAGTGCATTACTTTTTTATACGAATGAACCAATTTTCAAAACATATAAGTCACTCCTCCGTGACAATCTCTGAAACATATTTTTCATACCCTTCGACAGCCTCTTCAGGTGATGAAAATAGTTGACCGCGTAACTGATTCTTAATTTTTGGAAATAAATAAAAGTCACAAGGTACCAGGTCGGGACTATACGCAGGATGGCTCATAAGTTCAACGTTGTTCACCTTCAAAAATCCATTTGTCTGTCTGGCCGTATGAGAACTGGCATTATCGTGGTGCAAGATGATACGGCGTTTACGGTTATTTTTACGGAATTTGTCAATAACTTCCGACAAACAAATGGTCGTGTACCGATTACTATTCACGGTACAACGATTCTCCAGGGCAACAGCAGCCACGTGTCCAGTTTTATCAAAAAAAGAAGCAATCATCCGCTTAGAGGCACTTTGCACGCGCGCCACTTTGGTTGGTTTCGGCTCATTTCGAAAGACCCATACGCTCGATTGCTGCTTTGTTTTGGGATCGTAAATATACTAAAATCCAAGGACTATAAATCCAAGTTTCGTCACTTGTTACTATGTCCCACACCAAATTTGATGCCCCTTCGTTGAATCTGGTAAGTATGGCATTGAACCAAGTGATGCGATCCGTTTTTTTGAATCTCAGTCAAATTGTATGGGATCCACCGAGAGCACAGCTTTTTCACACCCAAATGTTTAAATAGTATTGATTGTATTTAACTCATGCCTATGTCTAAAGATGCCTGAATCTCATGGTATGTCACATGCCTGTCTGTTTTGATCATACGGCGCAAAGCATCTATGTTTTTGCTGTTCACGGCAGTGAACGGGCGACCATCACGAAATTCGTCACTGAGATTCACACGACCGCGTTTGTATTCTGCAAACCAGCTATAAATAGTCGTCTTGCATGGTGCTTCATCGCCAAAAGCAGTTTGAAGCCGAGTGCAGCTGCCGCTGAGCTGTTCAATTACACTTAAAGTCTTAGAAAATCATATTACGAAAATTTTCACGAGTTAAATCCATGGTGATGTAGACAACCAATTTCTAAAATGACGCCACAATGTAAAAACAAGTGACAGTCAGATAAAACAAACTGTATTCCGCAGCCAAAGAGTTCCATTTTCAATTACTTTTAAAATATTGTTTATGTAAATGGCCAGTTCCGGAAATATATAGTGCGCGCTATGTAATATCCTTAAAAGTATATGTATGACTTTCTTGAAGTAATCTTTAAAAAAAAATATTGGGAACTTTTAGGAGAATTCTGCGAGAAGAAGATCCCGTACTGTACGCCGGAGTTCAACCCTTGTGCAAACGGCGCAGTGTGTACAGACCATCACAGCCATTACACGTGCACGTGCCCGAAAGGGTACTCTGGGCAGAATTGCACGGTTAACGCCGACGATTGCATTAACCACATGTGCCAGGTACGTAGTTCATTATGACTCATAATAATTTTATGTACTTGTGCCCTGACATGTTATTATTGTTAAATCACTATTTTATTTTAATTTCTAATGATTCATTTCATTGTGTGTTTTAATTAATTTGTTTGTTTAAGACTTAATAACGATTTTGAGCGACATCTGCCCGTAATTATAGACTGATAATTATGGAAAGTGTAAACTAGATACGAGCCAGAAAGTAGGTCGCACAGCTTCCGGAGAATTCTCGCGCAGTCGCGTGAATTCCCATTGCTGTCGTATCGTATGTAGTTTGCACGTTTCACAATTGTCATGAAATTCATTGCATTAGCCTCCTAAGGCCCCATGTACATCTAAAAGTACATAATATATGAAGTGATTCAGACCCAAACAATACTACTCTTATGATTACGTTAACGCATCGATGTAGCGCTTACAACTACATTTTTAATACATAATCGAGGGCGTACTTACTTGGGTCTAAAATATTTACTATATTTTAATGTACATCGGGCATTTAGCGCTTTACCTTTTGCACTTTGCACTGTGCACAATTTCGTTACAAAAGTTTGCTTTCATTGGGTCGCAATGAAGTCGCAGACGCCACGAGTAGTAGCCATGAGCGAATGCATAATTGGGAATGTGGTCGAGAAGGAATAAAGCGAGTTGTTCGCTGTGCGCAGAACGGCGCCACGTGCGTGGACGGGCTGGACGAGTACCGCTGCGCGTGCGGCGCGGGCTACGCGGGCCGCTACTGCGAGGCGGCGCCGCACGCCGCGCTGGGCACGTCGCCGTGCGCGCACCACGACTGCGTGCACGGCGTCTGCTACCTTCCCGCCACAGGCCTGGCGCTGCAAGTCAGTCCTGCTCTTCTTCTCTCTTCCATTTTCAGCGCTCGTATTCAAACTGCTTCCGCGGCCGGACGATTCCCAGACCGGGAGAAATATGTCGGTCGAGAGAATCTGAATAAAATGGGTCAATGCCATCTAGCGGGTATTTACGCAACTAAAATGAGTAGAATTGTTGCGTACAATCAGTGTAGCTAGCATTATTGGTCGCGGCTTGCGCGAGAGCGACATAAAGCGGGAAATACTTGTATACTCCCATGGAGTATAGCATTATCTGGCTCTTCCATATCATCCTTGCACAAATCGCGCCCTATCGCGCTAGCCCTACTGTTGTTGCATTGCACGCTACGGCCGATTCACATCAGGCCCCCGATTTAGAATACTTCGAAATTTTAACCGAATCGTATATCGTTCTCGAATCGAAGGGCGCTTTCCGAGCTATTTAGAACATTCCGAGTTAATCGTTCAATTCGGATTCGGATACAATATCGTTATACAAGAGCGTTTACGGAGTTAATCGGTGAAATAGATTGTAAGAAAAACTTAAATCCTTTCATATACATGTTTAAGATTTTCAAGACCTAAAACAAGATCGCATTTTCCATTAAGCTTGCATTAAAATAAATTAATAAAATCCAGACTTTATTTAAAATAATAAGAGATTTCCATATTACATTCTTGCTTTGTAAACAATAGGACGTTCGGTAACTTTTTTTCGATAACTGTGAACAAAATTTATTAAAGAAGTAAAGTTTAAAGAAAGGCTGTAACAATATAAAGGTAAATGTAAAAAAACGATATAAAACACTCCCTACACTTTATTATTAAGGCACTTACCCCTAAATGGGCAGAGAAACTGAATTACAGAAATAGATACATGAAGGGTGTATACTTATAAATTATTACACATGATTAGCTTATTAACAGCTCTGACTGTTGTGGCGGTCGAGCTGGGAGTGACCGTGGTACGAAAACAAAATGAGAAAGTGAAGGAAGATGGAACAATTCAAATTTAAAATTTAAATACATGTAAAATAAAATAAATTATAGGATATAAGCGGAGAGAGGCGATACAAAGAGGTGAGATGGCGGTGTAAGGTCACACCGTCACAACTGTGTTCTGAATAACGTTTGTAGCCTTTGCCGGTTCAGAAGTGCGAGGAGTAATACGACAGTTTGACATTCGATTCGGGTGTTGTGAATAAAAATGAAAAGAAATCGCATCGGTCGACAAAGTTATCGTAAGACTTAAAAGCCTGTCGGTTAGCACTGCAGAAACTAGTTAAGCAGAATCCGGGTTCGATTCCTGTTGACGAAAAATGAACTTTTGCTTCTGGCCTAAGTGTTCTGGGTAGTGCCTATGATACTCATAATATATATTACATTACATTACATCGTCGGGGATAGTACAAAGACGCGTAAGTAGCATTAGTAAAAGGCATGTGTATCTACACAAAAGTAAATTTTACTGGAGAAGACTTTAACGATATTACTTTGTTATTTCAATTGCTATGACTGTCATTTTTGCACAGTAAGTATTAATTCATGTCGTCTATGGACTAATAATACGACATAAACAATAGATTCTCGTAAATCATGTTAATTTGGTTGCTACGACACTTACGTGGATCTAATTTGGCAACGAACTAAGTAAGTTACGTGGTGTTGAAATCGAAGGCAAATTGTTATACACGGATTTCTGGCTTTCTGTTAGTCAATCGCAAACGGCGTTCAGAGTTCTCAACCATATAACTACATACACTGACATGCAAAACTCAAATTGGTTACATGTTGCAGATATGCGGAATTATCCAATGCTAGTTATACGGAATTGCACTGTCCCCGACGATATTACATCGAATTACATTATATTATATTACATTACATTGCATTACATTATATTACATTACATTGCATTACATTACATTATGTCACATTAAATTCTTCTATATATTATATTGAATAACTTTGAACATAACATTTATGTCCTATAGAGTTGTATTGTCACATTTCAGCTTAAGTAACTTGGTCAGTATTAAAGTAAGTGCTGGGTTAACTTAAAAGTCAGTTTCTGCTGTATAGGACGACATTATGATGGAGCGGCCGCTGCTCGCCGCCGCCAACGACTATCTGTGCAAGTGTGCGCCTGGATACTCAGGTAATTTTTAATTTAGTTAATTTATTATGTAGGTATAATTATGTCAACCCTTTCATCACGATGATGTCTTTCGTCATTAGATGTAAAAGGTAAGAGAGGAGAAATAAAAGTACTAAATATTTACAAAAGTGAGTTAACACAAAGCTGTCACTCAACAACCAAACTTATGGCCGCCATTGAGGAAAAGTAATAATAGATATGTCTCAATCTTAGATATTTTTATTGACAAACAATATGTATCCGATATGAAAGGAAACCAAGCACATAATCCCAATCATGTTCGTTATAGATAACATATTTTGACAACTGGGTCGATTACAACAGCTCTCAAACATCATTCGTGCTTGATGTATCGTCGCCCGCCCCGATATGTTACCAAACTTGTCTAAAATCCTTATGCATACCTTGCACAAAGGGTTACATATTACATCATTTTAAAGATTAGCGTCTCATTGGTTTTGTGATGCGTTACCACAGATGGTTTGAATGTAGGCTACTAGATTTAATACATAAATATCTACTTCTACGTAACAAAGTAACTTTAGTTAATGTAATAATAAAGTTGCACTGCATACTCTAACACACGTCCATTTTCTGGCTAGGCTACGCACCGCTCCGTTCAAAACGTAAATGAAATATAGTTATTTGTTATGCAAGGCTGCAAAGTTGTTGTTTGTTTGTTTGTTTGCGAGTGCTTGTATTGAAACCTGAGCAAGCGAGGATCTCAAGACACGAGATGCAAAACAACTTTGCTTCTGTGCGACCCACAAACCTTTTTACCTCACTAAAGTGAGGAAAATGGTAGATGAAAGTAAAGTACCCCCTTTCCAAAAAAAAAAAGAATCATGAAAATCGGTTCACAAATACCGGAGTTATCGCGTAACATACATACAAAAAAAACATAGTCGAATTGAGAGCCTCCTTCTTTTTTTGAAGTCGGTTAAAAATATACCAACGGATTTATATTACATAACTAATGTACGACAAATCGCGTAGTTTAACGTGTCATTGTGTTTAGTTTTTCATTTCTTATTGTCAAATTCAAATTTCGAAACCTTTTCCACGCTAGCGTGCAAAAAACGCTTTCGCGCGTAGATTTCTAAGAAGAAAGCCTTTCTGTGCTAGTGAGGTGAAAAAACTAAATTGTTTGCAGGCCGCCTCTGCGAATACCTCACGTCACTCACGTTCAACCACAACGACTCACTGGTCGAGCTTGAGCCACTCCGCACCGTACCACAAGCTAATGTTACACTTGGTAAGTATACCTCCAAGAAAAAAGTTGAAAAATCACCAATGATCTTGTTATTGAATGTCACAAGAACTGGCTTTGGCATATACTCAAATTGCACAATCTACTAACAGATTGCGTCAGCCGATAAAATAATAAGAATAAAAAGAATTCATTTCCAATCACAATGATGTTGATCTTCAGCCATTCGTCAGAGATTCGTCCGTCGCCATCGGGCGCTTGTCACGGTCGGATTTGTGTCAAATTTTCTCCGCTAGTTCTCTTTTATTCATATTAATTTTGACCGCGCGGGTTGCGCGACGTGTCGAGCGGCCCTCCACATTTCACCTCTTAGAGTGGCAAGCGAATTTAAGTAAATTGCGCGTTTGTGAAATAGCATCGCTACACTTGCGATTTATAGGCGACTGCATCGATGCAAACTCGCGATTGCATCGATACAAACGCGCAACTGCATCGATACAAACGCGCGACTGCATCGATACAAACTCGCGATTGCATCGATAGAAACGCGCGACTATATCGATACAAACTCGCGATTGCATCGATACAGACGCGCGACTACATCGATACAAACGCGCAACTGCATCGATACAAACGCGCGACTGCATCGATACAAACTCGCGATTGCATCGATAGAAACGCGCGACTATATCGATACAAACTCGCGATTGCATCGATACAGACGCGCGACTACATCGATACAAACGCGCAACTGCATCGATACAAACGCGCGACTATATCGATACAAACTCGCGATTGCATCGATACAAACGCGCGACTATATCGATACAAACTCGCGATTGCATCGATACAAACGCGCGACTGCATCGATCCAAACGCGCGACTGCATCGATACAAACGCGCGACTATATCGATACAAGCTCGTGACGGCATCGATACAAACGCGCGACTGCATTGCGTTTCTATCGCTGCTAAAGGTCGCCGTGTCTAAAAATGTAATATAATATAATGAAATACCTCGCGTTAAGTAATACTGGAATAATTTTCAGTATTCAGCACCACGCAACAGCACGGCGTTCTGATGTATTTCGGGGAAAGCGAACATCTCGCCGTGGAGCTTTTCAACGGCCGCATCCGCATCAGCTACGATGTGGGAAACCATCCCACATCTACCATGTACAGGTATGCTCATGACTAGTTACTGTTGTTAATTATTTTTACAGCCGAATTGAGAACCTCCTCCTTTTTTGAAGTCCGTTAAAAATAGTTGCGTAAACAATCACATCGATGCCTTGCTTTCTCAAACACGTCTTATATAGTGAGTGATATCAGAGGTGTTTACTTTTTGCCTTTCAATAACTTTGTGTTTTAAGATAGATAGATAGATAGGTATCACGTTTATTCAGCACAAATACAAACAGAAACATAACATTTACAATCACTTCACAGAGTATAACATAAAAGCACATAGATCATTCATTATTAATTTTAGACACATTTATATAAAACACATACTGTGAGATAAACAAACAAATACTATAAGAACTGATAAAATTTTAATGTACCTATGACTACAGTTTGTGCTGAAATGGCCCCGACTCAGCATAAATACTGTAGACCGAGAGAAGTCAAACAATGCTGGTTTTCTGCTAGTACCATATGGTGAGCGATCGCAGCCCAGTAAGCCATGCCACCAAAGTGCATCACACGCAAATATATATACCTAACTACTATACATATATATCAAGTATAATCTCAGTATAGCGTACTAAAAAAACCGACCTCAAATAATAAAAATCCCCTAGTTCGCCAATATACAGAACTTGACACTGGATATAATAAAAATCGGTTCTCACTACTCAAAGTATATTGAGAGAAAAACGCCTTGAATTGGAGAAATAGCAAAATCAACCATTAAAATAATTGCTCCTAAATTAAAGTAAAGCGCTATTTATAAAAATGAATCCATGAATCAATGAATTCATGCGTGAACAGCCACCTTTCAAGGTGGATTATTTTTTTCAAAATGAAATGGGACCACTATGGATGTACCCTCTTTCTAACAAAAAAGAATCATGAAAATCGGTTTACAAATACCAGAGTTATCGCGTAACATACATACAATAAAAAAAGAACATACAGTAAGAACCCCTCCTTTTTCAAGTCGGTTAAAAAGTGTAAAATGTAAAGCAAATAATGTAAATAGTGCAATTAATGTAGGTAAGCAATATAACTAATAATATAAGTTTACAAACATAATATTCAATTGTAACAATAGCCACCAAATATGAATATATATAGGTACGGAAATTCAGATTTACAGGTATTAAATCCATCGATTAGGGAAACATCTGTGTAGCGAGACACATCTGCTCAGACAAAAGATGTTTTTTGTATTCACGCTTAAATGGTTTTTTATATAAATACGAGTTTGAGAACGTAAGGCGACGAAATCAACCTGAACAGCGTGCGACTAGGTATTAATCTGGTGGTAGTTCTTGTCTGACAATGTAGTGTGTGGTGTTGTATGCAGAAAATATCAACCGCCTGCTGTGCATGAAATTATGGCAAAGTTAAGATAAAAATATAAACTAACTACCCTATTAACCCTAACGGTGAGACCTCAAGAGTCGTTCCAATGAATTTATCCAATAGTGTAGCCCTACAACCTAACGGTGTGTAGCCTAACCTAACCACAAATATATCGACGGAGAAATATATATGCCAGATATGAACGGGAAGTCTGTCACCATGAGACCTAAGGTGACAAACGGAAGGTTGCAAGGAGATAAGGAAGTACACGTCGTGCAATGTGTACTGGAATGGTATTCTCACTGCCAGTCAAGCAGACTCACAAGACCGATCTACTGATGGCTAAATGTGTCTTGGTCACAGTGAGAGGAGTAGCGGGTAGTACTAAGCAGAATGATGAGTTAAAATCTGTGTGCGTTATTGTTATATATTATATATATAGATTTTTCTTAGTGTGCTATGTGTGTTCGTTGCCGACGAAGCTCTTTTCTGTTAAGTAGTGTATTATGTCACTGTGTTGCACTTGCTGCCTGATGATGAGGCCATTTCTTGTGACAGTTTAAATGTAAGTTACTATCTTGCATTTTGTTGTTAAATACATGATGTTCAAAGTTGAACACAACCCTTGCTATTTTACAATTGCTATGGTTGGTATTCATCATAATCATCGATCGATATGAATTATTAACAATCATAAATAGCGCCACCTATTCGTCACGATATTATTGACAAAGCAACGCCATCTAGTGGCAGGGTGACGTATTTATTTACTGTCTAGTACTATTTATGGACTTGTTATAGTTGTAAGGCGGGTGTTGGTAGATAGGGTCGCTAATAAAAGATTAAAATTGTGTAGGTTAACTAGAGACAAGCAAGATGAACTATTATTATTAACCGATTAAAAAAAAAAGAAGATTTTCAATTCACATTTTCAACCGACATTTGTAAACCGATTTCTACTTCAATAGTGGCCTCATTTAAACTTGAAGAAAATATTCCAGCTCTAATTTGTGGCAAATAAGGGGACGAATTCGGCTTATTGGATTTCATCTACTTTCTATAAACCGATTTAAACAAAGCTTGGCGAAGCTTTATTAAGTATTATATACTATAATAATAAGTAATTATATACTTTCAGTTTCGAAATGGTATCCGACGGTTCCTACCACAAAGCAGAGCTTATAGCCATAAAAAAGAACTTCACTCTCCGCGTGGACGACGGCCCAGCCCGATCTATAATCAACGAGGGGGTCCACGAGTATTTGAGACTCGACAGGCCCATGTTCATCGGTGGCGTGCCCGAGGAGACTGCGAGAGACGCCTTTGCTAAGTGGCACTTGAGGAATATCACTAGCTTCAAAGGTGAGAGTCCAGACTAGGGGAAATGTCGCTTGGGTAGGAATGAGGTACATGTGCGTGGTGTGCAGGCTGCCTGCGCTCGGCGTGGGTGAACCACAAGCGCGTGGACTTCGTGAACGCGGCGCGCACGCAGCGCACGGCCGCGGGCTGCGGCGAGGACGAGCCCCCCGCGCCCCCGCTCTCCTCCGCGCTGCAGGAGGACGGCGGCCACTACCAGGTGAGGCCTTTTTGGACAATACCATGGGAAGGGACGAGCATCCGTGACAGTTGCAGTCTGTCAATTCCGAAGTCAAAGTCAAAGTCAAAGATTATTTATTCCATAAGTAAAATAAATTTACACTTGAAATCGTCACATTTAAGCTACTGCTCGTTCACTACGCTGACCTCCCTAAGAAAAACGAGCAAGAAACTCTAGGGATTGCTCTTTTCAAATAAACTTAAATGCTATAGAATACATTTTTAATCATACTTGTGTGGAATGTAGACTCTTGTTGACTTTCCATACATCTTTATCTAACACGTAGTCTTCAATTTTGTAATATGATTTTTCGATCAAAATATTTTTAATGTAGTTTTTAAACTTAGGAAATGATAAACTTAATATATGCTCCGGAATCTTATTGTAAAAACTGAAGATCTAAGAAGCACTGCCACTGCACCAGCACCCTTGCCCTTATCCTTCAAAGCTGGAACGCAGTAATGCTGACATTACTGCTTGGCAGCAGTAATAGCTACGGTGGCAGTACTTCCCTGGACGAGCTCTTTCACAAGGACCTCTATTCTGTTTATGGTACCGTCGTTGTTTCCAATTTCCATAACACAAATACTTTGGTTACTTAATTTCGGATCAGAGCAACGTTTTGTGATGTTGTCTGATATTTCGACACCTCCTACGTAAACTATGGTATGTCGAAATTATCAAGTTTACAGGGGAGCCTTATTTCAGTGAATTCAGAACTTTAAAAGGCTGCATAACACGTGACTTTAGCATTTCTTAATTTTATTCGGCAAACTCGTTACTCACATAGAGTATTATAAAATCCTAGATATCGGTTAGATGATGTATTAGATGATCACTCTATGTGAGTAACGAGCTTTGCCGAATAAAACGGAGAACTTTAAAACGCTCCCCTGTAAACTTGGCAATTCCGACATACGATACTTTACGTAGGAGGCGTTGATTTATTTATTTATAAACATCCCTCTATAAGGCACGAGTCTCCAGAACGCTGTTGAGTGATTAAAACCGCAGCTGACTTATAATTAACTAGATCTGCCAACACAACAATTAAAGGGAAATTCCCCGACGCAAGCTATAGATGGCGCCCATCGATTTTACGCCCATAGTACGCAGGATTTTTTTCATAAGAGGTCCACAGCGACCCCGACGAGCCTGTCATTAGCTACGTTACAGACCAGCTAGAACGCAAAACACTCCACACCAAATTACTTCCTAATTCAACGTGTACACGCGCAGATCCTTCCCTGTAGCATGCCCTTCTGCCGATAATTATCCAGGAGGATTCTGCGCCGTGCCCACCTACGTGCCCTGAGACGAAAGACGAAAGAATTATACGGGTCATAAACCTTCAGCTCGCACATTTGTCTAGTAGAGCAGTCAAGGTCATCAACGACCAACTGCAAAATATCCTTCAGAAATAGACGAAGCCCCGGGAAATTACTGACAACTGGTTAACACTGTCACGTCGAGTGCTGCTACTTCCGCCATTACCGTTCTAGGGAAGAGTATGCGAAACTTTTCCTATCTTCTTGAAATATTCCTCATAAAACAACTGAAAACTACTTTAACTGGATTCGGTTACGTCATCAAAATGTTAAAGCATCGCTTACAGTGATGAATTTTTATTTCGGCGTTTAGTTATGGCGTCCCGATATATCGGTAATTGAATTTTTCCGGAGTGATTTTCAGAAATACCAAGACTTTCAACTGTTTGGGGGTTACTTTTGGTTGGGTTTCTTTACCTGTTCTACGACTGATTAATTGGTGGTCAGGACCCGTGTGTGCCGAACCCGTGCGCGCGCGGCGGCCGCTGCGTGCGCGAGGAAGGCTCCTCTTCCGACTACACCTGCAAGTGTCCTCCTGGCACTGCTGGAGCGCAGTGCGAGCTCAGGGCTTCTATCGGTAAGTGTTTCTTGTAGTCAGATTTAATCAATTAAGACACTTAACCCATACTAACGAGGCTTATGGCTTCCATCATCGTCCACGACGTACTGATGAAGTTATACATTCAGGTTTCATATTAATGTTTTCCTGGCTCATCCTTCCATTAAGCACAAATACTCTTTACAGGCCTTGTTTATTTGCCCCACATTAGATTGCTAAGTTGCAAATTTCCCCAAGCGAAATGGGAATTCAAGTTTCTTCCTTCAATTTGACCGCAACTGGTCAAGATTTTCAAAATATATCTTCTGCAGGAGGTGCACCAGTGATCCAGAACAAGAAGATACAGCCTCGTAAACCAGCTATCAGTAACGTGCAAGCTTCGCCTGGTAAGCTTTTAATTTCTATTGTGATCTTTTGAATAGAATAGAATATAATAGAAAACGTTTATTTGCTAGAATACAGTAATGATAAAGGTCTTAAATAAAATTAGGTACATTGTATTCAACCTGCAAACAGATGTTTATCACATGTTTGGTTTCTACTGTTAATTGCACTTCAAATTAATGTAAATTTTTATTTGGAAATTCTAAGTGTTCTTTATTACTACAGAAGCAATGTGTCAAAAGCCATTGGGTCAATTGTAATTTAAAAGTATGTCCTTGGAACAATTTAATTTCATTTGGCAGATTGTTGTAAATAATTATACTCATGTTGAAGCAGTTTTTCTTATAAATTACTTTATGGCCACGAGGTTGGTACAGAAGATTCATAATTTTTGCTCTAGTCTGCCTTTGATTAATTTCACCACGTGTTTTGAAATATTGAGGATAAGTTTTGACAAATACACAGATATCCCTAATGTACATGCATGGCAAAGGCAGTATGTTTAGTTTTTTGAACAGCGGTTTACAGCTGTTGTCGAACTACGCACCGCAGATCGCCCGAACACACTTCTTCTGAACCTTAAACGCACTATCTACGATTATTGAATTGCCATACAGTATAAGACCGTAGCTAAGCACAGACGAAACGTAGCCGTGATACGCCGTCAATGCTGCTTCACGAGAGACAGTTTGCCTTTATCTTCGTAGAGCGTAAACAAATCTATTTAGCTTTATACAAATCTGCTCGATATGTCCTTTCCAGCTTAGGTGCGTGTCAATTGTTAATCCAAGAAAATTAAATGTGTCGACTTCGTCTACGGTGTCAGCATTGTATTGAATTGTAATTGGTATAGGATTTGAATTGTACGATCGAAATATCATAATTTTAGTTTTACTTATATTAATATTTAAGTCATTGAAGTTCATCCAATTTATTATATCTGCCAATGCTTTGTTTATGTCGGTGTTAAATGTCGCTTTATCTTCACATTTTATCATAATTGTTGTATCGTCAGCAAATCGTATACATTTATGGTTAGTTGCATGTGGGAGGTCGTTAATGTATAAGATGAACAGTAACGGACCTAGCACGCTATTTTTATTATCTCCGGTGTCAAGTCCTGTATAGTGGCGAACTAGGGGATATTTCAATAAACCTTAGGAAATAGACGTAACTCCACGTACTTTTGAGGTCGGTTTTTTCCCTAGATGAACTCTTTCACCAGGAGCTCTACTGCTACTGTTTGAAACATTCACTCTCATGCGTTCTCTTGGTTAATAATTCTTGCCGCAGGTTCACGTAAACCATCGTCATCTTTGGTCAAATGTTGGTCGTTTCCATCTTTCATCAATCGATTGACTCTATTTTCATTATATTCCAGCTGCGCCCGCCCACAAGCAGCACTTCGCTGAACACTCTCCCGCGCAGCCGACACCCGCTAATCCTGGATGCAAAAAGGTATGTAATATTTATTGTGATTTTAAACTTTAGTGTTCTATATGTATCTTGTTTGTTACTTTTTTAAAAGATACGTCACATATTTTGCTTCGATCCCAAGCTAAGTAACTAAAGTACTTGTGCAGTGGAAGTCGGAATCAACGACGGTACCACAAACATCACATCCGAGACAATATACAAGAGTTTTTTATTCCACATCGACCCGGCCAGCGATCGAACCCGGGATCTCAGAAATGATATTATGAAAACCGGTGTACAAGCCACTCGACCACGGAAGCTGTTAAATACAATCGCGCTAGTTAGCCATTTCTAATGCACACTGTTCCGTGTCATAGGTTAGACTATGGTCTTTTTTTGTTGGCAACTCATAAGCTGGCTATTGATCGGTGAAAGAGATGGCAGTAGCAAAGTGCGTGTGTTGGAGGAGGATGAGGGATATAAAGAAGGAAGTCCACGCAAGTGTTACGATACACCCTAGAGGCACTGTGTTGTATAAATGTCCAATGCAAAAAAAAATATTAAATCCAAAATATTGTAAATGATAAATGTGTACAAATGTATATTTACAGTAGAGTTTAACCAATGCGACGACTTCAAGTGCAAGTTGCTAGGCTATGGAATAAATAGTTTAGTTAGAATTTGAATCTCGTTGCAGGAGGCCACACGCGAGTTCGTGACGGAAGGCTCGTGCCGCAGCCGGCGTGCGGTGCGGGGGGCGAGGTGCGCCGCCACCAGGAACGGCTGCCCCAAGGCCAACTGCTGCACGGCAAGGAAGACCAAGAAGAGAAAGGTACCAATCTAGATTTTCTCTTTATAACCAGTTCTAAGAGAGTTTCAAGCTTTTGTCTGTAACTCTCATGACGATGGAACTTTATTTGAATATTAAATTTAGTAGCTTTAGAGCTCCTTGCGCAAGAGTTCGTCCGGGGAAGTACTGCCTACCTTACCTATTTCTGCCGCCAAGCAGCAATTTCAGCATTACTGTGTTCCGGTTTTGAAGGGTAAGGGTGCTGGTGAAGTTACAGGCACATGGGACTTGTCAACTTATGTCTCAGGGAGACGGGCACAATGGCAATGCCCCTCAGATCTTAGCGATTTAAAGCTCTGAGTGACACTGCAACTGTTATGGACAGGCGTGTAGCTTAACATCAGACGCACGACTTGTTCGTCCCGTCACTTGATGTTATAAAAAAATAGGGAGATTCAGATGTTTAAAGATCGCTAGCTGTTTATCTTTACCTGTTAGGTAATGAATATTTATTTTACTTCCGTTTGTCCTATTCGGTATACAATATCAATAATTATTTTGTTAAATATACGTTTTGTTCCGGACAGATTCGCCTGGTGTGCTCGGACGGCACCCGCTACACCAAAGACGTGGAGATCGTGCGCAAGTGCGCCTGCGGCAAAAAGTGCGCGCGCGCACAGGGCAGCTTGTTCCTGCATTGAGGGGTGATGGAGAGACTCATGCCGTGGGGGGTGGTAAGGTTATACAGTATTACCAAAGTAATCAATATGCGACAGACTAGAGCAAATACAAAACAACTGTAGATTCATGATCGTAAGTGGCGCCACTAACCATTGTGATTGTTGACATGTCAATGTCACTTGGCTGTCAAACGTCGCCAGTTTTTGACTGACTCTCAGTATTTTGTTCATATTATTTAAAATTATTCCAAAACCTACCAATAGATGGCGCTCAAAATTACTTGCACGTTAAGATTAGCAAACAAAACGTCTGGAATACGTAAAAAATGAGGCAATTTTTTATGCCATCTTTCACCCTCCACCGGAATAAACACCAGCTTCAATATCGAAAACTGCCTAAATATCTCAAATAAATAATAAGTCAACCAATATTAAAACAAATAACGTAAGTTTCAACTAGGTACTCAATAAACGAATGTATAGTTTCTTGCACAGATAGTGTAGTATTTATAATACCTCTTATCGCCACAAGATGGCGTTGATAGTTTGTTAAATGGAACCGTCGTTTTAGGAACCGCCATTAACTTGTTTAAAAAAAATTCAAAGCTCGGAACGGCCGTAGACAATAAATTATTGGAAATTAAAAAAAAGACATTTTGAAACATTTTTTAGCCATATTGAAAAACATTATAAGCGTCTTTACATCTTTTCATAGTAGCTTAAGGTTTGTAGTTGTTTTGCTTTAGTGTAATGTCATGTATCTGACCTATTACAGTCCACTGCTGTTTCTGTAGCCCCTATTTGAGATTAGGACAACAGTCACCATCAGTTAGTCCTTTTCTATGACAGCTACGCACGTCATTTGTGACATTAAACTAAAGACACAGTAGACCACTATTAACGAATTTAATCGATCGATTGTAAGGTTTACACAAGTGTAGTAGCGGCCTAATATTGTTAGGGTCGACACCCATTTAGACTGCACGTACGGCACAGTGTAACAGATGATATTACGCAAAGACTATTGTTGATATTTAAACTTTTTTTTTGTCTTCGGTTTATAACCATTGCTGTTGGTGGTTAGTTGAGTGTTAAAAATACCTCTAAAAATAACTCTACCTCTAAGACAGTTAGTTTAAGATTTCGTTGAAAGTTAAATTCGTTTAAAAACAATGTGCAATGTAAACTCGTCGGAATATATTTCATTTTTATCCAATGCTCCCGAGCATTGGATAAAAATCAATATACTACTGTCTATCAATATACTATATATATAGTAAATATATATAGTATATATCAATATACTATACTTTTGAACAGGTCCGTATACAATTCAGCTGCGTGACTTGTACATACTATCTTTGCGTGATTTCTCAGAATGTTTATTATTATGTATTAGCAAGCGTGTGATACGTGCCAGCCAATGTGTGTCCACCTTTAGAATCCAGTAAAAAAACTGTCTAAGGTCTGTAATAAAGTTTTAACAATCATTTTTAATAACATTAATAAATTAAAAAAAAATCTTTTGTAGCTATAATTATTTAAATAAATGTTTTATTTTGTAATAATTCTTACTCAATCGAAAATATAATTTTGAATATGTGTTCATTATTTGATGTAATTAAAAAAATATATTTATTATTAATTTTTAATTGTTTAAACAATAATTTCGTAGTATTATTAATGTATTAATTGCTAAGTTATATTTTATAATGAAAGAGTAGCTTTAATATATTTATATTTAAAAAAAATATGTTTTGCAGGCGGCCATATTGTGTTTTTTAATAATAATTACTCATATACTTGCCAGCTCTCTGTAAGATTAGAAAGAACGCTATAAATTATAAGTCAATGTATTTTCCGAGTTTGTAAATGTGTAGGTTATCTCAAAAGGCGAACTATGGCCGGCACGGCAGGGAACTTTTAGGTGTGGAATCATATTATGCCTTAATGTTATGTTATTATAGTTGAAATTTCAATTATAATGGTCGTAACTATAAAAACAAAACTGTGGTGAGCTTAGAACGAACCGGTAACCTCCGGCACGCCTCGGCAGCATTCGGGATACTTCGGCAGGTTTCCGATGGTTATTCACCCAAAATCTTCTTGGAATATGGTTCTATACTTCAGCAAACCAGCTTGCAACGTAACGACTGATCTCTGAATGGGCGCCGAATAAAAGAGGTCAAAGTACACTCGGCAAGGGCAATTGGTACTTCATGCAGCAAACTAATTCATATGAAGTAACTTTGTACCGGCAGCGTTGCGAGCAGCATTGCATTATGTGAAAATAATTGATCACCATTGATAAATGTGCATTATATATTATCAAAATTGTCTTCATACTCAGCTACGAATGACAATGGAGTACGTAACATTTTACGAGAAGTGGCAACCCTGCGAACGTGATTTTACGCCATCTTGGAAAAAATATAATATAGTGAACAAGTTGCAGAAAGTTTCTATAGTTCTCAACAGATGTCGCTTTATTAAAATTGATTTGAAAGTAAAGTTTATTTTAAAGATTTATAATATACAATAACGATTATATTGTCATTTTGTTATATTCAATGCAATGATGAACGACTTTATGAGATAACCTTGTAACATATAAACCGATGTTTAAAAATTTGGCCTCGATAAACAAATATTAGTCAATGTTAAACTATAACCCTTATCAGAGTAAGTTAGGTTCTTTTATATGTTCAGGATTTTACAAAATAGTTGCAAAGTAACAAGAGGATAGTTAAGCGAGTGCTGTCTATCCTAGTTTGATTGAATCCAGTTTCCCGTTTTCCACATTACACGAGCTAAAAATAAAAAATGTCCACATTCATGATGAGTTTTCAAGACATTACAACATTGGCTGAGGATTTCTGTTGTCGCTCTTACGTAAAAGCGCTCGCGTCACGACCGATAGAGATAGCAATAATATAATCAAATACCGAACGCTCCGGAGTGACCTAATAAAACCTTTTGCCAATCTACTGCTATCTGGTCCAGGAGTATTCTGCCATAATCGCCACATCTGGCATTCAAGTTGGCCGCCGTCCTCCTAGCTTCAGTCACACTGATTCTTGGTCGATGTTTTTAAACCTTTTTGTAATATCCTGCTATCATATCTTTCATGCTATCGACTGTATTCTATAATTTATTAACAGATTAATTTTTATTATACACTGACAAGATAAAGCCTTTTTGGGAAATTTTAAAGAATTCGTTCAGAGCAAAACAATTCATTCCGTCATTGCTCAAGGAGTCTTCATTCATAATAATTTACAACTCATTTATTTGTGGAATCACAGGTTCAAAAAGTGATAGCTTGACTTCACACGTGCTTTTGATTGCGTTTCTATAAATATCTTGTTGGAAAGGTTATGGCGATGTGGTTTGTCTCCAAGTGCATACAACTGGTTTGAGTCTGATCGCAGTCAAAAGAAATGTTTGAATGCCCATGGGGATATCTCTACTTTCAAACCTCTACCTGTAACAAGTGTTCCTCATGGCTCAGTTCTTGAACCAATTCTTTTTGCTGTTTATACTTGTCAGTATATAATAATGATTTTATTTGTATTGCCAATATGTTGCTAATTGACGTAGGCTTAGCGATTGTAAATTTTTGTTAGATCATAAGAAAGTATATTAGTTATTTCTTTCTAAAACTGGACTATTTAGCTACATCATTTTTTATAATACTTCTGATAAAAATGCATTCCACAAATATCAATTTTGTGAAATGTATCTTGCAGTCATTTCATAATATGCCTAATCTGAATAGACTCTTTATAACCTATCAAATTTAATATGTTGATGATGTTGGCCTATTACTACTCTCGATGTCATTAAACAACTATGAGTAATAACAATAGAAGTTTTTGACTTCCATGTTGCAACCGTATTAAAACGAAAGCCAGCCGATATTGATATTGTCTTTTTAGCTGCCAAATAGACCAATTTTTCTACTGACTTTGTTACTCTAAATTTAATATAATTTTTAAGATCAAAATGCAGGAATGTTGGATGTCCAATAAATCTGTCAAACATCTCAGTGTTTCCGCTTAATATACAGCTCTTCTGTTCTACCAATTATTTATCAAAGTTTTTTGAACTGTTGAATGGCCTCTGACAATTGCTGAACTGGTAGAAGATTTGGTCTATAATTATGGTAGATGATTAAAACAGTGGTATTTTTATGGACATAGAAGATGTTGTCTTAGTCGGTTATAATCAATATTGAAAATAAAAGAAAATACTTAATTCTGGCTAAAGTTGTTTAATGTCATAAGGCGAGAGAGTGAATAAGCATTGTATACGTGTGAATGCTCCATCGTCGACCTCATGATTACTTCGCATGAGTTGGAAGTCAAATGTGTACTCGTTTTTTTTTATCAAAAATATTACTGTTTTCATAACAATATTCGCACTTAATTTATAAAATTTTTTTAAATTTAAAAAGTATAAAGCCGCCATAAACACTGCCGTCTTTACTAAAATAAACTTTATAATCAGTATTGCCATATGAAAATGAAGAAATATTACCATCTTTGGTATTTTTGTAGAGTATTTCTTTCTATTATTAAGTAAATAGTTAAGTAGATATAGATAAGTAAGCTTAAGTTATGTAAAGATCGATGTTTTTCGCTTAAGTACCCGCTATATAAAGCGGGGCATGCGCTTTTTTAACTAATAATTATAATTAAACAATATTGTCTATGAACTTTATAATTTATTTGATGTAATAAAAACGATGTTAGACACATTTGTTTTGTTTGTTTACATAATTATAGTTTCTGCAATTCGAAAAAAGAAAATAATTACAATGGGACGCTTCAGTGCCTTCTCAGTTCGCCGTTCAAAAGTTATAAGGGTGCTTTACTGTCAACACTGGAATAAGCTTAGAATAATAACGCATAGGATGATAGTTTAATATCAGAACTGTCACAAGTGAGGCAAAAATTAAACTCATACAGGCGTAACCAGCTCGTATTTGCGTTCGTCGGCTCGCACACAAATTACAAATAATGATGCCATAGAATAACATTTCCCTCAAAAGTGGGGAAATTGTCTCTTGCTTAATTCAAATAAATACAACCCAATTTTTATTTAATTCATAATATATGAACAAAAACCTAAAAGCTAGTTTGAGTGCGACTCTCGGAATTTCACTTTATTTCATGAAAATTTGTACATATAAATAGCCTGATATTATCCGTGGACAAACACATGAAAAGTGCGTGATACCAATAAAGAACCCGAACCTGAAAGTTATCTGTACACGACTTTGGAAGTCAAAGTCAAAGATTATTTATTCCATAATGATTCCATAGGTAAAATAGTAAATGTACACTTGAAAACGTCACATTTATGCTACTGCTCGTTCACTACGCTAACCTCCCTGAGAAGAACGAGCAAGAAACTCTAGGGATTGTTCTTTCAAATAAATTTAAATGCTATGGCATACACTTTGAATCAAATTTGTGTGGATTCTGGAGCCGTGTCGTCTTTCCATACATCTTTATCTAACACGTAGTCTTCAATTTTGTAATATGATTTTTCGATCAAAATATTTTTAATGTAGTTTTTAAACTTAGGAATGATAAACTTAATGTATGCTCCGGAATCTTATTGTAAAAACGTATATAGTTCCCCATAAAAGAGTTGTTTACCTTAGTTAAACGAAATCGTGGTACCATTACCATGAGTTTGGACTTAGCTCTAAGGTTAATATTATGGATATCTTCTTTCTTATTGAAATTATGTATATTTTTACGGGCATATAAAATATTTAAGTAAATGTACTGCGATGCCACAGTCATGATACCAGTCTCCTTAAACTTTTCTCTGGGAGAAACCCGAGAGCCTAGACCGTACACAGAACGAATCGCTAGTTTTTGCAATACAAATATGGTTTGAATATCTACCGCTTTACCCCACATGAGAATCCCGTAGGACATTATACTTTGGAAGTAACTAAAGTAAACTAGTCTAGCAGTAAACATCGGTAAGCTCACGTATTCTGCGGACTGCGTGTGCAGCGGAACTTAAACTGCTGGCCAGGGAAGATATATGTGGAAACCATTAAAGTTTACTATCTAAGGTCACTCCCAAGAAGACTGCTTTATTAACAAGGTCTAACTTTTCTCCGTTTATTTCTATGCTTGGACTAGTCGATTTTACGTTAGGTAATTCAAATTTAACACATTTTGTCTTCTTGGCTTGGCAATCTATTGCTTAATGCAATAGATTGTTAGCATTAAACCAATAAACTACCTTAGAGAGGGTATCATTAATATGGTCATAGGTAATGTCATCTCTGTCTGTTTTAAAAATCAAGGATGTCTCATCAGCAAACAACACTATTTCGCAATGGTCCTTAACAAAGAACGGCAGATCATTAATATAAATCAGAAATAAGCAAGGTCCAAGTATTGAGCCCTGCGGAACACCCATTTTTACCGGAGAACCCAAAGAAGACACTCCATTTATGTCTACTTACTTTCTGAATTCTACTGTTGAGATATGACGAGACAAGTTTCGACGCCTTGCCATTTACACCGTGGAGAACTGGCGATGACTTTTTTTAGTAAGTATTAGTTCCCTGAAATTAGTTAAGAATTCTGAGTATGGCAATTTTTTTAAATGTGTCCTGTATGATGAACAAGAATAATGAGTTTCACGTGAAACTAATGAAGGCAAATACTAATATGTTCCGTAAAAATAGCTAACGTAAATTCCTTACAATGTTGTTGCGGCTGTATACATTTGTAGAAATTCTGCAACCGCAGCGATAATGCCTATTCTCGAAAATTTACGTAATATAATTATTTTGAAGCGGAATAGCAAAATGGGGAGAAAAAAATCCGTTACTTTGCAACATTTTCGTATCCTGTTGCAACGAAATTATTTTTCTGGTTTAGTGAATATTTACTTAAAAATATAAGTTGAAACACGTATTTTATGTTTGTCTTGACGTATTTTTACACCAATTTACCATACTTTTAGCTAAAATTCTGGAGCTGTTTGCGGTGCGAATTGACGGCCCGCCCACTCGTGTAAGCCTATTTGGGTCCCTACAACTTGCCTCACTAGGCGTGTGCGGACTAGGTTTCTGTGGCTTATTCCAGCGGCACCATTTCTCAATCTCGAGAAGAAGCTTCCTCGAGAACCACAGCACCTAGCTTAGATTTTTTTTTTATATGTGACGAGCCAAACAAGTCGTGCGCCTGATGGTAAGCCACACGCTTATCCATAACAGTTGCAGTGCCACTCAGAGCTTTAAATCGCAGTGTTGGTTTCTACAAACACTTCGTTTTCCTCTCCGCCTTCTTGCGGCACTCTTGGTTGAAAATTTTGAGGGAATGGATCGGCTGCAGTACCACCTCGCTCTTTAGATTCATTTTGACGGTAGCCTCGAAAATCAAGATTGCCCTGACGTTGTCCAACCTCAGGTACATCTTCTTAGAGCGCATTTATTCGCCCCGCGGGGTCGAAGAGCAGAGACCGCGTGCGTCTATCATGGCAAAATACGCTCTATTTGTTTAGCATTTAAGTTTTAATTTAAATGAGCGTTCCAGATACGCGGGCTAGCCTGGGTTCAATTTGGTCTACGCAGCGGCCCGCATAATAAATAGACTGCAGATTCGCCATTAATGTACATGAAGGCGTGGTAACCGGGCGGTAGCCACGCGAAAACTTTCTTTTCGTGTAAATGGGCGCTTAGGGTTCTAAGAATTTCTAGCAGCCCGATAGATGCGTAGGAGTCGCCAGCGGTGAAATGAAACAAATTGTACAAGGCTTAAATGTAATAATTTATTTATAAAATTTCACTCAGCAGTGATAAACAAAACTGAATCGTGCGCACAACTTAATTCCAGTTGTTATTCGTGTTTTTATAAAACAAAAATCATCGACTTCAAGAAGGAATTTTTTAAACTCCACTAAATCAAAGTTGCCAGCTATTTGCCGGATTGTCCACGCTAACTGGGACTTCTGTCGAAACGAGAGGCGGCTGTGCGGCAGAACGGCTACTGAGTAAGTTTAAAGACTGACAAGTTCAATTTGGACCGCCACCTGGCGGACATTTTGGAGAACTTAATTACTTTCACTTACAGCACGAACATTGACATCAAAAATCGACAACAGCGCCACCACTCCAGGGTCCAAAATAAACTTGTCAGCGTTTTATGTAAGGCCCGGCACCCACTCATGAGACGGCTCTGCAGAGAATTTTCTGGAGATCACAGGTTTATTTACCTTACAGCATTAGATTGCCTTATATTACATTGCGCATACATTGCGTTGAGAATTTGGGGCCTTAGCGCGTTTGTTCTAGAACACTCTGACCCATTTCGGATGTCGCTTGTGCACTAAGTCGGTTTCGAAGCCGAGAAAATACAAATATCGCAGTACACCTACAGATAAAATGATCCCTGTGACATTTCGGACCGTCATTTCTCGAATTTGGAACTGATACGAATCTTATAGCGGCATGCTTCGGGACACCTACGCTTCGCGTCGCGATGGGAAGCTTCTGCGTCCTGATTTTGAATGAAATAGATGTGTTTCTGAGCGAGAAGGCGAACCTGATTCCTACTATATCTTTCTAATCAGTGAGTTACATCAACTATTGTTCTCATTAGAAATGTCAAGTTTCCGATCGACCAGTTATAAATCGCAATTATGCGTCTCGACTCGGAAAAGACGCAGTTTCCGATTGGGAGAAAATCAAATCAAAATCAAGCTGCAGCATGCCTAAAGATGCCGCGTCGCGCCCTTGGCATTGTTGCCGTGTATGCTTGTAATGCATGTAAAGTTGCCGAAGGATCCACTACCAACCCGTCCCCATCAGTGGACACCGGGCCTAACGCTGACAAGCTTCATTACATATATATCTACTAAATACAGTTTCTATATGCTATGTAGTCAAACACGCTATTGCTATATAATATTATTATTACTTTGTTAAACATTTGGAATGAAAAAAGATTTATTTTTATATTATAGTGTGACAGTCTAAGGGAAACAACAAACGGGTGTAATTTCGTGAAAATGAGTAGAGTTCTTTCTGCAATGTAACTGGGTATACGAGTTGCTTATCATTTGTATTAATAAATTAAAATTTAAACCAACCCCGATACAAAACAGTGTCTATAAACTAACAACTAGTCGAGATCAGTTGTTGATAAGTTGGACAGTCTGCAGGACCTGATTTCAACACTAATTCAGATACTACGTGATTGCGTCTGAAACTTTAAAACGCTCGCCTGTAAACTTGCAATTTCGACTTACAATACTTTACGTAGGAGAGGTCGATATAAGTTTCTTGCTTGCAACGCCCTGTGCAATAGGCTCTTAGACATTTAAGCCGAGTTGTATAGGTTGACAAGTTGTTTGGACTCTGGCCTTATTGCGATGAATTTTCACCCACCCGCAATACCCATCAAGGAAGACAATGCTGGTGCCAGATTTTTACGGCAGGGTTCTAAGGGATAATTACCGTTGACCATTATTTTAATAAATGTACCTTGATGCAGATCGCGACACGTAAGTTGAACAATGCGCAGAAGTCGATTTTACGATCTCAACTGAAGTGCGATATGAGGTGCAACGATTTTAAGCGAGGCGTAACTAAGCAACGTAGCTACGTCTGCGCTGCCGCCCTTTAACTAAAACGCGGCAGTGTGACAAAATATTTTTTTGAGATATCTTAATAAAACAGTAAACCAGTTTTAGAATATTGAAAATATATTAAGTGCAATGTTACTTTAACTGTGCGTAAGCTCCAATATGTCGGAAACTTTTACCAACTTAACTGTTTTTAAATAGTGAATTTTGAGCTCTGTTTCATGCTTTTTAAAGAAAAAATTTGACCACTTATCACTTAACAGAGTTTTAGTTATTAGACAGCAGTGCGCCACAGTTAGTCTGCGGCCCTCGGCCTGAAAACTGCAGACCTGCGCAGAAGGCCGCCATTTTGCTAAACTTACGTGTCGCGATCTGTAATTATCATGACATTTCTATAATTAATTGGAACAAAGTGCTACCGTGACAATGTTTGTATCAGAGACGTGTCCAAGCGTGTCAAATATCAATCCAAAAAAAGTCACATTGTTTTACTCAAAGATTTTTCGTAACGTGTTTAATTAGTTTCCTCACTATATGTCATTTTTATACTATGAATCAGCATGGATAATTATCGGGCAAACACCAAAAAAATCGTGTTAACTTCGAACTTTTAGAGTCCAAAAGTTACTTCTACAGTTAACAGAGCTACTGGACTTTGGACCTTCTTATAAGTGGCATACATTTGAGTTTATCTTCTAAGGGAAACGTGCCGTTGTTCGTACTAGCAATGAGTAGTAAATTCATTAATACAAAGTAAGGTATCTTATGAAAGAAATTAGAATCCTTCTTGGTACGCTTTAGATTCCAGTCTTGTTTGCAGCAGCTCTAGTTGTCTTCGTGCTTCGCATTGAGGGAAGTTGTTGAGTTCGTAATATTGTGGCGCGATTTTTAGAAGCCATTCAGCTGTAAAAATAAGAAAAACGTAATTAATGGGGTAATTTAGTAAGAGTAGTTTCACATAAAAATAATTGAATATCAATTCAATAAAAATTTTAATACAATGAATAGCGACATCTCTAGCCGGGGCTGGTAGCTGTAAAGGTATCTAACTGGGTGACCGAAATATCATAGATTTCTCATAGATGGCGCTACGGCTAAAAAGTTGTTGAAAAACCAAATACTAAGATACGACGCAAGCACATATAAAAATTCGTGAGGTCCGCTGGTTCGTTCCGTGGCTTAGTGGGTAGCGTCTGGCACGGTACGCTAGAAGACGTCGTTTCGAATCCGGCCGGACTAATCGATTTTTTTCTGAGTTTGTTGTTTGTTTCGATCTTTGTATTAATAATTACAACAAACTAGTGGAGTAACTTCACATTAAAATAATTGAATATCAAATCAATAAAAATTTAAACAAGACGTGTCAGGAAACTTGCAGGCCTATTTTTCATTTTATTTAGAATTTTCATTCATAAGCTAAGCAAGACTCATATTTTCTAATTGCGAACATTTCATAAGATATGTTTTAATTGGTTATTGTCTAGCATCGAGTATATAACCAGAAAAAGAGACGAAATAAATCCATCCCTAGCAACTCATTAGTCAAATGGGTCTTATATCACTTTTAAATATCAACTCTCGTTTGTTCTGAAATCGCAAATTAGAAACAAACAGCGCCAACAACTGACTTGTGTGTACGTCTCCGTATATTCCAAAAATATCTGTATTTATTGTAATAAAGATAATATCTCTAACTATGCGGTGGTTTTCCAATCGGCGGTGTGTAAAAAATAGCAAAACATCTAATTACAAAATAAACGGAATCACATTTCATTGGTAATTAAATATTAAATATGTAATTTTTCAATTTTCTGGTTTTTTTTTACGGACACAATGTACTCACGTTTGATGTCGGTGACGGTGCGAATGTAATTCTTGGTGGTGAGGACAAACTCGTTGTATATGACCCAGTCGGGTTTGTGGTCCAAACACGTGGACGGGTGCAGCTGCACCGTCTGGTTGTCCTTAACCGTCAGGTAATGGCCCGTGCGCTCCAAGTGCGCTACCTGCAATGAGTCAGTTTCAGCAGCCATTACATTAATTTCTGCTCGAGTCTGTGGATCTACAGTAGCAGTAGAGCCCCTTGTGAAAGACTTCGTTCAGGGAAGTACTGCCACCTTGTGAGCGTTACTGCGTTCCGGTTTGGAAGAGTTAAGGCTGCTGGTGAAGTTACGGACACATGAAACTTGTCAACTTATATCTCAGGGTGACGGGCGCAGCGGCAGTGCCTCTGAAGTCTTTGCGATTTAAAGCTCTGAGTGGCACTGCAACTGTTATGGACAGGCGTGTCGCTTGCCATCAGGCGCATGATTTGTTCGTCCCGTCAATTTATATTATAAAAAAAATACTCTCGTTCTCAGTCTGACATCCGGGTTCAGACTACCGCACGTTACGTTGGAAATTAAACTATTTATAACCACCGACGCAAGAAGAGGTGGTTACAAGCAGACACATACATGTTTTTTTTTACGATGCCGGGAAGTACAAGTCGTCGGTCTGGTGGTAAGCGACTCGCCTAGCCATTAATAGTTGCAATGCCACTCATGAGCTTTAACCGGTCACCAGCATGCTGATTTTGGTTCAAATAGGAATCGAACCGATCGGGTGGTCTCGGAACCAGATGGGTTTCCGAGCGAACGAACTATTCATATATAGTAAAATCAACTATTGTTCCGATTTGAAATGTCAAAAGTTTTCGATGGGCCAGTTGTGAATCGCAATTATGCGCCTCGACTCGTACAAGACGCAGTTTCCGATCGGGAGGCAATCAAAATCAAGCTGCAGGTCCCTTTTGTACTTGGACAACGGTTCAAATTAACTAACCTGCATGAAGAATCCATTGACAAGTGCTTTCCTAATATTTATGTAGTAGTCTTTACTCGTGAACTCCGTACTTGTTCGTTTTAAGTTAAATCTGAAATAGACAATAAAAACAAATTGTTAATAAATACGTCAATGGCAATATGAACGCGCGCCCACACGATCACGCACTAGGGTATCCCTGTGCCATGGACATATTAATAGACAACCACAAATTACACCCAAACTCACGAGAGAAATAAATGTGGACCATACTGGCCTGTGGCCAACTGTCAAAATAAGAATAAAGGCAATATTGCAATTACTCATCATTAGAACGTCGTAATAAATACAATTCACACATTTTTGGCAAAATTTTACCGTCTTTCACAATCTATCGATAAAATTGTCGATAACAACTACATGCCCATTTAAAATTTTATGTCTTTTATGTCACTGGGTAACCAGTCTTCAAAAAAGATAGGACTATAAACCGTCCAGACAATGGACCAGTGTAGACTGATATATTTGTCAGTGTCTGCATGTTTGTACGTCAAATAATTTTCCAAATATATCAAACACCCAATATCGAACACAAGTTGCCATGAAATTGCCGCCAAAATGTACTAGCACTAAACATACCTGTCCATAATCCTGCTTAGTTGTTGTCTCACATTATCTCCGGACTTCAGAGATCTGTAGTTGATGAAGTTATCATAGCACCAGTGAGGATCTTCCATATCTGCAAATTATTGAAAACAATTTTTTTATGATACCAAATGACTGTACAAACAAGTAGTGCGCCTGGTGGTAAGCGACACGCCTGTCCATAACAGTTGCAGTGCCACTCAGAGCTTTAAATCGTAAAGATCTTGGGGGCAGTGCCGCTGCGCCCGTCACCCTGAGACATAAGTTGACAAGTCCCATGTGTGCTGAAATCCTCCTACAAATCCTTACACTTGGATACTCGTTCGATAGCGATTGAAATTTTCGATTTTGTAATCGATTACAAAAGCTTTAATTGAATGAACCGTATGTCTTTTTTCGTACAGCACTATGCAACCATAGACAAGTCATAGTTGAAAAATAACTTCACTTTTGGACTAACATTTTTCAAATATGTTTTTACGATGCTATTTAAATGAATATTGTTGGAAAAAATTATGAGATATCAAGTCGAAAACTTCGAAACATACGTGACAGTGTTTCTTATTCGATTTATTGCGTGATTGCTTTAGAATTTTAACCAAACAGTTTTGTTTAAAATGGATATATAGTCAATAGTATTGTAGCACTTACTCTGTTTGAATGCGTGGTAGACGTTGAGCAGCGTGAGATGATCTCCATCGATGTGGGCGAACCGCATTTTAGCCTCGTCTGCTGCTTTGCGAGCCTCATTAGGCCGCACGAAGCATTGTGGAACTATAAAAAATAATGTAATAATAATTATCTTAACCCAAAGAATAGATATTAGATTAAATAACTTATAGACAACCACCTCCAGACAGATAGTCAGGAGACGACACACAAATGGTATAAATTTAACCCCTCTCTTTTTGAGAGGGGGAATTCAGGAGCCTTGAACACCGCCGTAAAGTTGTTCATAGGTATTCTACAGGATATACCACGAACGAATTGCACGTTGTAATTGTAATTCCGCCTTTCCCTTTTCTATTTTCGGGGAACTTCTTTGTTAATGCCAAATGACAGGACAAACAAGTCGTGCGCCTGCTGGTAAGCGACACGTCTATCCATCTGCAACCCTTCGAAACCGGAACGTAATAATGCTCGCTCTGCTGCTTGGCGGCAGAAATAGGTAAGGTGGCAGTACTTCCCTGGACGGACTCTTTCACAAGGAGCTCTACTGCGGCTGTGTTGATAACATGATGATTTACTGGTTTGCTTATCCCTTGGAGAATTACTATAGGTGTTTACCTGATAACATAGCAGTGATAGAGAGTATCTCATTGGAGCAGTTGTGGTTACACGAAGCGATCAACATCTTCGCCAGCTGAGGATCGAGAGGGAATTCAGCCATCACTGCGCCGAGATCTGTCAGGTTGCCGTCGTCGTCTGAAACCAGAGATACTATTTAGTTATATTTATAGTCAGGATCTGTAATTGAATTCATTTCCGGCTCTCGTAGGATCAAAGATGTTCGTGTTCTAGATCGACGGTGTTCTTGATCGGTGGACTGTATTTGTTCAGATTCTTGCTCTTCCCGGGATCAGGATCGGAAATGAAACACTTGTTCAGCTGGCTTGCTACTGTGAAATGTTCCTACTTAAGTAAAAATATTGGTCTCTCAATTAGTAACGATGTTAGAGAATAGGCGGGTCAGCGCGGTGTGCTGTCGTTAGATGCAGTGCGGGTTGCGGGGGGACGCCTAAGAATGTGGTGGTAGAGGAACTAGGACGAAAGGTATGCAATCAAAAAAAAAAGGAGAATGATGAAGTATAACAATAAGTTTATAACAAAAGTACTTGAGAGTGTTGATTACCTATCACAAGTTAGAAACATGATTTACAGAATTTTGTTACTCCGAAAACCTTTAGACTTTTATTTAATAGATTTTGTTTCATTTGTCCGAAAACACGTTATGGTTTTTTTCATTACACTATTTAATGTTTCACTATTTTGACATTACTTACAAGTTATTCTTTTCACGATTTTTATTTCCCCAACAAACCGTTTGACCAACGTATCTAATTGAATATTTTTATTTTGTAAAAAAACTATATCCATGATACATTTTTGTTATATTATTTCTTATTACAGGTACTAAAAGTATTAGAACGTGTCGCACAATAAAACTCGTCAAATAAAAGCACCTCGCATCTTTAGAAAATATAGAAAACGCGATGCAAGTTAATTTGATCGAGTTGTAGTCACTCACTTCGCTCGTTTGGATCGTGCTACTTTTTCATATACTAACCTAGGGGGTCGTACCGTCTAGGTAATGCAAACACACAAAAAACAGGCTCTGATACTCTCCTCAATTCAGTTAGAAGTTATTTATTGAATACCAAAGACCATTGTTTTTAAATTACATTTCAGATGACAGCAAAAACATAGCACAATGGTATGACGAAAATTACGTATGTGGACTTGCTGTGCACCAGCAAAGTACAGTCCAGAATTTTGAAGTTGTATGGTAAAATTGTATATCGGTGCAATTTTATCTAAGAATAGTAATTTTGTCGAAACGAATTTTCAGCAATCTAAATTATATGGAAAACAGACATAACAAACATAATTAGACCAAACTTCTGCCCAAAGAATACGTATCTGTAATAATTATTCTAACAACAGGTTTTCGGACAAACGATACTTCTGCGGTAAGACATTTCTATGTTGCAAATTTATACCAAAACTGTCATCGCACTAATGAAAAAAAGTAGAACCGTTTTCGGACTAATGAAACTCGGAAAAAATAAATTCGAGTTTGTGATAGGTTACCGAGTGTTATTATGTAGGTGAGTTGAGTGGTGTGGTGCAAATGAAAGTGTACTGTGTAGGTGAAGATAGGAGAAGCACGAAGCCGGGTATACGAAGTTGCGGGCCCTCCAAGGTTGGAGACTGAGGGCGGAGGTGCAGAGCCAGAGCGCAGCGGGGCAGCGGCGGTAGTGCAACAGTGGATTTTATCGGAGGTGGAGCTCTACTTCGTCTTGAGTATCGGCTTCAGTCACTCCTGCCGCTCCGAACTGGCTTCGTGAAGGTGAGGTAGCCGTTCGATGATTTCGCCAATGTCAATTTGGGGACACACGCGATTTTACTCAAGAATTGACGAGAGGAGAATCTACAAATCTACGACAGAGAACCGACACTGACTTATTACACAAACAGATTGTTTTTTTTTAAATAAATTTACACAGCATATGCACAAAGGAAGAATGGACTAACGCAAGGAGGAAATTGATATAACGGGACGGGGGTGCGGGGTGCGGGAGGCAAGTGACACGCTCTCGTTTGGGGCGCGGACTGCTCTCGTACGTGACTCGGTGGCCGTAGCGCGGTAGTAGCGCAAAGGAAAAACGATTCTCAATTGACCAAGCCACAATTTAGACAAATTCGATGTAGACTTAATGTTAACAAACAAAAACATATGACTTTTAGGGTTTTTTTCACTTCAGACTGACTTACAGTTACCACAATTCAATTTTAGTGAAGCACTATTATCATCGAGTACATAAAAAGACACCAAAATTATACAGAAAATATTTCAAGTATTATTTTGGCATGAATTCTAACTTAAATTGGTCTACGTTATTTGTTTACATGTGTAGATTAAAAGATTCAACGGATGCTAATGATTTCATAATCACCCTTTATATACAGGTGACACAAGCTTAACTGACGATTTTGGCTCATTTTCCAATGAAAGGGAATAAAAAATTAAACTATATAAGTATTAGGAAATGAAACTATTTTTCCGGATTTAAATCGCGAATATTTGTTTTTTCAAACAAACAGACGTTTCGGGCCCTTTACAGGTCTCAGTCAACCGTGACCATGGTCATGCGCGTGCATATACGCGATTTAAATCTGGAAAAATAGTTTTATTTCCTATGTGTAACAATCGCGAAAACCTAAGAACTCGATATATATAAAGTATTTTTTGTTTTTCTTCAGAATTTTGATATTTACAACTACAGGTTGTCATTGTGATCATTTAGAATACTTACTGATTATATATATTAAACTATGTATTGTTTTGTTTAAATAAATGTTAATTGTTCTATCTAGAACTGAACAAGAATGACCCGAGAAATAATCCAAATGTACATTTCTTAAAATTTCGAAACGACTTCTCGTCAGAGTCGTGGAATGTGGTTAACGATATCTTTTTTTGTAATATCAAGTGACGGGACGAAGACGTCGTGTTCCTGATGGTAAGATACACGCCTGTCTATAACACTTGCAGTGCCACTCCGAGCTTTAAATCGCAAAGATCTGTGGGGCACTGTCACTACGCCCGTCACCCTGAAACATTAGCTGAGAAGTCCTATGTGCCTGTTATTATGACCATCACAGTTACCCTTCAAAACCGGAACGCAGTATAATGCTCACATTACCTCTTGGCGGCAGAAATAGGTAAG